>NC_056745.1:636098145-636425645 GCF_019279795.1 Protopterus annectens
ATTGGTTTGGTTTTATTCAAGTAATATCTGAGTTGCCTATACACATCTAAGGTGTGTAAGGCACTCTTACTAGAGGACTGAGGAGAAGGGAAGAAGGTGGAATGATTGATGGACTGACTGAGTGACAACTCATTTATCACCATAAAGGAGGGATTACAGCATAAAGAGACCCTATCCTTGTGGAAAAACATGAAAGGAAAAGAAGACAGAGTATAATTCAGAAACTCTTCTAGCAGAAGTAATGGCCACGAGAAGAACTGTTTTTCAGGTGCAGTGTTGCGGAGAAGAACTTCCCGGCTCAAAAGGGGCTAAGGTAAGTTTTTCTGGTACAAAATTAAGATCCCAAGTAGGAGGAACTGGTTTCCTTGGTGGTCTAAAATGAAGGATGCCTTTTAAGAAAAGTTTAACTTCCAGCCTGGAAGCTGAAGGGGGAGACAAAGGCAAACATGCTGAAATAGCAGAAAGATGAGCTTTTAATGAAGAGTATGACGGTCCACTCTTCAATAATTCACAGAGATAGAACAGAACCACTGGAACATCCACCTGCAGTGGTTGCAAATCCTTTGAAAACACCAGATGGAAAACCTTTTCCATCTAGAGATATAGGATTTCCTAGTATTGTGTTTTCTGGCCTCCTTCAAAACTTGCAGCACAACCTCAGAGAAAAGGTGTCTGAAAGGAATCAAAATGCTACCACCCACAGGGTCAGATGTAGAGTCGACATCTGTGAGTGTATTACAGTTTCCTGGTCTTGTGTAAGTAGGACCATTCTGTGGGGTAACTTGTCATGATTGCCCTTGGCTAAATGCAGAAGGGGGAACCAGTGCTGTCTTGGCCAAAATGGAGTCACCAGCAAGATTTTTGGTTGCTCCTGTTGAATTTTCAACAGGACCTTTTGGAGAAGTGGGGCATGCATACAGAAGTATCCCGTTCCAAGAGAAGGACAGGGTGTCCACCTTCCAGCAAAGTGGTTTGGGGACCCTGGCATAAAACTTAGAAAGTTTTCTGTTCATGGGGGATGTGAAGAGATCTACCTGAGGTGTACCCAATTGATGGACCATGTTCAGAAACACATCCCTGTGTAACATCCATTCATGGGACTGGGTCATGGACCTGCTCAAAGTGTCTGCCACAACATTTTGAGTCAAAAGTATGTAAATTGCCTGGAGGATGAGCTGGCTCAGGGAAGCTAACTCCCAGGCTTGGACAGCCAGTCTGCACAGGAGATGGGACTTTGTCCCTCCCTGTTTATTGATATACTGGAGGACTGTGGTATTGTCTGCAAAACCATTTTAAGGCCCCTGGGAGAAGAAAAAGAGTATAAAGATTTATAGAGTGAAAATCATGGCTCTCATCTCCTTTATGCTGATGTGCTCCCTCTTCTGAGAAGGAGACCACACATCTCTGACCCTCCATGAGGCTAGGGCTGCTCCCCATCCCAGGCACGAAGTGTCCGTGTACAGCTCCTGAGTGGGAAGAGGTGGTTGCAAGGGTAAGCCTGGATTCCTTGAAATCTGCTGAATCCACCAGTGTAGCTCATTTTTCAGGAAGGATAGGAGGGGAATAACAAACTCCACCAGATGGGAGTGTTGTACCCATACTGTTCTCAGAAACCACTGGAATTTCCTTATGTGCAGCTAGGCTATTGGTATCATGGGAATAGTGGATTCCATGAACCCAAAGAGGTGAATAAACTCCCTGGCAGACAGGGATTGCAGGGGTAAGAGGGCCTGGAAATAAAAGTGAGACACAGGACTTTTTCTGGTGGTAAAGAAGTCAGCATCCTGTGTGTTTGGATCCTGCATCCAATGAAAATGTGGTCTTGAGAAGGAACCAGGGTAGATTTTTGATAGTTGACAGTGAATCCCAGACCCTCCAGCAGTAACACCATGAAGAAAAGATTCTCCTGAAGAGTGTCTGGAGTCTGAGCCTGGAGAAGATGATCATCCTTGAATGGGAAAATTTGTATGCCCTGTAGCCTGCAGAAGGCTATGACAGGAGCTAAACATTTTGTAAAGCCCTTTGGAGCCTTAGACAATCCAAAGGGCAATGCAGAGAATTGAAAATGTGAGGAAGCAACACCAAAGTGAAGATATTTCCTGAACTAAGGATGAATGGGAATAAGAAGATAAGCATCCCTGATGTCCAATGACAACATAAAGCCCTGAGGAACGATGAGAGGAAGAAGAGTGGGCAAAATGAATATGCAAGAAGTGGGAACCTTCAGGAAAGTGTTTACATAGGATAGGTCTAGAATGGGTCTTCAAGGTCCATCCTTCCTGGGGACCAGGAACATCATGGAGTAGAACCCTTTTCCTACTTGGAAAGGCAGTACCTCCTGAATGTGCCTTGAGAGAGAGAGAAGAGTGGAAATGACTTGGGGGAAAAAGTTCCAATTGTTCCTTTGGAGGTTGTGGAATGCCCCTGAAGGAAGTGTGTGTGTGTGTGTGTGTGTGTGTGTGTGTGTGGGGGGGGGGGTGTCTTCCACTCCATAAAGTATCCCTGAAGGATGATGGATAGGACTCAAGAGTCCTGAGATCTGTCTCCAAGCAGATAGAGACAGGGAAAGGCAAAGGGAAAGAGGAGTGTTGGATGGCAGAAGCAGGTATACACAGAGTAACTGGCTTTGCCTGAAAGGGCTGTTCCTGAGAAGCAGGAGTTGAGGAGGTAGATTTAGAGGAAAGTTGTTTCCTAGCATCTCTTTTTCCCTTTGAAGACGGGAGCCTGGAAAACCTCCTTACAAATGGGGTCTTCATAGATAGTTCCTCTGAAACCTAGGGACCGGGGAGACAAAAATGTGCTTCAGGTCTTGCAGCTCTTTGCCCTTTTCCTGTAAAGACTGAGAGAGCTCTGCAGCAGAAGTACCAAATAAAGCCTTGTTGTTCAGGGGGACATCCATTATTTTTGCCATAATGTCATCAGGCAATGGTTGAAGTCTGAGGCAGAGGAATCTCTGGAGAACTGACCCAGATGTAGCCGCTCTGGCTGATGACTCCACAGCATCATAGCTACACTTTATGGAAAGCCATGTAATCTTTGCAGAACAGTTAAGGATGGAGGCGAGCTTAGCCGTAGTAGGAGTGTCTGGGAGCTCTGAAAGTAGCTTACCAGCATCCGAGAGCAGCTCCAAAGAGTATTAGGCCATATGGGTATGGTAATTTATGGCTCTGAATGCCAAAGTAGCAGATGTATAAACTTTCTTTCCCAGTCTCTCCATAACTTTACTTTCCTTGTCCGAAGGGAGCAGGGAAGTAGAAGGCAGCATCTTGGAGGCCTTGTCAGCAGATACTGAAATTGTTGCAGGGTCTACAGAGGGAAATTTAAACAGAACTTTGGGATCCTCTGGCACTTTATAAAATCTGTCCGGCCGTTTAGGGACAGGAGATTGAGAGTCAGGGCACTTAGAAGCTGCAGAGAATGCATCCATGAAGGCTGGCAGAACAGGAGGTATAGCAGATGGGGAAATAGAGTCCATCTGCAGCTGGTCATATTTTTTTTTGGATGTCTGACACCTAATAACAATATAATTTGAAAAACTCTCTCTTTTTTACAATAGTTTCCCCAAAATAAATATCCTCTTCATAGGAATCTGCTCCATTTGATTCTTCTTCGGGAAAAGCATATCCCCAAGGAGAAGACATTTGGGCAGAATAAACCAAAGATTCATCCCCAGAAGAATCCTCTTCATCGGACGAAAACTCCTCACAAATCCTCTTTTGTGGTGTAGAGAAAGGAAAGTAAGAAGGGAGGGAGAGGGCAGAAAAAGAAGTTATGTCCTTACCATAACGTTCCATGTGGAGTGTTCATCTCGCCTTGGTTATTACACATGGGTTCGGAGCCGATCCTCGGCTCCGTGCCGGCCGACTGCAAGCTCTGCATCGAGAAGAAGCTCGAGGACATCTAATACCCACAATCCCCCTCTGCCTTTACCTCAGATCTAGTTTGCAAGCAAACCAGACAACAAGCACGCATACATGCCAAACTATATACATAATTACATATATACAAACATACCAAGGGTATGATAGTAACACTAACACTGCAACAGCAGAAGGAGAATACTCCAGACCAGGCACCAAATCGAACGTTCTTCCTAAGGGTGGGAGGGTGGGAGTGTAATAACCAAGCGAGATGAACACTCCACATGGAACGTTATGGTAAGGACATAACTTCTTTATGTGAGAGTGTTCAATCTCGCCTTTGTTCTTACACATGGGTAGCGTCCCAAGCTCCATGGTCCTGCGGGACTCAAGCGCGAACGTTCTTGAGCACAGTGGAACCAAAGGTTGCCCTATCCCTAGAAACCCTGTCCACTTTGTAATGAGAGATAAATGTATGTGGTTTAGCCCAAGTAGCAGCCGCACAAATAGTGTCTAAAGGTAGCGAGCTGCGTGAGCCAAAGATGTAGAAATTGATCTGGTAGAATGTCCTCTGGGTTTTGCTGATAATGTTTGATCAGAAGCTTCATAAACATAAATGATACAGTCAGTTAGCCACTTCGAAAGAGTTCGTTTCGTGACTGCAAGACCTTTTCTGCTGTCAGCAAAAGCTACAAATAGTTGATCAGATTTCCTGTGATCTTTTGTTCTATCCAAATAAAATCTGAGTTGTCTATGGACGTCTAGTTTGTGCAACATATACTCTAATTTATTAGAGTGGTCTTTAAGAAGGTGGGTAATTCGATGGATTGATTAATATTACTAGTAGAACAAACTTTGGGAAGAAAGGATGGATTAGTGCGTAGGGATACTCTGTCAGAATGAAAGATTAAATAAGGATGTTTGACCGAAAGGGCCTGCAGCTCAGACACCCGTCTAGCAGATGTAATAGCCACTAGAAATAATGTTTTCCATGACAAAAATTTCAAAGTGCAACTTGAAGCTGGTTCAAAGGGTGGTAACATCAATTTAGAGAGTAATAAATTTAAATTCCACGGTGATGTCGGACATCTGACTGGTGGTCTGATATGAAAGGAACCCTTTAAAAGGCTTTACAAAGTCTGTGAGCCATAATAGGTGCACCACTTTCCTCTACATGATAGTTAGAAATGGCAGCTAACTGTACTCTTAAAGTAGCCGGGGAAGCTCCTTCCTGAAATAATTCAGTCAAAAATTCTAAAACCTTATTCAACGGAGCTGTAACAGGGTCCAACTGATGTGACTCCGCCCAGAAGACAAAACGTTTCCACTTACTGGTGTAAGTCTTTGTAGTGGAAACTTTATGAGAAGCTACCAAAATATCTTGAACCGCCGATGTAAGGGGAATTGACCTGGCTAGAAAGGGAAGCGTTGCAGCCAAGCTGCTAGATGGAGAGATTCCAGGGATGGGTGAGGAACTCCTGACGAGTGAGTCAGTAGATCTGGCTCTGGGTCCAGCATCCAAGGTCCCCGAATGCGGTGATGCAATAGAAAGGGGAACCAAATTTGACGAGGCCAGAACAGAGCAATGAGAATTATAGTCCTCTGAAGGTTGTTTGCTTTCTGTAGAAACTTTGCAATCAGGGGAAATGGAGGAAAAGCATATAGGAGACCCGGGGACCAATCGTGCACCAGCGTCCCTGGGGACTTCCCCTGGGGGTAATAGGGCAAAGTAGCTCCTGCATTTGGCGTTCATTGGAGACGCAAACAGATCGCAGGTAGGCTGGCCCCATTTGCGAAAAATCTTTCCCGCAACTGACTGTTTGAGGGACCACTCGTGAGGCAATAGTATTGCCCTGCTCAGCCTGTCGGCTATGACGTTGGATGACCCCGGGATGTGCGTTGCGATCAGAAAGCGACCGGTGGACTCTGCCCATTGCCAAATTCTCATGGCCTCTGCATAGTTGGTAGGACCTGGTTCCCCCTTGCTTGTTTATGTACCAGACTACGGACATGTTGTCTGTCTGAACTGCAATGGTCCCTGGAGGAAGAAGGGGAGCAAAGTGTTGCAACGCCAAAAACACTGCCCTCAACTCCAGAACATTGATGTGCAGATTGTTCTCCAGATTGGTCCATTCGCCTTGGACTGTCTGTCCCTGAAAGATGCCCCCCCACCCTATCAGGGAAGCGTCCGTGGTTATCGTCGCTGACGGTGTGGGTAGCACAAATGGTCTTCCGCCGGATAGGTTGCAAGTCTGTAACCACCACATTAGGTGTGATTTGCATGTTTTCGTTATCAAAATTTCGTGAGTCAGTGGAAGTTGTTGGAATGACCATTGTGCAAATAGAAGCCATTGTAGCACTCTCATGTGCAGTCTTCCCAATGGTATTCCTATGAGAGAAGCTGCCATGAGACCCAAAACTTTCAGAACAATTTTTGCTGGGGATTTTCTGGACGACAGCAGAAGGGAAATGTTGAACTGAAGTGCTAGTATTCTTTCTGTGGGAAGTTTTAGAACTAACTGACGCGTATCCAATTCCGCTCCTATAAATAAGATATGCTGTGATGGCTGTAGCAAAGATTTTTCGAAATTTACTGAAATGCCAAGGTGTGTACAAAGTTGTAGGGAGTAATCCCTGGCTTGTATCAGTTGACGCCTGGTGGTGGCAGACAGGAGCCAGTCGTCCAGATACGGAAACACTTGGAATCCTAGGCGCCTCAGATGAGACGCTACCACTGCCATGCATTTGGTGAAGACCCTGGGGCTGTGGTCAGGCCAAAGGGCAGGGCTCGAAACTGATAGTGACTGGCTCCCAGCCGAAGCGCAAGTGATCTCTGGACGCCCTGGCCATTTTGATGTGGTAGTATCGTCCTTCAGATCTATTGAGCACATCCAGTCGTCCTTCCATAAGAATGGAAGGATCGATTGAAGCGTGACCATTGAACTTTTCCTTCTTGACAAAGGTGTTGTGATGACTTAGGTCTAGAATTGGCCTCCAGTCCCCTGTTTTCTTTGGAACTAAAAAGAACCTTGAGTAAGTTCCGAATCCTATTTGGTCTGCTGGGACTGGTTGGATGACTCTTTTTTCTAGCAGCTTTGAAATTTCTGTAGCTGCTGGGTCTCGCAGATGGGGTGGTACATCTGGGAATTTTCTCTTTGGAATGGGGGTGGATAGAAACGGGATTTTGTAACCTCTGGAAACAATGCTTTTACCCAATTGTCTGAAGAAAGGTTTTGCCAGGCCTGAGGGTATAAAGCTAAGCGACCCCGACTGCCTCCAGAGCAGGACAGTCGGGCCTCCTCTCAGGAGTGCTGAAAAGGTTTGCCAGGAGGTTATCCCTGTCACCTTGGTTTTGCAGACCCCTCTGCCGCCAGGGCGGCGTCTTCCACCTCTGCCCCCTGCCTCTAGAGGGGCATCACCCTGTGTGTTTGGAAAAGATCCTTGGGGTTTTGAAACCACATTTTCCCACCACGTTGCCCTTTGGGGTACGGTCTGGAAGGGTGGAAAACGGACTCCGACAGCAGACAGAGTCTTTCCCTCCTGTTCACACCGGGTAAGGGTCTCCTTTACTTTAGGGCCAAAAGTGTGGCTCCAACAAATGGGGCGTTAGTAAAGGAAGACTTGAAGGCTTCCATAACGAACATAAGCGCATCCAGGATTGCCTACGAAGAGCAATCGCTGAAGCCGCTGCCCTACTCGATCCTTCGGCTGCATAGGATATCAGCCTCATGGACGAGTTCACAATGGACGTAAGGGTGTTGAGATGCGCTGTAACTTTCTCTGAGACAGCGGCATCTGTAGCACCCTGGAGGGTATCTCCCAACTCTTTGACTAGATCCCTCTGTAAACGTGTAAAATGAGTCAAATAGTTCAGGGAACGCATAGAGAAAGCCGCTGAACTGAAAATGCGCTTCCCGTATCTGTCCATGGTCCTAGAATCTTTGTTAGGCGGATGGACAGATGAGGAAGACTCCGACATCTCCTTTTTCGTGGCCGCTGCCACCACCATGGCGTCTACTGGAACTCCTTTGGTAAGGTAAGCTTTGTCCTGTGGTGCCGTGATATACTTATTTGGCTTCCTAGGGACTGGTTCCACCGTGTCAGGAGTCTCCCACGCCCTTCGAGCAATTAATTCCATTAACTCATCAAAGGGCGGAGTGACCCAGGAGGAGGAAGGACGGGCACCAAATGCCTTCAGCAAAACTGACTCATCCTCAGAAGGGGGAAGGGCTTGCCAGTCACCTCTCTGTTTAAGGATCTCCAAGATGTCAGAAAAAGAGACATCCTCTGAAGGTGACTTAGGGGGACCCTTCTGACTCATCTAAGTCAGTATCAGATGTCAAGGATTCTTGTGGAGAATCCAAGTGTCTCCTCTTACACAGTCTTTTCCTAGGGACTTCTTCGTGGGGAGCATCCGAAGAAGCCTCCGAGGAAGAGGGGGCACCCTCCAGGGGTGGCTGAGACACTGGTGCCCGACGCTTGGACGTGGCCGTGGGTGCAGAGGAAGATAACGGTCCTTTGCGGGGAGGAGAAGCTGTACCTGCTGATGTGGTTGTCTGGGTAGACAACACCTTCCTCATGAGGTCGAAGGCCCCCGGGTCCCGAGTCGAGGTATCTCCCGGTTCCGAAGAAATGGAAAGAATCCCGAAACAGGAGCCGAAGGCACCGACCCGAGGACGGAACCGAATCGATCCGTGCGAGGCCCGAGAGGAGAGTCGGAACCGAAACATCGGTCCGACTCTCGGTCCCAGAACCAAGGACAGATCTTTCGCCCCGAGACTCCGGTACCGGATCGGATGGAGTCGAGGTAAACGGTGCCGACCGAGAAAAGACGGTTCTGGCACCGAGGGCTCCACAATCATCAGGTCAGCTTCTTCCGGCTCCGAAGACTGAACAGGTCTCGGAGGAGGAACAGATGGAGATAGTGGCAGGCCTTCAAGTCTCGACATCAACTGAGAGGAGACCGAAATAAGCTTGGACAGGGCCGTATGCTCCATAAGTTTCTGCACCACACGGTCCACGTCGGTGTCGGAAAGGGCTCTAGAAGAACGAGTCGAAGGGATCGAAGACGGAGCCGACCTCAACAGAGTCGGTGGAGGGAGCTCCGTCACCGGTTCCAAGACTCGAGGCTCGGGAACTGCCAACAGTTGAACACTCGGCCCCGAAGTCTGTGGAACCGGTGATCTAACTAGACTCGAAGAGCTCGGAGCCGATGACTTTGGCTCCGACGCCTTCGACCCCTTCGAAGACTTGGATGCCTGGTCTGAAGCATCCAAAGCCTCCTGGAAAGAGGGTTTCAGCAATCCTCTATCCATCAGTTTCCTGCGCCTATCCGTCATGACCCTCCCACTAAAAGAGTGACAAATAGAGCAGTCCTCTTGTAAGTGGAGAGGGCCAAGACAGTAGACACAGGAACTGTGGTTGTCTGTGACCGACATTTTTTGGCCACACTGACAACGTTTAAAACTAGATTTCATCTTTTCAGACATATTAACAAAAGAGAAGACAGTCCAGTCCAGTAAAAAGTCCAATCCAGTAAAGTGTCAAATCCGGGAATAAGAGTCCGTTTGATAATAGCTAAAAACAAGACTACCACAAGTTTTTAGTCAAAAAAGTCAAATCCGTAATAACTGCCAAAAAGGCAAGACTACAATAAGTTTCTAGTCACAAGTCCAAGAAGGGGTAGGCCCCGAAAAACTCTAACTCGAAAGTTAACTAAGTTAACTTATTCTAAGTATCGAGAATTCGTGACACTCACACACCCACTCTTATACTTAAGTAACTAGATTTAAAGAAAATTTCTGAAAATTAGTACAGAATAGATAAAAAATCTTATCTGAACAGCCTCGAGCTAGTCTCCAGCGATGCGTATGCAGCAGCGGCAAACTAGATCTGAGGTAAAGGCAGAGGGGGATTGTGGGTATTAGATGTCCTCGAGCTTCTTCTCGATGCAGAGCTTGCAGTCGGCCGGCACGGAGCCGAGGATCGGCTCCGAACCCATGTGTAAGAACAAAGGCGAGATTGAACACTCTCACATGATTGTTTTAGGACCACGGAGGCATTGAACAGCCCTTGGGAAAAGGCATACCAATCCACCGGTTGCTCCTGGGGGGGGTAGAAATAGCATGTTTAGTTTTAACTTTTTTCTTCTGAAGAACATTCATATGGTGGAAAGTAGATGGGTCAGACTTCGGCCTACACTTAACAATACTGGTAGGCATGTCTTCTTATTCACTGATCTGTGGAATGCACCGCGAGCCTTCAGGCACAATAACCAGAGGTACCCCCTGCTATGTCTGGAACGGATGCCTGCATATCCCCTGAGGACATGCTGGTATGAGCCTTCACGGCCTCCACACTAGTACCCCTTGAAGGAGTTCCTACTGACTATGAAACCGTCTCCGGCCCAACATTGGCTTCGGGAGAGACGTCTTGAAATGGAGGAGCAGCGGGTAAGTCAGGCCTAGATTTCTTGGCTTTCTTAGCTGGCGGCTCACCTGAAGGGCCCAACATACCTTCTGTATCACGTGTAAGATGTTTAAAGCACTGGTTTTCAGGATATAAACTCAGAGAAGCTAAATGGCTAAGCAGGGTCTTGGGGACAAAGGCCTCACAAATAGAACAAGTAGTATGGTTGTGGTTAGAGCCTAGGCAAAAGAGGCAAAGGTCATGAGATTTCTTATCTGGAATCTACCTTCCACATTGACACTTGCCCTTTCTAGCTGACACGTAACCTCACAAAAGCACAGTAGCAAAAAGTAATACGGAAAAAAACCCAACGGGGCACTTATCTGACCAGGATCCGCAACTTGTCCGGAGACAAACGATCAGAGAAGGTGATCTGACTGGCGGCAGAAAAGTTCTGGAGAATGGTACTTGCAGACATCTGCTTTATACCAGATGTCATATGACCAATGCAGGATCTGTGCTTTGTGAGACATTGCACATACCCTACAGTAGCGTTAGACTTTTGTATACTAGCCGGACTTGTGAGTCAGCCGGCAGCAGACTCCTTTGGGTTATGAATACTGCAACATATGAATAGGACATATTATTGTTATGCTGTCTATTTAGGCAGCTATCACACCCCTTGTTAGGTAGTCCTGAAGCCCCAACAACACTAGAAGGACAGTTCTCAACTCCAAGAGATGAATGTAAAGACTGGTCTCTATTTGGCCATAGAATCTGGACCCCCCCCCCCACCACCAAAGGGAGGATACGTCAGTAATCACTGTCACTACTGGGAGTGGAGAATGAAACTGTCTACCCACTTGGATAACTGGAGATTGTAACCATCATTGTAGATGCCTTCTGCATGAATCTGTACTAATTATAGTCTTGGATAAAGGATGAAAGTGCTGCAACCACTGAGCTTGAATAAGCCACTGCAAAATTCACATGTGGAAGTAAGAAAATTCAACCCATTAGGACTGAAGATGTCATCAAGCCTAATACTCTGAGAAACAAGGCTTTTGGAGTGGAGTTGTTGAGTAGTAGTAGAGACTGGACTGCAGGCTATAAGGTCTGAACTCTGTCTTTGGGAAGATAAATAGTAGTGGTACTCAAATGACAACCTATAAACACCATTTGCTACCAAGGAAGGAGACTGGATTTTTGCAGCCTCACTGATATCCCTAGGAATTTGCGAAGACAGAGGAGATGGTCACTGGCTTGCTGAACAGGCTCCCACTGAGGGGTCCGACAAATACAGGAAGATCTTCTAACCCAGAAATTGAAGATGGGAAGCTATGACATCCATACATTTGGTGAATACCCTGGGGGCCATGGTGAAACAAAACAGCAGGGCTCTGAACTGGTAATAACTTGTTTCTATTCAGAACAGTACTAATTACTTGGACTCTTTCTCTATCCTTATGTGAAGGTAAATGTCCTGGAGATCCAGACAGTATATCCATTTGCTCACCTTCAGTCACAGTAGAATCGACAGTACTACGACCATACTAAACAGAGGCTTATGCACATGTGTGTTCAGAAACTTGAGGTTCACATCTGGCCTGAGGTCCTGGGTTTTCTTTGCAACAAAACAAACTTGGAATAAAACCCTGACCCTCTCTGGGACCTCTTGGATGGCTCTTTTGGCAAAAAGAGAATCTCTAACTCTCTCTTGTTGTGTGGCCTTTGCTTGGCTACATAGGACATCTGGCAATGGGTTGTGGGGGTGGGGAGGGGTTTCCAAAAATGGTATACAACAGCCTCTGAATATTAACCCTCTTACCCATTTATCTTGTGTGATGGCCTACCACCAAGCTGCAGAGATGGAGAGATGATCCCCAACTGCCTGCAGAGTGGAGCAGTCAAGCGGACCTTCATGGATTCTGGGGTCTCCTGTCAGGGAAGGTCCATGATATCCCTGGTTTAGTGAACCTCCTCATACTCTGGGCCTTCATCCATTAAAGGGAACACCTCCACTGTGGCCACCCCTTTTAGAAGGTGAGTTGAACTGATGTTTAGACTTTTGAAGCCAGTGGAAATTAGGTCCATTTTGGTTCCTGTTGTAAGATCTCTGTGTAATATCACTTTAACAGTAGAAAGAGATTTACCTTCTTGCTCACACTTCTGCATTTGTTTTCACAGATGGGCCAAAAAAGGATGACCCATCAAGCCTGCTGAGACAAATCTCACTGAAGCTTGTTCACTTGCGAGGTGTAGTTCAGGGCTTTAAATGCAAAACTGCTGAAAGCATAAGCTTGTTTCCTTTGTCAGTCTATCACTCTGAACTCTTCATTGGAGGGATGGCCAGATTCTTCAGAAAGCATACTGCCACAATGACGGAGTCAACTGTGGGGGATTTGGCACAATGCTCATTCTCCTTTAGAGGGTGAAAAATTCTGCCAGATTTATGTTTGACTGCCTCAAAGGTGTCAGGCTCCTGATAAATTTATTGACTTGGCAGGTAGGATGTTTTATCTGTTGGAGGGACTACCAAGGATGTAGACTGTTTCTCCCTATAGGCTTCAAACAATACTCCCTTATCATGAGAAGAGAGGTCAACAGGTCAGGTCCCCCTCTGTTGTATGAGTTAAAAAATTTCACCAAATGAGGTGTCTTCAGTAGGGGACTGTGGGGATCTCTCTCAATCCTCTAAGTATCAGAGGTGGGGGACTCTGGCGGTGAGTCTAGGTGTTTGCTCTTACATCACCTCTTTTTTAGTAAATCAGGAAATGTATCAACTGACTATAGAGGAGTCCAGCTGTTTCGAGACAGTGACTCTGACCAGTGGATGTCAGATGAGAATAAAATGAAGGAGAAGGAGTGACATGGGTGGAACTGTATCAGGTGGAACTTGTGGATACATTCCTTAGGTGAAGAAATGATCCTTCACAAAACCTAGAAGGTCAAACCAACTTTCATCAGATCTGAGGAAATGGATGGATTCAGTACTCCCATCAGAGAAGCAGTCATCACCGCTAGGAGGACCCCGGAACCCATGCAAGTTAAAGATCTGGCCGGAGGAATTAGGACCGATGACTCAAAGATAGCCATCTTTGACACCACCAACAGAACAGGGGGAAATTGCCCTGATATTGGATCTGAGGAAGTCAACCCAAACTCTTGGGTCTGAGACTCTATAGGATCTGATGAAGCTGGAGTTAAATGAGTCGGAACAAGATTCCCAGAAACTGAAGATAATAGTGAGATCTGCCCCTGGGCCACAGGACCCAGAAGGAACAATGGTTCCAAAGTAAACAAAGCTGAAAGACAGACCCTTGAGGGAGCAATCTTGTTCAGAGCCAAAGAACATAGAATAACCAACATCTGTATCTATGTCTTGAGAAATTTCTGCATCAATACACAAGTAGCCAGTAAATTCCAACAATTGCCAACCAAAACTGAGCTAATTTACTGGTAAAACAGCAGTGTCATGATCCAAATAAAACTAGAGCAGAATAAAAACACTCATTTATTTTGATATCAGGTTTAGCGCTTTCATCTACTCATGGTAGATTTCCTCAGAACACCATATCCAAGTGCAACAGTCTTTAAATAAGGATAACCTTCCAATCATGTAACTGTGTTAATTAACCTCATTAATATTCACTAATTCAATTCTAAACTAGTATAATTAATCAAACTGTGCAAAATGCATGTTAATAATAATTTAAAATTGTATAATCGCATACAAATTTTCAAGTTATAAAACTTTAAAAACAAATACACCGAAATGTAAATATATACACATATTAAAAATGTTAAAATTATATACAATGTGTCACTATGGGAAACTATAGTAATTTAACTACTAAGATACTGATAGGAGTTAGTATCAGTATCTTAGTAGTTAAATTACTATAGTTTCCCATAGTGATACATTGTATATAAATTTAACATTTTTAATATGTGTATATATATATATATATATATATATATATATATATATATATATATATATATATATGGATCACCTTTATATCCCGAAATCGTTTACGACACACTAATCACCGACACCAAAAGACCGACAACAAAAACACCGACAACGCAAAACACCGAAAACCATTACACCAACACACTACATGTAAACAACACAGTACACTACATAACATATCCACTATCCCTAACCCAAACCCTAACCCTAAGGTCCGACACTACCGCACACTTACCCTACCTGCACCCTAACCCTAACAACCTTACCCACCCCTAACCCCAAGATCCGACACTACCGCACACTCACCCTTCCTACACCCTAACCCTAACTCACTTACCCACCCCTAACCCCAAGGTCCGACACTACCGCACACTCACCCTACCTGCACCCTAACCCTAACTCACTTAACCCACCCCTAAACCCACAGTCCCTCACTATCGCACACACACCCTACCTGCACCCTAACCCTAACTCACTTAACCCACCCCTAAACCCACAGTCCCTCACTATCGCACACTTACCTGTTCGCTCCCTAACACTAAATCCCTCACTCTATCGCACACTTACCGAGTCCGTCGGGTTCTCGCCTTGTTGGTCATCTGCGTTGTTGGTGTTTTCGTCCCGTCGGATTCCGTGTCGGCGAAACGCGTTGTCGGGCATCTGAAGGTGACCCATATATATATATATATATATATATATATATATATATATATATATATATATATGTAAGAACGCATTAAGGCTGCTGAAGATGCTATTTCTTATTCACTTCTTCGAGTCTCTGACATTATTTTTTCACTGAACTGCTTGGCATTGTACCTTTAAATTTTCTCCTTCTCTCAAAAAAGTGTGCTCAGAACTCTTAAAGGTTAATTGCTTGTACCTGCAGACAGCTCATCTCAAAGTAAAAGTAGTCAGCAATGAGACAAAAAACATTTCACTCAGAACACAATGCACAGACTTCTCTTGACCAACTGCTTTCAGCTGCAGACTTCATGTCTCCCACTAACAGCATTTGTTAATGGAAAAGAACAGGCGAACAACTTTGCAGATTTGAGTCACTTATCATTTTCCTCCATCCATCACTTTATCTTACTTCATAAGAATACTTGCTTAAAAATGTCCATAACTCAAGGCAAATCAATGACACCAATCCCGACATCCACCCTTATAAAAACAAAAAAATATCTTAATTCTACACTTAATATAATTATAATACTTTCACATCCTACCACAGCTGCCCCAAATCACATTATATTAACTTAAACTTGCTTTTGTCCAGCCCTCTATCTTGTTGCAATATAAAGCCTATATACTAACTAAAAAAGGTGCTTGCTTACTTTATTATCTTTATGTTAGACATCAGTCTGAAAAGACGACCCACACACACAAATTTAAAATACCACTGAGTGCACATTGTACAAACTGCTTTACAATATAACATGCAAATTACATCATAAAATGTTTTATATAGGTATTAATAAGAACATTTTTTTACTTACACTCTCCCTTTGCTGGCCTTCTAAACATTAATGACAAAGTGGGGTATATGCTTTACAATCCACCCAAAGCTTAACAAACAAGGTTCAGCTAATCCAAAGAAATGACTGTGGTCAATCATTAAACCAAGTTTATTGCAACCACTGATAAAAGTAATCTCTTTCCTCCATAAATTAATTAAATGAACAAGAGATTACAATGTATCAACACTAGTTAAATATATCACTTCTAAAGCAGGTGTTCATGTGTCATAGTTGTAAACCCTTCCCTTTTTTTCTTTAAACCAAAAAACATACATTTCTTATTTAAAATAAAAAACCTTAAATCTCCAAATATAAACATTAAAAAATTACAAATATCATCATTTTCCCATACATGGTAGAAATATTTCTAAAATGCTTTAAAAAACATTTTTGAGACAGGATTTTATGTACCTATATTAAGGAGGGAAATGGACACTAATGTTACCCTGACAATACTGACCAGACTATGAATCGTGACATGAAGGGTAACCCAACAAGGATTAATATTTATGTTGCTAATTTGATAACTACATATAGCAACAATAATAGATGGCTTAGGTGGGTTCTAAACAAAAATTGGGTTGTGTTGTAAGACATCATTACATTCAGAGATAAAACTGGAGTTAAACCAAACAATACATTTAGAAAGGGTGGAAATATTAAAGATATTCTGGAAAACTTAGGAAATAAAAACATTAACTGGGTAAGAGCTCCTAGAATGAAAAAAATAAGGTTTTTGCCCACAATGCAAGTATACACAAGTAGGAGAAAGTTCTACACTTAGAGGATCTCAATATAAATTGAGAGGTATATATGACTGCAACACTAGGGGTGCAGTCTATCTAGCTTTATGCCATGCTTTGACATAGTCAATACTGAGCGTAAAATCAGAGAAATAATATATGAACACAAGTACATCATAAGAAAAGGGAACACACATGGTGCACTAGCTAAACATGTTTTAACAAATGGTACACTGTAATAGAAGAGGTGGGTAAGGGGATTAGGGGAGGACCATGGACAGTACAACTGTAGAAAAGTGAGCTGTTTTGGCAAATTATATTAAATTCTTGTAGTTGGCCAGGAATAAATAAATATTGTTCTATTGTTTGTTAAAAGTGTAAGCCTTAGCCTGATAAAGGTTTTTAGGTTAATAAAATGAGGTTTTAATAATACATAATCTTTACAGCAACATATTTAGTAGCAGGGTCTATATTAGAACATCAAAGTTTCAGAACTTCGAATGTTGTAATATTGAACCCAATTCAGCGAATGCTGACAACATCGAACATTCAGAACAGCAAATTTTTTCGCTGTTCCGAAGCACATACACACAACACAAGCACACCAAACAGCAATCCACACACATACACCTAAAATCTTACATCTAACCCTACACAAACTGTACATACACCACTAACTCTCCACTTACTTTAACCCAAACCCTAACCCTAAGGTCCATCACTATCATACACTCCCCTCACCCGCGCCCTATCCCTAACTCACCTACCCCACCTTAACCCTCACTTTCACACAATCGCACACTTACCTGACCCGCGCCCTAACCCTAACTCACCAAACCCGCCCTAACCCTCACGTCCACACAATGGTACACTTTCCTGAACCCAACCCGTAACATTCCACCACAGCGCTGAAAATAGTGAAGCGACAGAAGTGGACAACCGAATTCTTTCCCTGGGAAAAATTTGTTTTTCTGCAGCTTCGCTATTTTTAGCGTTCGCTGAATAGGGTTATATATTAGAACATTCGATGTTCTGAAACTTTGATGTTCTAATATAGACCCTTAGTAGCAGTATATTTTAAACAAAACTATTCTGCCAAGGTTTTTTATTGCATGATTAAGTGGAGACATATTACATTTTTTTTATTCTAGGAGCTCTTACTCAATTAATGTTTTTATTTCCTGGTTTCAATAATAATAATAATAATTAATAATTAATATATTAATATACTATTAATAATAATGTAATGTTTTTACCCTATGTGGGAAATGATGTTTTTAAATGTTTTTGATGCTTTTTAACGTTTATATTAGGTTTAAAGTTTTGTATTTTAAAAATAGGAAATGAACACTTAGTTTAAAAAAAATGGGAGGAGTTTACAACTATGACACTGGAACACGTGATTTAGAAGCAATATATTTAAACTAGTGTGATACTTTGTTTGTAAGGTGTGATGAAATTAGTTTATTTATGAAGGAAAGCACTTACTTTTATAAACGGTTGCAATAAACTTGGTTTCCTTGGATTAGCCAAACCCTGTTTGCTTCATAATGCTTCCTTCTGTTTCCAAAGCTTAACAAACTCAAAAAAATCCCAGCCTTTCTCAGTCACTTTTTCTTTCAAAGCCATATTTTACAAATGTGATCAATGTTTTACAGCCTCCTATTTATTCATTAATTTACTTGTGACATAGGCACATTCACATTTATATAAAAGTAATCAAACTGTATTAAGTTAAAATTAACAATTATGATGCTCCAAAATGTATTGCAATATATCATATAATCTGAGCAACATTACATAAATTATTCAATTCCTTCTCCCTTTTTTAAAACAAGAAACATCTTTATTAAACCATCAGTTAAGACATAAGCAATCATACATTTAAATAAATGAAAACAAGCCACACCAACACCGTCCTAGTTGCAAACATTTTCTATCACAAACCATACTGACATACTTCCAGTTGCAAATTATACATCATTTATAATCTACCCAGTCGCTTTTAGTCAACCATTACATATCTCATTTAAGTCCTGCCTTCTTTTACCTCATTCCCCCACTGTATGTACTGTTCTGACAATTCCCATTTTTTTCTTAAGAAGTTTGCTCCTACCATTTTCTACAGATCTCAATTCCAGTTTTATCTCTGTTACTATATTCACTACTTATACTACAGTTGGTTTAGGTTTTGATTTCCATTTTCTAGTAATTGCTTTTTTGGCAGCCACCATAATTAGAGACAACAAAGTCTTACTGTATCTAGGTAATTTTGATTCTGTATCACAACTCAGAAAAATCAACTCCCTCATCACACCAATCTCCCCAATCAGCATCTCCAACAGTGCATCCCTCAGGGTATCCTTAAAGTCCATCAACTCACAGCACTCTCAGAAAATATATTCCCAATTACCTCTTTCTTCCCCGTCACACCTCGAACATTTACTATCTACTTGAGGAAAAATTCTCTGGAGTCTACTTGGGGTATAAAAATATCTATGTAGACATTTCCAAGCAAAAATCCTGCATATTTGGGAGATGCACATATAACCTCCCACTGTTTCTTTGTGAATTGCTTATCCAATCTTTCTCTTCCCAATCCTTTCTAACCTCTGATTAACTCTTATAGTTATACAATATTTTATATGGTTTACTTGTTGTTGTGTCTGTCAGCTTTTCCCGGTTAGGGGTCGCCACAGCGGACCTCCGGTCCGCTAATGATTGGTAGTTGATTTTTATGTGCCGAGTTACCAGCCCTGACGCACAGCCTTCAACGAAGGTAAGCCCATTCACGCATATCTTCACGCAGAAGACGCTCTAGCTGAGAATCGAACCAGACAGCGTCTTACTGTGAGGCGACAACGCTACCGCAGCACCACCACCGCAGATGGTTTACTACTTATTCCTTTTTTAATGGCAGTTTCTGTTTTAGAGTCTACTAAAAACTGTACCAGTGCTGGTCTTTTGTTTAGGACTCCCTATTTCTTTCTTTTTGCCTATACTCTGATATCAATCCTTGATAGGGAAGGGAATCTCGAAACTGCAGCCCAAATAAATTATTGGTGTCTTCCCATTCTATCATCTTTCCCTCTCTGGTTATTGGCTTCCAATACCTTGTTTCCTTTGCCAGTTCGCTCCAATACATTCCAGCCCTTCTTGCTTACTGTCTACATCTCTAATTGCAGTCATCCCTATCAGCAGAATCTCCTTTCTCCATTCCCGCGTTGGCTTAATTCTTAGGATACTTTCTGCTACTTTATATATATAATATTCTGTATGATTAGGATACTTTCTGCTACTTTGCAGATATAATATTCTGTATGATTATCATTATTCTCCTTAAAGAGCTACATCCAAAATCCCAGTCCCCCCTGTTTCATCATCATCACTTTCCACTTTGAATTATAGTTTTCTGCTTGTGTTATCTACAGGAGCCTTAACTGTATAGCTCTAAAATACTACTTCAAATGGGGTAATCCCAATCCACTCTGTTCTACTGGAAGAATCAGCGTATCCCACTTAACTATTGCCATGTTCCCCTCCCAGATAAAGTCATTCAGCTCTTTATTAATTGTTATCCACAACTTCACTGGTTGATAAAAAAAATGCCTGACCTGTGTATAAGACCAATGGGGCTAAAACATTTTAGCTGGTTGTAACTTACTATCTATATAACAAAGTTTCCATTTTCTCAGTCTTTGTGTGTGTTTTATTTAGTCTCTTCCCACTTATCCTTAGCTGCCACACCTAAATCATTCTTAATCCATGTTTCTAAATACTTCATTTTATAATGTCCCCATAAATATGGATATTGCTGAACAAATGCAATGTGGGTACATAATTTACTGCTATTCCCTTTGTTTTAGCTTCATTAATTTCTTAACTCGAAAAGACCTGAAACTGTCTCAAAATGTTTCACATCACTGTAATGTCTCTTTCTCATTTTGTCAGGTATAAATATATATTCTGCAAATAGAGCGAGCTTTTCTTGACTACCATACCAACTATATCTTTGAATTTCTGAGTCCCTTATTTTCTTTGCCAATGGTTCTAAATATAATGCAAATAACAAAGTGGAAAGAGGAAACCCCTGCCTAGTTCCTCTGCTCAAGCAGAAATTATCAATCAGGACCCAACTCACTTTATTTTTACCTCTGATCCCTCATATATCCTCCTAATTAACCTTATAATTTCTTCAGAAAATGCAAATGTTTCCATTCCCGGCTCATAAAATTTCAGTTTAATATGTCAAATTCTTTCTCTGCATCAAGACCCACCAATAACAATAGTATTTTATTACATTCTGCTTCCCTCTGGATCATCAATGTTCTGTTAATGTTGTCAAATGTTTGCCTCACCTATACAAAACCACACTGATCCATATCTATCAATTTTGGCCATTCTTTTAGCCATTACAGACATGACCACTTTATAATCATGGTTTAGTATTGAAATGGGCATGTATGATGCTGGATCCGATGGATCTTTACCCTCTTAGGTGTTACAGCTACCATTGATTTCTTCCTATATGTTGCTACTTCTCCTCCTCCTAAAATACTGTTAAACAAAAACATCCTGATTTTCCCTCGTAGCATCCAAACTTCCACAGGAATAACATTTATTCCTGGGGACTTTCCCTTAGATTGGTTATACATCACAATTTTTATCTCATCTCCTCCTATTCTAACCAGGAATTGAGATTCCTCTACCTCTAACCATAAACATTTCCATTTGTATATTTTCTTGATTTCCATATTTCTCTGCTTTTTACAGACTTTCATAGAATTTCAGAAATATTTCTAATAAATCTAAAGGATCTCTTATTACTTTCATTGTTATAGGCACCCTAAGCTTGGCGACAGCCCTTTCTACTTTCTGTTGACACAGCTGTTGTGCAAAAAAGCTTTTGTGCTCTAGTGTTATCGTCAAAAAAACAGTTGCTTAACAGCAGTCTTTCTAAACTCATATACATTATTGAGGTAATCCCTTATTTTCTGTTTAGCATTCTGCAGTTGATCCTCTTCTTGTTCTGCGAGATTCCCTCTATTCTGAAATACTTCAACATTTATCAGTCCCTCTAAATTCTTGTTACTTCTTAACCATAGCTCCCTTTCTTTTATTTCCACCTTGCTTTTAAACTCCACTTTAATTTTATTCCACTCTCTAGCTATACTTTCAGAAGTAATTTCTATCTTCTTGAATAGCTCCTGAATAATCTCCACCACCCATTCCTTAAATTTCTCTCTTCAACAGATAGGTGGGAAAGCGCCAGTGTATCATTTTTACTTCATTACTCTGTGCTTCTAATTACTGACACATGATCTGATATAGTTATTTGGTGCGTATCAAGACTTTCGATTAAATGCACATGTTACTGTGAAATGTAAATTCTGTCTAGCCTAGCCCAGTTTTTATATCTTGGGGAATAATATGTCAATTCACCTTGAGCTCATATTACTGAATTCACATCTTCCATGCCAAATATCTTCATAAATGTCTTGATATATCTACCCTCCTTTGTTATACTTTCCCTTCTGGGCCCCAACAGATATATCTTCACTACTGCAAATCAAATTCCAGTCCCCACCTATAAGTAATATTCCTTGTTGAAAGCTGATTATTTCCCCCAGAATTTTCTTAAGGTCCATTACAGCAGTTTTACGTCAAATATAAATACATGCCAATGTAATCCTTTTGTCTTGCTAGTAGCCTCTTAGCACTGCAAATCTTTTATTGATCAGTCATTTGTTAACTGGGTTAGTAAAGCTGAGCCAAAGGCCCATTATTAGTGGAGTCCCGCAGAGAAAAGCTCCAAAAAAAGTTTGAGAGGGGGTGTAGAGGGTTATGAGAGAGGAGAGGGAAGGACAGGCTAAGGGTTTGTTTAGTAAGGTGTGGGTGAACTGTAGCTGGGAAAGAAGTTGGGGGAACTCAAGCCATTGAAGCGGTTTTAAAGCAAGGCAGTGATGGGATTTTTATGTCTGATTGCTGGCAAATTAGGTATGTTGTTTTAAGTTTGTTACAGTTTGGTTATTAAGGTAGATTGTAGAAATATGAGTATAGGAGAGGCACACCAAAAACAGGGTATGAGGAAAGCCTGTGCCAGAGAGGGTTTGGAGTTAGAGGCTAGGGTTTTTTTGTTTCTATAAAGTAGACCCATTTTTTGATTTGCCTTTTTAATACAGTGTTGCATATGGAGGTCAAATGTCAAATTTTAATTGGTCATCAATTATAACACCCAACAATTTAGTGTGAAATTCAGCTTTAATAAGGGCATTGTCATGTGATGAGATGGTAAAGGTGGTTTTATGGTGGAAGATAGGTTTAGGGAAGAAAAGGAGGAGTCTGTTTTTTCTGGCATTTAGGATGAGCTGGTTGTCAGTCATTGTTCAACATTGTGAAATGTGTTTTAAGTGGAAGCGTGGAGGTGAGAGATGTCAGAGAAGGAGATAAGGGTAGAGTTGTCTGCGCTTTGTATCAGTGAGGAGGTGGTGCAGGAAGAGTGGAAGTTGTTGGTGAAGATGTTGAAAAGAAGACGTCCTAAAGCCTGGGGGACACCAGTCTGGATAGGTAAAAAAGGGGAGCAGGTAGAAAGCCATCTGACTGACTGTAGCCTGTTGGAAAGGTAGTAGGAGAACCAGAGAATAGTAGAGGAAGAAAGGTTGAGATCAGCCAGTTTAGTTAGTAGTTTAGAGAGTGAGACAGTATTAAAAGCTTTTAAGAGGTCAAGTAGAAGACATGACACCAGTAGTTTTTTTTCCTCTGGCCTCTGTGACATTATGTGTAAATGACAGAAGAGCGGTGGATGTGCTATAGTTTGGCCTAAAGCTATGTTGAGTAGGAGTCAGAAGGTTTTTGTCAATATAGTTAAGAAGCTGACTGCATATGCATTTTCCGAGAATTTTAGAGAGTGGTGAGAGAATGGCTATAATTCGATTTGAAGTCTGCCATTATCTTTTTTTTATCCTCTTTTATCACTATTGGAGCTCTTCTTGCAAATAATATAAGTACTTCTCTTTTCCTTTGTCCCAGATATTATGCTGAATAACCAACCTGAAAACCTTTCTTTATTAAATTCACATGTTCACTTATTTCCCAGTGTGTCAGCTGTAACAAAACTACTGGTACTCAATATTTTTTAATATAGTTCACTATTCATTCTTTTTTGTGTTTATCTGTGAAACCATTGACATTTAAAGACATTAGAGAAAACATCATTGCATTAAAAAGTTATTATTCCCACCTTTTATGTACAAGACATTTTTGTCAAATGTTTTGTTTCAGGTTTTGTGTTACATCCATACACTGTTTGGCAGGTTGAACTTTTATATAGATGTTTATTTATCCATTTGAGCCTATGTCACATTTTACAAACATTTTTTTTTATTGAAAGCCCTCAAAAAAGCCCTCCTAAAACCTATTAATTTAATACGAACACAGAAAACTGTACATCTTCAAATACTGGCGTTTTACCCTCCTAATAGGAGCAAATACCCCAAACCGACAGCCACACTCACAAACTTCAGTTAACCTAAAATAAAGGTTATCCATGCTAGGATGCATGCTGCAGCCTGTGTTTCTACTAAGTGATAATTGGTTTTGTCTTATCTTTATAGCTCTCAGAGCTAGGAAAACTCCTGAATGCTTTCAGAGAACATTATCTCCTAGCCAGTTTCTCTTCTCTTTTTTGACTCAGCCAATAACTCTGCACCAGACTGTAACCAATGTCTCTATCAGATTGTCTCCATAACGACATGAGAGCCAGACAGCCAATTTCTCTTTATTAGATTGTCTCCATGAAGACATGAGAACCAGACAGTCAATTTCTCGTTATCAAACTGCTTCCATGGTGACATGAGGGCCAGATACAGAATTGCTACTAAGCATACATTAGTTTGCTAGAAAAAGCTTCATAATATTCAATGTTCTTTTTCAATTATTTGCTTTCTCTTAAAACTTGTTACTAAATCATTCTAAAGTCCTTAATCGAGTCATTCCGCCCATGCAAGAATGTGCCTACATTTCTTAAAACTGAACAGGAAGAAAAAGAGAAGGGAGAAAGAAAGGAAACAAAAAGAACACCACCTATTTATAATCCCCATTACATTTAAAAATAACCGACAAAACTTTACTTTATAGCATGCAAAGAAAACCATATACCCACAAAATAGCATTATTAAGAAAAAAAAAGTTTTCTTTATTTACAATTAATGTTCTCCCCTCTCTTCCCTTCCCCAAAGCATTTTCCAAACATTAATGACACGAAGTAGGGCATATACTTATACTCCCCAACAAATCCAACAAGTTCTGAAAAAGTCTAATATTACCCGATTTTCTTGTTTTGTCATATTTCACAAACATAATTATTGCACTATAATCCCACATTAAGTTACTAGTTTTATTACTGCCCATCTCCATCTCCCAGATCCTATCTCTGCTTCATTTCCAATGTACTCTCGATACTTCCATTCAACTCTCGTGCTCCCTTCCTTCTCTCCAAAATTTTCCGTTGAAACAGTGAAAAGGTTTCACAGGTACAGTCTCTCTGATTTCTTTATTACCAGAAGAACAAGAAAAATAATCTCTTCCTGTTTCACGGCTCATTTTTTGATGGACAAACTTTTACATTTCCTCCTTAGCATGTACTTCATAAAAATGATTTTGCCCCTCCAGGGAAGAATACCTTGAAGACAGCTGGGTATAGCAGTTTGAATCTCACACCTGCATCTCAACACTCCGAATAGTGGAATGAATTTACTCCTCCTTTGTCTGGTGTACAAGGAGTAATCATTCTCAACAAACACTCTGCTGTCTCCCACTTTTAGTATTTTGTCCTTCTGCCATAGTTTTATCAGAATCAACTCCTTCTGCGGGTAGGACAGCATCTTTACTATTAAAGGTCTAGGTTACTTTCTCATAGCCAGGTTTGGAGCATACACATGATATGCTCTTTCAACTAACAACTCCAGCTGTGGAATACCAGTCCAGTTGCTTATTTGTGCTTTCATAAAATTAATGCAGTCTGTTCCATTCAGCTTCTCTAGAATAGCTGAAAATCTCAGGTTTTCTCTATGTGCTCTGTTCTCTAATTTTATTATTTTTTAAAACATGTCTTCATGAGCAGTCTCATATTCATCCAGCCTTTTTTCATTTCAGCCTCTGATTTATGCAGTATTATCAACTCATCTATCTTTTTAAGCCTTTTTCCATTTTTCCAACCTTTTGTTGTTTGTGTTGGTATATTCCATCAGTGTTTCATTTATTTTAACTAGGTCTATGTGCAGTTATCTTATATTTTCCTGTAGGTTACTGGAAGTAATGTCTGGAGGTTGCATTGTTTTTTTTTTTTTTTGTGAACAGCTGTAAAACTTTCCCCAGTCAATGCTTCTTTCTCACTTTTTCTAGCCATTTTTTTTCCAGGTCCTCTGTATTTCTTATTTCCTGCAATCTAGGCAGTGCACTTACTAGCCAGTTACTGAAATTTACTCACAAACACAAAAGTCTACTGGTCTTTTCTGTTGAGCTTCTGTTTTCACACTGGGAGAGCTAGAGTTAAGCTGTTACTCAATGTGCAGCCATCTTGGAAGTCTCTATACTAAAAAGAATTTGAGTAATTTCTGGATTCTAACTAGTCTGGAGAGATGTCTTGGACAACTTTCTTTTAGTAGTGTTTGTATTTCTATTGCTGCTTGTTTCCTCTGGCTGGGTAGAACATCGGGAATCTTGCATAATGTTGGAGGTGACAGGGGAAAAGAGAATTATATAGCCTCCGAGAATAATGCTCTACACCCAAGTATCACTTTTAAATCTAACCAGGCTCTCTGGTGCAGAAAAAGTTGACCCCCCGATTGCCTCCAGAGGGCAACAACTGGGACTCATTTTAAGAGCGCTGATAAGGTCTTTCAGAGAAAGAATGTAGGGAGCCCTGGTTTTGCTGGGTTCCCCTATCATGTGGACAGCATTGTCCATTAGAGTTCCATCCTCTGTTCCCCCTCTGTCCCTAGGGGAACTATCGCCACATTTTTTCCTGGAAAGGACCCTGGGACTTTCTGAACCAAATCTTCCAACCACCTTATTAGTTCCTAGAAAAGGATCCTTGAGGGATCAAAAAATGTACACCCATTGCAGAGAGGGTCTTTCAACCCTTCACATACCTGGAGTGTGTGTCCTTCACTTTTGGGAAAACGAACTGCTGCCAAAGGGAGCACTGACGAAACAAGGAGTTGAAAGGCTCTGCAAAATCACATAAGTTCATCCAGGCATACCTCCTAATGGATTTGCCTGAACCTGCTGCCTTTGTGGCACCTTCAGCTGCAAGCAAGACAAACCTCATGGATGAATTTGAAATGGATTAGAGGGTAGCCAACTGGAAGGCCACAGAAGATTGAGCCTCAGCAGTAATGGTCCTGAAAGGGATGTTGAAAGTTCTTTGATCAAATCCCTTGTAGTCTTGTAAAATGTGCCAAATTGTTCAACGACATAAGGTCAAAGTTTGCTGGAGCATAGACAATCTTCGCAAACCTGTCCATTGCCCTAGATTCCCTGTTAGGGGGATGGACAGAGGATCTTTGCTCTGCAAGTTTCTTCTTAGTGACTGTCGCCACGACCATGACTTCCATTGGCACCCCCTTACTTTAGAATTCCTTTGAGACAGGTGGAGCCAGAATCCAACCTGGGCTCTTAGGGATTGGTTCGACTGAGTCAGGTTCCTTCCATGCCCTCCTAGAGACCACATCAATGAGCTCATAGGCGGGCAGAGTAACCCCGTAGAAATAGACTGCAGATACTAACTGGTCTTGCGGGACCGCCTGGATGACCCTTTGTTTAGACAATTTTATACTTCTGTTGCTGCAGATTCCAAATGATTGGGTGGTGTATCTGCAGTCTTCAATCTTTTCTTTGGAGAAGCCAAAAAGGGTATGGTATAGCCTTTGGTGATTATCCTTACCACCCGCGAATCTGAAGTTATAGGCTGCTAGGTTAAAGGGTGCAAAGTTGTGTGTCCCCGACTGACTCCAGAGTGCAGCAATTGGGCAATTGTTCAGGAAGACTGGTAAGGATTTTCAGCAAAGGGCTCACAGATTCCTTGGTTTAGCAGCCTGCTTTCTTCCTCTCACGTGGTGTCTGTTTGGCATGCCTCCACCCCAACCAGGTCTATTCTCAGGAATGGCTTGTTTAAAATCTTGAGATTCTTTGGACCGCATTTTAAACATCATCTTTGATTCCTAGAAAAGGATCTTTGAGGGGTAAAAAATGGATTCCCACAGCAGTCATGGTCTTAAAGTCCAGCTCACTCCAGGTAAGAGTTTCTTTTACTTTAGGTCCAAGCAGAGTAGAATCATCATAGGGGACACTGATAAAGGATGCCTTGAAGTTGAATAACCATATCCAGGCATGGCGCTTCATGGTAATACCTATACCGGCTGCCCTGATGTACCTTCCACTGCGTTCGACAGTAGTCGAATGGCCACGTTTGAGGAAGACTGTAGTGTAGACATTTGGGCATGCACCATCTTTTGGACATCTGTAGGTAAGCTAGCCAAAAAAGATAAAGCTCCTCGATCAAGTCCCTTTGGAAACATGTGAGGTATGTTAGATAGTTAAGCACTTGAAGTGTGAAGGTCCTGAAGCATATGGCTGTTTCCTTAGTCTCCCCAATGCCCCTAACTCCCTGTTAGGGGGATGGACAGAGAAACTTTACTAACATAGTTCCTTCTTTGTGGCTGCTGCTATCACCATGGCATCTACAAGCGGACCCCTTTGACCAGTGTTTTCTATATTTCAGGGCAACCAAATTTTTTTCTGTTTTTTTCGATACAGGTTCTGCCATATCAAATTCCTTCCAAGTCTTCTGAGTGACGAGATTTATTAAAATGTGCAGGCTGCCAAAAAAGCAATTACTAGAAAATGGAAATCAAAGTGTACACCAACTGTATTTCAGGTATTGAATATTATAATAGAAAAGGGAATGAGCATATTACTTAGAAGTAAATGGAAATTGTAGGAACAATACATGCATAACAATGTTTAGGAGGAAGAGGAGTGAGGTTTAAGGGAAGGCAGAAGTTCAACAATTTTCTGTAATGATGAACTATAACAGTAGCAAAGAAAATACATGTGATGGATACTGTATTTAAATGTAACAATGTTAAAATAGTTTTTCTGTTACTGTATGTCTCTCTACATCTTAAGCGATAATTTAATAAAGGTGTTTAAAAACGATCTATTAAGGCATCAGGAGGTACGACCTCAGAGGATGTCAACGGGCCACACCCAAAAGCTACAAGGAACACAGAAACTCTTCTTTATCAATTCCAGAATATCCCCAGAGGAGATATCCTCTGGAAAGTAGGGGGGGGGTATCTTGGATATCCTTCTCCATCATCTAAGTCTGTGTACTCAGTGATGGACTTGGAAGAGGAGTCTAGATGTGTTCTCTTTCAGTTTGCATATTCTTTTTTGTGGGATGCATCTCACGGGCTCTGATGGAGACACCTTGGAGTCAGATGGGGAGCTCAAATGTTGAGCTGCTTCAAAGCTAGCTAGATCCATCTGTCAATGTCAGCCTGAATGAGAGATAAAAGATCCATTGGGAATCAGGATGGATCTGAACTCGATGCACAAACCAGTTTCCTTGGAGCAGCAAAAGTCCCTTTCACAGCCTTGAAAGCCAGCTCAGCGAAAGGAACCAAGGAGAAACTATACCTGTCAGCAGACTCAGAAGGCATCCTGACTACAAAAGAAGTTGGCTCTGAGGAGGACCTTGGCGCCGAGTTGTCTAGAGCTGAAGCATTGAGGGGGTGGAATGGTTCTGAAAAATTTGGAGTCAACTCCACTGTTGGAACTCCATCTCTGTTACTCTGGTTCTGGCACTCTTCTCAACACAAAGGCATCAGTGTCGAGACAGTAAGGGAAGATGTTGAACTTGAACTTTCCAAGGCTATCAGATCTGATGCTGGTGTGGCAGAGGGGATTGGACTCATAAATGTCATCTCCAAAAAGGAAGACTTTGCTGGAAAGAGACTGGATGGTGTCAAAGGGCCCCTTCCTGCCCTTTTCTTGGGATGGTGCCAGGAGGACCCCCACCTGCATCTGTGTTCTTAGGAATGTCATCATCATATGGCCCATTTCCAACTTGGTTAGACTTCTCGTGGATTGACCACACCTTGAGGAAGAAGGTATCGACACTGGTTTTGATGGCAGCTTTTGCTGAAGTACAGGTCAATGACATTTGGTGTTGATCGGCCAAGGTGGAAAGGTGGGTTTTGTGGAGGGAGTTTAGATTTGAGTTGCAGGAAGATCCAAATACCTCAACAACTTAGGCGTTGGAACCGGAAAAGTGGTTGGATCCAGAGTACCTTTCTACGATTTTTCTACCGCTCCTCTTCTCATTTTATCTCTCTCTTTCTCTCTAGATCTTTCTCTCTCTTTCTTTTTGGATGGTTTCTCTCTTTCCCCAAGATGGAGAAGGGAAAGGTACTTTGGCCTCAAAGGGCATTTTAGACCCTCTCTCAGGGGGGAAATTAAGTCTTTGAGAATAAGTATCTCTCCTTTGCCTTGATGTGCTCTGGTACCAAAAGCAGCACAGATGCTACAGCTATTCTGAAAATGAGAGGGACCTAGATAATAAACACACAGAGGGAATAGGGGTCTTGAGGGTGGTATCTTATGTCCACAGGCTGAACACTTCTTGAAACCACTGGACTTCTCGGATTATAGAACAAACTTAGAAAATTTACAATAAACTTAATTCTGTGTATGCTATAAGCATTAAAATAAATATGGAATTGTGGATAGGAGTAGAGGCAGAGTTCTTGAATCCAATATTATAGTATAAACTGCCAAGGTTGGATCCCACCAGATCTGATAAGCCACACATTGAATCAGATGGAAATTGACAACACTGGATCATCACATCACTGTCTTCTGTACTGAAGGCACATTCAACAGTCACAGGCCTTGGAGATAATGCCAATTTCCAGGCAAATATAAAAAAAATGTATACAGACTAAAGGAGATAGAGGTGCCACAAAGCCCCAAATGTTTCAAAGGATGGGGCTCTACAGTTTTCCTCCAACTTTTTGTTTCTTGTTCATAGCAGTCACCCTCAATCCATTCAATCAACAATCATTGAATCCTCTCTCCCAGCCACCCCACAGACTGATTCATTCTCTGATGCAGCAACCCTAATGCCCACTGATTTTCCTGAGGTGAGAGTCAAGAGAGACAGGAGTGTGGTACTGCCATACATGCACTGAGGAGCAAGGTTTTTACTCTAAGTCCAATATTCCCATGTACGTGCCCATAGCACTGAACCAACAAAGAGCTCAGGCAGATAAATATAGAGCCAAAGAACAAGAACCTTTATACCAAGTAGTTATCTGTTAATACAAACCTTTCAAAGAGCTTATGAAATGGACATTCGTAAATTATTCAATAACAGAACTGATGTTTATCATAATATGACTTTGAAAGAGAAATAAGCTCTAAACTCTCTTATATCTAAAAAATGATATATAATAAAGAATGCTAGTAAGAGATGTGGAGTGGTTATAATGGACAGGGAATCTTATGATTTAAGTATTAATTGTTTATTGCAGAATGCTAGTACATATGCTACAATAAATACAGTACAAGTTGAAAACAATATTAATAGACAGAAAACTGAAATGTATTCAATGGAGTTAGAATGCTTCCTCTCTTTATAAGAAATTATTTTCATGTTTCCCATCCAGTAATACCAATGTTTGATAGTCTACCTAAAATACAAAAAAGCACCACCTCACCACCCTTGAGACCAACAGTATCAGTGTAAGGGTGGCTAACAGAACCTATATCCAAATATTTGGAAATAAAATTGAAGGGTGTTTTAACATCTTCTTGAAGTTATAGCAAGAACAGCTTTGACTTTTTAAAACAATTGTATGAATGGTCTTCAGGTGAAGATTTTGCTAGTTGCATTTTTGTAACTCTGGATGAAGAGTCATTGCATACCTGCTTTCCTAATTTGTGGGTTAAATCTGTTAGAATGCTTCTGAGCATTAATACATCTCTGAAATTTTAGAAATTAAGACCATATGCATTTTATTAGACCTAATATTGAGAACATGTGTTTTATATAATGGAGTTTCTTATCTGCAGGCAGAGGGAGTGGCAATGGTACATCTGTGGCTAACAAATATGCAAATACAGTACTAGCTCAATGGAAAAATTATTTTGTCTTCTCAAAATAATGTATTTTTAGTAAGATTCTCTTTTATGAGATATGTGGATGATATTTTTTAATTTGGGTAGGTAGTACTTTAGTAGATTTCCTAGTTTTTAAGATATTGTTCTCACGAGATGAGATGAATAGTTTAGATATCATTCTAATTATAACACATAATGATGATTTACGTACTTCTGTCCTCAGAAAAGCAGGGTAGAAATCGGAGCAGGAAAATTTGAAAACAAGATTTCAGATATTAGATATATGCTCATATTTAATGCCTGTTCTTATAAAATACAAGATATTATTAAACAGAACTGTCATATACTACATTAATTAAATAAGTTAACATAAAACTATTTCAAATGAAGTACCATGTTTTGTTTGTAGGAAGTCATTAAGTCTGAAAAATAAATTATGCTACAAAGAACCGAGAACCTGCACTACAAATGTAATGAATAATCACAAGAAAAAGACTTTCCCCTGTTTTATTGTCCCATTTGCAAATATATAAAAAGGGAGTTTACAGATAGTTTTGAACATCTTCTACAACTAACAAAAAAGTATTTTAATGGTATTGTGACTTGTAATGCAAAGAATGTGATTTACCTTACTTTGTATGACGGTTGTAGGGCCTTTTATGAAGGTAAAACCAACTGTAAATTAAAGGACAGAATTTGTAACCACTTAACTGATATAAGGTGGCATATCACAACTAATACCTCATTTAAATATATTGCCTGCAAAGGGGAGAGACATTATATTTCATTTATGGTTATTCAGATATTTCATCCTTCAGTGACAGGAGGAGATACTGAAACAAACTGAGAATTTTAGAAAAATAACTGAATTGAATTAATAAACTTCATGACAATGTAGCAACAGGTTCAAATGAAGCTGTAAGTTTAAAACCAATGTTGAAATTACTACAACAGAGATAAAAGTGACACCACATTTTTAAGAACTCTGCTGATGTCATGAGTCATGTGATTTTAATTTTTTAATGATTTGACTGCTCTGAAGCAGCCTACTAAACACCTATTAACCTAAGAAGCAATCTTTGTGAAAGTGTGCAGCTTGCCATATGTTTATGAAATGTTTTATTCTGTGTTTATCTGAGCTGATTTTTATTTATGTATATATTTTGTTATACATGCCGTAGTATCCAAGGGTTGTTCAGCAATAAGCCCTTGTGAAATATGTCCAGATTACCGTGTATGATGTATTCAAATGGCCCTGGCCCCTTAAAACAGCATCCATTAAGGGATTCCCAGTCTCCAATGGAGATTCTGACTTGGACAGTGTGTCCAGACTGATGCTCCCATCCCTCTCCATGAGGAGAGATGAGCAGGATAACCCTCATCATTCCTCTTCTAACCAGTGCTAACTGCACAAGGTGCCCAAGCCACTAATCAAACTTTGGTTACTTGGAGTGTTTTCAGAGAATTAATCTGTTTTTGCCAATGGCACTAGCTATAGGTATCTTAACAATTATTTTTATCTTGTCTGTAATGACAAACTATTAATGTGTAAGATAACACAACACTGCTCATATGCCCAAGTCTTAAGCATGGAAGCTTTGATTACTTTCTGCAATGTCTATTTATTTTTAAATGTTTTCACTAAATGGCAAGTGTATACACTACTCACATGCAACATTTTGCTAAAATATATTAAAATACACATAAGGACTTCAAAAACTTCAATAAAAAAGAAAGGGAAAGACACAAGGGCAGTGTCTTCAGATGGTAAGCTTCAAAATCAGAGGGGGCGTGTCAAGTGACAATTTTAAAATGCTGATAGCTACATGGGGTCTATACCATCTCCCTCCAAAGTGAAGAGAAAAAAGTAACAAAATAAAGTCCAAACTGTTAGGCCTTTCTTCCTGAGCAATAATTCTCAAATGGGAAACATTTTCTTTTCACAAAAACACCACTTAAAACCAAGCATTTCACAAAAGCAAGGGTGTAGCCAGGAATACTCTTTGTACTCTGCTGAGTACATATTTTTTCTGAGCATCCCATTAATATGGTTGCTTTCAGGTCATATTATGTCTATAAATAAATGCCTCTGACAACAAGTGCAATATTGCTAATCTAAAAACAATATATGTAATAGTTTTTGGGGGAACAGCTGATAATGTTACATCTACTAAGTGCTTGGGGGGCAATATTTTGAGAGATGTGCCCATTTTTAAGTGATAGGTACCCAGGGGGTAGCACTAAGAGTTGGGTGTAAAATATGGAATTTGCTCGCAACACCCCTGCTTAAAAGATCAAATCTACAAATGTACTTACCTAATTGGTTTACAGAAACACATGCTTTAGGACAGGCCACCCACAACTCTTGGGCTTTGACTATACTATACACGGATATCCAGTAAAAAGAACACTTTTCCATCAGAAACAATAGCTTACATTATGAAGCAATTATAAGAAATAAACTACTCAACAGACAAAATGACTTACATCATACATATTTCTCATGTGTACTGCATACAGGTCCAGTACAAATCTTTTTTAAATACTGTTCTTATACTTTTTCATTGTCATGTATTTACTGTATGCTATTGAGAACTATTGACATTAAGTGCTATAATGAAAACTTTTAAAATCCTACAGGGGAGTACTGCAAGGCTAAATACAACTGAATGTGTTCCTGGCACATGACAGCAAAATGTTTCTATAAAATTTCTTTATCCTTTCTTTTCTAGTCCAAGTAGTTAAAATGATTGCCTGAACAGGCAAGTTACTACTACTGCTTACTTCTTTCATCTGCTTCATTACTTCTTCCATTTTCTGCTCTCTTTCCTCAACTGCATTCTTCACCATTAACAGCTGAAATTCAAAATTAGTTAACTCACTCTCCAGTCTTGATTTCTCCTAAAGATAAAGAAAAAATAATGCTATTTTCATACTAGAAAGACACACACATAAAACCTCTTTTTCATTATCTTTTAGTTAAGCTTCCACAGCAAAACACGTTATTCAATAAGTTACTCAATATCAAGGGAAAACAACAATGGCTAACTTTTATTTTTTATTTATTTATTTGCAGTTGTTTAACCAGGATAGTCAATTGGGCCTAAAGAACCCATTTTCAATGGAGTCCTGGGGAGAAAAGCTCCACATACAGATAATACAAAGATTATAGTCCACATACAGATTATACAAAGGTTATGTTACACACATAGTTTACATGAGAAATTAAAGAAAAACATTGTAAGATTGCAGGGTACAAATAAGGAGTTATATGCTAGAAGCCAGCATGAATTTGCTGGTTAGGTTTTGAGAAAAAGGAAAAGAGGAAAAGTGCTGGGAGTAGCGAGTAGGTTATGAGGGATGTGTACAGGAGCATTCCCTAGAGGATTTTAGATGAGAGTCTAGGGATTTTTTAAAGGATGGTAGGTTGGTAATGGTTCGAATGCAGGGGGGAAGGGAGTTCCATAGGCGTGCTTGTGAGAAGGACAGGAGGTTTTGTCCAGGAGGGTTTAAGGGTCTGTAAACTTCTATGAAGTTTTGATTATTAGATCTTAGACGTCTTTGAGTTGTTTGCATTTTGAAGGTAGATGAAAGAGAGGGACAGAGGGATGGCTGGAAAATGAGTTTATGTGCATAGGTGAGCTGAGTGTAGGAGAGGTAGTTAGGAAGCTCTAGCCAGTTGAGTTGGAGGAGAGGTTCACAGTGATGGGTGGATAATTTGTTACTGGTGGTGAATCTGGCTATTTTATTGTAACAAGAGGACAGCTTGGTTTTCAGAGAAGATTGTAGGTTTGTAAGAAGAGGGGCACCATAGAGAAGGGAGGGAAGGAGAAATGTGGTAGAGAGAGTAATTTTGGTAGGTGAGGTGAGGAACTGATTGTGACGGTAGAGCATGCCCAATTTTTTATGAGTTTTCTTTATATTTAGTAGCAGATGGGAGTTGAATTTGAGCTTGTCATCAATTTGGACACCCAGTAGTTTGGCTTCAGATACCAGCTCAAGAGATGTGTTTTGGCTGGTGATAGTGAATAGAGCTCTATCAAAGTAATTTGTTTTGGAGGGGGTAAATATCATGTTTAGTCTTAGCAGCATTGAGTGCAAGATGGTTGTCTTTCATCTATTGTTCTGTGGTGGTGAAAGAGTCTTGGGTGAGTTTTAGAAGAGTTGGGATAGATGAGGAAGCACAAATGATTGTGGAGTCGTCTGCATATTGAATAATGTTTGCAAGGGGGATAGAGTGGTAGAAGTCATTAATAAAGATACTGAAGAGGAGTGGACCTAAAATAGAACCTTGTGGAACACCTGTAGGGGTGTTGAGGAAGGGGGAGGTGGCTTTTTTCCATTTGACGGCTTGTTGCCTATTAGAGAGATAGCAAGTAAACCAATGTAGGGAAGAGGGGGTAAGGTTTAGGTTAGATAGCTTAGTAAGAAGTAGGTTATGAGAGATAGTGTTGAAGGCTTTAGAGAGATCAAATAGGATGGTAGATACAGTGAAGCCAGAATCTCTTGCTTTATTTACTGTTTCAAGGAAGGATAGGAGAGCGGTCATGGTGCTATGATGGGGTTTGAATCCGTGCTGTGTGGGAGTTAATAGATTGCTGTCCAGAAGATGGGGAAGGAGCTGTAGATGGATACATTTTTCTAGAACTTTTGAAAGGGGAAACAGAATGGCTATGGGACGGAAATTGGTAATGTTAGTATTGTTACCACCTTGGTGTAGGGGAATGATGTAAGCTTTTTTCCAGATTTGAGGAACAATACTTTCGTGGATAGAGCGGTTAATTAGTATGCTGATAGGGAGGGCAATGGCTTCTGCAGCTATGCTAAGGTAATATGAGGGAATGTTATCTGGGGCATTGGTGCATGATTTTAGTTGTTTCAGGAGTTTATATATGGTGGATGTAGGAATAGGATTTAAGGAGAAAGGTGGGGGTGGGGGAAGTTGGAGGGGGAGAAGCATGAAGAGGGGTGGGAGAAGTTGGAGGGGGAGAAGTCTGAGGGAGAAGTGGGAGAAGCAAGAGGAGAGTTGGGAGAAGAGTGAGGAGAAGTGGAGGTAGGAGAAGGAATGTTATTTGAGAAAGAGGAGGTAAGTTTGGTGATAGAGTCTATGAAGAAGGAATTGAATTGGGTAGCAAGATCTGTGTCATCTACATTTGGGCAGGGGATAGGGTTTTCTGTGGTTCCGGGTTTTAGGAGCATAGTTATACCCCACCAGAATTTTTGAGGGTTAGTTTTGTGATTTGTTTGGAGTCGGGTGAAGTAGTTACGACGGTCTGTAGAGATACGTTTTTTAACTGAGTTACGAAGAGTTTTGTATTCATTGAGGGCAGATATAGATTTGTTCTTTTGATATTGTGTCCAGGCTTTGTCTCTAAGTCGCATGGAGGTTAGGGTGTATGCAGTTAACCAGGGGGTGGATTGCTTTTTTATTCTTTTGGTTTTTGAAGGAGCATGAGTATCTAGAAGGTTTAGGAATGTGGTATTAAAGTGAATGATTGCATCATCAAGGGGTAGAGTTTTTAAGTTAAGTGATTTTAGGGAATTGCAGAAGGCTTCTGGGTTAAAGTTTTTGTGGCATCAGGAAGTAATGTAATTATGAGTGACTTGTAAGGGAGAAGGAAGACGTCTAGTGAAGATAGGAAGGTGGCCACTGAGGGAGTCAGGTAATGTTCCGCTATCTGGGTAGTAGTGAGGGTGGGAGACTAGAATCCAATCTAGGGTGTTGCCACTGGTGAAGTCTTTGTATGGTCTAGTAATGGAGTTGATGAGTTGATAGTAGTTATATAGGTTGATGTTAAGGGAGTGAGAGGGGGACTGAATGGAGGACCAGTTAATATTGGTATCTCCCATGATTATAGTTTCATTTTTAATGTTAGCTGAGAGCCAGGAGAGGATTTCTTCGAGAATTGGTATATTGTCTCCTGGGGGAATGTAAAGAGAGACAATGTATATGTATTTGTGTTTGTTCAGCTGGAGAAGAGCCAGTATTAATTCTGCTTTGTAGAACTGGGGGATGGCTTTGTCATAGGGAGGATGAGTAGAGTAGGGCTACACCACCTCCCTTTTTATGGGTTCTGTCTGATCTGATGACTGAGTAGTTAGGTGGTACTATCTCTGAATCTTTTATATGTGGTTTTAGCCAGGTTTCAGAAATGGCTAGGATGTCTGGTTTGTTGTGAAATAACCAGGAATGTAGATTTGGAATTTTGTTAGCTATGCTTTGTGTGTTAAGGGATGCAAATAGGATGGATTTAGAATTTGAGGAGGAGAGGTTTGGACCTGGGTTGGGGTGTATATCACCGGATAAAAGTATGGAAGTTAGGAGTTGAGTTAAGTAGTAGAGGTATTTGAGTTGTTTTGGTTGAGGGATGTGGGTTAAAGGATTAGTGGAGGATATGGGGTGGAAAGTGTGTATACATGTATAATGAGAAGGGATTGGTTTGTAATGAAACCATAGGAAGTGATTAATGGGATAAAGTTCAGGAGAGATGGAGTAGGTATAGTAGGTATGTGATGTGTGGAGAGGGTAGGTTGTATGTAGGAGTAGGGTGTGATTGAAGAGGTAAGGCTGGGTGAGATGGTAGATGAGGGTGAGGTTTAGAAGGAGTAGTAGTTGGATAGAAAGGGATGGAATTGTTATGGACATGTTAGAGTTTTAATAAGCAATGTGAGGGTTGAGAAAGGAGGTGGGGAAATGAGATGTGGGTAGTATGACTGGAGGAGGGGATAGGAAGAGGAAGGGGTGGAGTTTGGTAGGTAAAGAGGAAGGGGTGGAGTTTGATATGAGCAGAGGAAGTAGGTGTGTCTATATGGGTATAAATGTAGAGGTACTGGGGGTGGGTGGGAATTGGGGGTAGGGTAGGGGAGCGGAGTGAGCCCGCAGGGCGAACGGAGCTGGTAGAGACAAAAGTGCAGAATGTGGAATAAGACAATCAGGTAAAATGAAAGAAAGGCAACAGGTAAGTGTGAAGGCTGGAAAAAGGTGGAGAGTGTGCAGAGAATAGTAAGGAAGAAAGGTAGAATAGCTGACTGTAGGTCGCTGATAGGGTGCCTGGGGCTGGAGATAAGGTGGTAAATGACTATATAAAAGACTAAGAACAAAGTAGAATGGAGGGTATCCTCAGTAAGTTTACAGAGATGGAATAGGAGAATAAAAGTGGAGAGGCTATTATTTTCACAGGAACAGAGACCGCTTAGGAGAAAAAGTAATGTGCAGGGAATGGGGTTTGAAGTGCCACCCGGTGGCAACTTATGGTATGGTACTGCTTTATTTAGTGGAGAGGGGGGCAGGGAGGGGAAAGAGAAGGAATAAGCACAACAGGGGCTAAGACTGTGGTACAAGCTGAAGGCAGAAGGGGGGGGTTGGCTGCTGGCTGATCTGCCTGCTCAGGTGGTCTGGACTAGATATTATAAGAACTTTAGCTTAGATGAATTGACATACAAATAACAACGAGCAGTTAATGTGAATACATACATCTAAAGCCTTATTTGGCATACATCCAAAGCCTTATTTGGGACACACTATTCAGGAAGATATGTGGGGTTTTTCTGTGGTGCCTCACAGTTCCAAGGCTCTCAGAGGGGTGCGAACAGACAGAATGTTGCTGGAACACTCAGGTACACAATGCTGATAAAATAAAAAGAGAAAAAAATGATTTAGGGAGAAAGGGAAGGTAGAGGGCTTGAAAGAAGAAAGGTACAGTTTGAAAAATTAGTCATACAATCACAGTTAAATATTTCTAACCACCATTTAACTAAATAGCATTTAAACTAGCAGACTGAAATGTAGCAATTTACAACAGGAGGACATTTAGTAATACAAAGTATCAATAACTTTATCAAGATCAGTGCTTAATACACAGGAGAGAAATAGAAGTTATGTCCTTACCATAACGTTCCATGTGGAGTGTTCATCTCGCCTTGGTTATTACACATGGGTTCGGAGCCGATCCTCGCCTCCGTGTCGGCCGCCTGCAAGCTCTGCATCGAGAAGAAGCTCGAGATCACCTAATACCCACAATCCCCCTCTGCCTTTACCTCAGATCTAGTTTGCAAGCAAACCAGTCATAGAGAGCACACACACATACCAAATATTTTCCTAATGATAGGATTATCTATATACATATATATATATATATATATATATATATATATATATACATATATACACAAGTGTATCAAATAATACAACTAATGCAACTGCAGAAGGAGAATACTCCAGACCAGGCACCAAATCAAACGTTCTTCCTAAGGGTGGGAAGGGTGGGAGTGTAATAACCAAGGCGAGATGAACACTCCACATGGAACGTTATGGTAAGGACATAACTTCTATATGTGAGAGTGTTCAATCTCGCCTTTGTTCTTACACATGGGTAGCGTCCCTAGCTCCATGATCCTGAGGAACTCACGGGAGAACGTTCTTGAGCACAGTGGAACCAAAGGTTGCCCTATCCCTAGAAACCCTGTCCACTTTGTAATGAGAGATAAATGTATGTGGTTTAGCCCAAGTAGCAGCCGCACAAATCGTGTCTAATGGTAAGCGAGCTGCGTGAGCTAAGGATGTAGACACTGATCTCGTAGAATGTCCTTTAGGTTTGACTGATAATGGTTGATTAGAAGCCTCATAAACGTATGTGATACAATCAGTTAGCCATTTGGAAAGAGTTCGTTTCGTAAGTGCTACACCCTTTCTGCTGTCAGCAAAGGCTACAAACAGTTGATCAGATTTCCTGTGATCTTTTGTTCTATCCAAATAAAATCTGAGTTGTCTATGGACATCCAATTTGTGCAACATATACTCTAATTTATTAGAGTGGTTTTTGAAGAAGGTGGGTAACTCAATGGACTGATTAATATTATTAGTAGAGCAAACTTTGGGGAGAAAGGATGGATTAGTGCGAAGGGATACTCTGTCAGAGTGGAAAATTAAATAAGGGTGTTTAATAGAAAGAGCTTGAAGCTCAGACACTCGCCTAGCGGATGTAATGGCCACCAGGAATAGAGTTTTCCATGATAAAAATTTTAATGGGCAAATTGAGGCTGGTTCAAAGGGGGGTAACATCAATTTAGAAAGTAATAGGTTCAAATTCCACGGTGATGTCGGACTTCTAACTGGTGGTCTGATATGAAAAGATCCTTTTAAAAAGGCCTTACAAAGTCTGTGAGCCATAATAGGCGCACCACATTCTTCCACATGATAGTTAGAAATGGCAGCCAACTGCACTCTTAAAGTAGCAGGAGAAGCTCCTTCATGAAACAATTCTGTCAAAAACTCTAAGATCTTGTTCAACGGGGCTATAACAGGATCCAAATTATGTGAATTAGCCCAGAAGACGAAACGTTTCCATTTACTGGTGTAGGTCTTTGTAGTGGAAGCTTTATGAGAAGCCACTAAAATGTTCTGAACCGCCGGTGTAAGGGAATCAGACCTGGCTTGAAAGGGAAGCGGAGCAGCCAAGCTGCTAGATGGAGTGATTCGAGAGATGGGTGAGGGACTCCTGACGAGTGAGTCAGTAGATCTGGCTCTGGGTCCAGCATCCAAGGTCCCCGAATGTGGTGATGCAATAGAAATGGGAACCAAATCTGACGAGGCCAGAATGGGGCAATGAGGATTATCGTCCTCTGAAGGTTGTTGGCTTTCTGTAGAAACTTTGCAATCAGGGGAAAAGGAGGAAAAGCATACAGGAGACCAGGGGGCCAATCGTGCACCAGCGCGTCCCTGGGGACTTCCCCTGGAGGGGGTAATAGGGCAAAGTAGCTCCTGCATTTGGCATTCATTGGAGATGCAAACAGATCGCAGGAAGGCTGGCCCCACTTGCGAAATATCATGTTCGCAATTGACTGTTTGAGGGACCACTCGTGAGGCAACAGTATTGCTCTGCTCAGCCTGTCGGCTATGACGTTGGATGACCCCGGGATGTGCGTTGCGATCAGAAAGCGACCCGTGGACTCCGCCCATTGCCAAATTCTCATGGCCTCTCTGCATAGTTGATAAGACCTGGTTCCCCCTTGCTTGTTTATGTACCAGACTACTGACATGTTGTCTGTCTGAACTGCAATAGTCCCTAGAGGAAGAAGGGGAGCAAAGTGTTGCAACGCTAAAAACACTGCCCTCAACTCCAGAACATTGATGTGCAGATTGTACTCCAGATTGGTCCATTCGCCTTGGACTGTCTGTCCCTGAAAGATGCCCCCCCACCCTATCAGGGAAGCGTCCGTGGTTATCGTCACTGACGGTGTGGGGAGCACAAATGGTCTTCCGCTGGAAAGGTTGCAAGTCTGAAGCCACCAAGCTAGGTGTGATTTGCATGTGTTTGTTATCAGAATTTCGTGAGTCAGAGGTAGCTGTTGGAATGACCATTGTGCAAACAGGAGCCATTGTAGAACTCTCATGTGCAGTCTTCCCAATGGTATAGCAATGAGAGAAGCTGCCATGAGACCCAAGACCTTCAGAACCAGCTTTGCCGGGGACTTTCTGGACGACAGCAGGAGAGAAATGTTGTTTTGAAGTGCGACTATCCTTTCTGTAGGAAGGCTTAGAACCAAATGATGCGTATCTAATTCCGCTCCTATGAATAAGATATGCTGTGATGGCTGTAGTAAGGATTTTTCGAAATTCACGGAAATTCCTAGGTGAATGCAAAGTTGTAGGGTGTAATCCCTGGCCTGTATCAGTTGACGCCTGGTGGTGGCAGACAGGAGCCAGTCGTCCAGATACGGAAACACCTGGAATCCTAGGCGCCTCAGATGAGACGCTACCACTGCCATGCATTTGGTGAAAACCCTGGGGGCTGAGGTCAGACCAAAAGGCAGGGCTCGAAACTGGTAGTGAGTGGATCCCAGCCGGAAGCGCAAATGATCCCTGGACGCCCTGGCCATTTTGATGTGGTAGTATGCGTCCTTCAGATCTATTGAGCACATCCAGTCGTCCTTCTGTAAGAATGGAAGGATCGATTGAAGCGTGACCATTCGGAACTTTTCCTTCTTGACAAAGGTGTTGAGGTTGCTTAGGTCCAGAATCGGCCTCCAGTCCCCTGTCTTCTTTGGAACTAAAAAGAACCTTGAGTAAGTTCCGAATCCTATTTGGTCCGCTGGGACTGGCTGGATGACTCTTTTTTTCTAGCAGCTTTGAAATTTCTATAGCTGCTGGGTCTCGCAGATGGGGTGGTACATCTGGGAGTTTTCTCTTTGGAATGGGGGTGGATAGGAATGGTATTTTGTAACCTCTGGTAACAACGCTTTTTACCCAGTTGTCTGTAGTAATGTTTTGCCAGGCCGGAGGGTACAAAGCTAAGCGACCCCCGACTGCCTCCAGAGCAGGACAGTCGGGCCTCCTCTCAGGAGTGCTGAAAAGGTTTACCAGGGGGGGTATCCCTGTCACCTTGGTTTTGCGGACCCCCTCTGCCGCCCGGGCGGCGTCTTCCACCTCTGCCCCCTCCTCTGCCTCTAGAGGGGGCATCACCCTGTGTGCCTGGGAAAGATCCTTGGGGTTTTCGAAACCACATTTTCCCACCACGTTGCCCTTTGGGGTACGGTCTGGAAGGGGTGGAAAAACGGACTCCGACAGCAGACAGAGTCTTTCCCTCCTGTTCACACCGGGTAAGGGTCTCCTTTACTTTAGGGCCAAAAAGTGTGGCTCCATCAAATGGGGCGTTAGTAAAGGAAGACTTGAAGGCTTCCATAAGCGAACATAAGCGCATCCAGGATTGCCTACGAAGAGCAATCGCTGAAGCCGCTACCCTACTCGATCCTTGACTGCATGATATCAGCCTCATGGATGAGTTAACAATGGATGTAAGGGTATTTAGATGTGCGAAACTTTCTCTGAGACCGCAGCATCTGTAGTACCCTGGAGGGTATCTCCCAACTCTTTGACTAGATCCCTCTGTAAGCGTGTAAAATGAGTCAAATAGTTCAGGGAACGCATAGAAAAAGCCGCTGAACTAAATATGCGCTTCCCGTATCTGTCCATAGTCCTAGAATCTCTGTTAGGCGGATGGACAGATGAGGAAGACTCCGACATCTCCTTTTTTGTGGCCGCTGCTACCACCATGGCGTCTACTGGAACTCCTTTAGTGAGGTAAGCCTTGTCTTGGGGTGCAGTGATGTACTTATTAGGCTTCCTAGGGACTGGTTCCACCGTGTCAGGTGTCTCCCACGCCCTTCGAGCAATCAACTCCATTAACTCATCGAAGGGCGGAGTGACCCAGGAGGAGGAAGGGCGAGCACCAAATGCCTTCAGCAGTACTGACTCATCCTCAGAAGGGGGGAGGGACTGCCAATCACCTCTCTGCTTAAGAATCTCCAAGATGTCGGAAAAGGAGACATCTTTCGTAGGTGACTTTGGGGACCCTTCTGACTCATCCAAGTCAGTATCGGATGTTAAAGATTCCTGTGGAGAATCTAAGTGTCTCCTCTTACACAATCTTTTCCTAGGGACCTCTTCGGGGGGAGCATCCGAAGAAGCCTCCGAGGAAGAGGGGGCACCCTCCAGGGGTGGCTGAGACACCGGTGCTCGACACTTGGATGTGGCCGTTGGTGCAGAGGAAGATAACGGTCCTTTACAGGGAGGAGAGGATGCTTCTACTGATGTGGTTGTCTGGGTAGACAACACCTTCCTCATAAGATCGAAGGCCCCCGGGTCCCGAGTCGAAGAATCTCCCAGTTCCGAAGAAATGGGAAGAATCCCCGAGACAGGCACCGAAGGCATCGACCCCGAGGACGGAGCCGAATCGATCCGCGCCGAGGCCACGAGGGGAAGAGTCGGAACCGAAACATCGGTTCGACTCTCGGCCCCGGAACCAAGGACAGATCGTCGGCTCCGAGACTCCGGTACCGGGTCCGGGAGTCGAGGTGAAAGGAACAGACCGAGAAAAGGACGGTTCTGGACCCGAGGGCTCCACAACCAGTAGATCAACCTCTTCCGGCTCCAAAGACTGGACAGGTCTCGGAGGAGGAACGGATGGAGACAATGGGAGGCCTTCAAGTTTCGACACCAACTGGGTGGAAACCGAAATAAGCTTGGATAGGGCCGAATGTTCCAATAACTTCTGCACCACACGGTCCACATCGATATCGGAAAGCTTAGAAGAATGGGTCGAAGGAGCCGAAGACGGAGCCGACCTCAATAGTGTCGAAGGAGGGAGCTCCATCACCGGTTCCAAGGCTTGAGGCCCGGAAACTGACACCAGTTGAACACTCGGCCCCGGAGTCTGTGGAACCGGTGATCTAACTTTAGTGGAAGAGCTCGGAGCCAAAGACTTGGGCTCCGACGTCTTCGAATCCTTCGAGGACTTGGATGCCTGGTCAGAAGCATCCAGAGCCTCCTGAAAGGAAGGTTTTAATAAACCCCTGTCCATTAACTTCCTGCGCCTATCTGTCATGACCCTCCCACTGAAAGAATGACAAATAGAACAGTCTTCTTGCAGGTGGAGAGGGTCAAGACAGTAGACACAGGAACTATGGTTGTCAGTTACTGACATTTTTTGCCCACACTGGCAATGCTTAAAACCTGATTTGGCCTTTTCAGACATGTCAAAGATAGGTGAAATATAGTCAAATCCAGAAAAAAACAGTCAAGTCCGGTAAAATTGTCAATCCAGTTGTCAAATCCAAAGAGTGGTGGTAGGCCCCGAAGAGAACTCTAAGTTTTATAACTTAAACGGAACCGAGATTTCCCTATACCTTACCACACTCTCACAAATTATTATTAAACAGTTTCTAATACTAAAGTACCAGAGAAAAAATAAGAATAAAATTCTAAATCTTATCTGAGGTGCTCGAGCTCGACCCAGTGATGCGAACGCTGCAGCGGCAAACTAGATCTGAGGTAAAGGCAGAGGGGGATTGTGGGTATTAGGTGATCTCGAGCTTCTTCTCGATGCAGAGCTTGCAGGCGGCCGACACGGAGCCGAGGATCGGCTCCGAACCCATGTGTAAGAACAAAGGCGAGATTGAACACTCTCACATTTAATATTTGCAGATGCTAGCATGTTTAAGTAGTCACTCTAGCATTGCTAACAAATTCACAGCAAGCATGAAAAATGCAGTCTTGAATGTACGTCATTTACATTTAGTATAATAGTGATAAAATGTTGTACAGTTTACTAATATCATATATTTCACAACAGATAATTATATGCTAAGCAAAGAGGGGGACTTGCTGCTAAAGATAGTTTCAGAACACGGACACATTAGCAGTGGGTCGCTACAGGCAGTGTTCGAACACTGAACATTATACGAGGCAAACAAGGAGTCTATCAGGCGGAGTAGTGTTCAAAACGCCATGTCAAATGTAAAAATAGATATAGCTGTCAGCGAGTATGGCGCTTTGTAAGCCTTAACATTTAATGCTTAAGCACAAAGTAAAATGCATCAAGACGCCAGACCAAATGTACAAAAAAACAAATAAAAATAGGTACAGCTATCTGCGAGTGTAGGCACTCTGAAAGCACTAGCATTTAAAGCTTAGGCGCCAATTTCAATGCTTCAAAAACGCTTAAAACGCCAAACGAAATAAAAAGTATGTACAGTTATCAGCGAGGACAGGCGCTATGTAAGCACAATCGCTTAAAGCTTAAGCGGTTAATTAACAGACTAGCTAGAGATTTGCAGGTAAGGTTAATGGCGGGAGTACCAACACTGGAACGACTATGATAGGCAATAGAAAACAGTCACTAACTTTAGTCAGGAGGTACCTCCAAAGCTAGGCTAGCTAGGGGGTTAAATCGATAATTAAGTTCGTACATTCCAAGTACATAGCAGAAAACAGTCCCTACTAAAAGCAGCTTCAAACGCTTGTAAGGCGCTATCGTAAAAACCTTTAACAGTACAGGTAAAATGACAAGTAGCCAGTCGGGTTAACTATTAGAGAATGTATCTCACAAGTAAAACAGAACAATACAAACAAATGGAAAACACACTTACTAGATCCAGCAACAGGAGCAGGGCGCTCAGCAGCCAGGTGAGGGGAAGAAAAAGAAAGATGGCAGCATCATAGGTAGGGGTATATTTATAAGGTGTAGAAGGGGGTAGGGGTGCAGGGGGAGGAGTAAGAGATTAGCGGGAAAGTAGAAAATGAAACGCGAGAGAGGTAAGAGGGTGAGAGATAAGGAAAGAAAGCTCTGACTGAGTAATAGGAGGAGCTAGTGCAAAAGGGCAGAAGAAGAATGGAAGGGATAATGAGGTAACTCTTCAGACAATGAAGAAAAAGTACATAGGGGAACAGCTACAGCGGCAGTAAAATGTAGCTAGCTAACTTGCCAGGAAAATATATCTGCTAAACACGAAGTACGACAAAATCTATGCAAAGGTGAAACTTTATAAACAGTTTGCTGCATAAGTATATTTCATAACTGCCTAGACACAATGAAGCAAACCTGTGTTAGAATACTTCAATTTCAAAACACCTAAACTGGGCTCTTTGCAGAAAAGAAACCCAGAGCCTTACCATCTAAGCAAATTAATGAGAATTAGTGTAGAAAAGATGGTGGGAAATCTGTCTATGGCAACAGCATAGTTTTCACAGCTAGCAGAGTATGTTAACAATACTTTGTTCTGTCTCACATATTCATGTGGACCTGTGTGTCCTGTTCAATCACAGCCTCACCTCAGCCTTTGCCCCTACCGAATGGCGCACTGCTACAGTCATCCCACTCCACAAAGGAGGAGCAACTACAGACCCCAGAAATTATCGCCCACTAGCCTGACGAGTCTGATATGCAAAGCTATGGAAGACATCATCATGGACCTAATAAACAAGGATATAGGGAATCTCCAAACTCTGGATCATACACAGTTTGGTTTTGTAAAGGGTAGATCATGCCTGCTCAACTTGGTCGACTTCTATGAGTCATTCACCAGAGCTGTGGATGAATGCAAGGTGGTTCATACAGTCTACCTTGATCTGGCCAATGCCTTTGATACCATTCCCCACTGAGGAATCATGGAAAAACACACTAAGCTAGGCATCAACCCCTATATCACTAGGTGGGTTGCAAACTGGCTCACAGATAGAACCCACAAAGTGAAAGTAGCTGACTCCAAGTCAGACTGCCGAACAGTCACGAGTGGAGTCCCACAGGGTTCAGTACTGGGTCCTCTCCTGTTTGGTATCTACTTCTCTGAAGTCCAGGCCAACACATAGGGACTCTGGCTGACAAAGTTCATGAGCGATTGCAAGTTGGGAGCTATTATTAACTCCCCAAGTGATGCTGACATCCTACAGAAAGGCCTCAATGACACCAATGACTGGTGTCAAAACCATGGCCTTTTATGTTATTTATGTATTGACATTTGTTAACCGGGTTAGTCCAACTGGGCTTGTGGCCCATTTTCAGTAGAGACCTGAGGAGAAAAGTACCAATAAAACAGAAAAATACAGTTTACAAGATAAAATGCAAAAAATAGTTATATATACAAATTTGTACATTCAACATATGGAGATTATACAGAGATAAAATTCTTAAGTCAAGGAAGTACAGATATTACTGGTTGAGCAAGGCAATTAAGTGTATATATATATATATATATATATATATATATATATATATATATATTTACATCAAGTTCAAAACAAACTTCATAGAGCTTCAACAGTGGTGGTTAAATATAATTTGAATAGCAAGCAATTACTGAGGGGGAGAAATGCCTATGTATAAAGAGGAGGGGAAAAACAGAAATAGAGAGGGGGAGTTAAGTTGGGACTTGACAGGGGCAGGTTTTGGAGTTAAGCAGATGAAGTTTAAGTTTCTCTTCGAAATTAGATGGGTGTACTATACTGCATATTTCTCTAGGCAGTTTATTCCAAGCTTGGGCCATACAATACTTATATAGGAGTTTGCCCACTGATTTTTTGGGATAATATATTTGTAGTAGATGCTGGTTAAATGTCCGGAGGGTATGAGGTGGAGAGTAGAAGGTGATGAAGGAAGACAGAGCAGGACACGCTACAGGTTTATAAAGAATAGTGTGTAACATTTGAAGTTGGGATAATAATAGATGTGGGAGTTCTAGCCAATTGAGAGAGTTTAGAGCAAGGCAGTGGTGTGTATTGTAGGGAGAGCTGGTGATGAATCGAGCTATCTTATGATAGGTTTGCTTGAGTTTATTTAGGGTAGTAGTTTGTATATGGGTGAGCACAGGGGCTGCATAAATAAGGGATGGGAGGAGGAGAAGAAGAGCTTGAGCAAGGGAGAGTTTGGAATTAGTAGTTAAGAATTTTTTTATGGTGGCATAGTAAACCGAGCTTTTCGTTTGTCTTTTTGATACACTGTAAAATGTGCAAGTTGAAATTGAGTCCATCATCAATAATAAAACCTAGGAGTTTGGTGTGGGATTCAGGTTTAATAGTAGTGTTATTTGAGGAAGTAATGGCAAAGGAAGATTTGTGATGAGCTAGAGATTAAGGAAGAAATAGTAAGAGTTTGGTCTTTTTAAGGTTGAGGATGAGTAGATTAGTAGATAACCAGTTTTCTGTGGCTAGGAAAGACCTGTTGAGTGAGGTCATGGAGTTCAGAGATGTTATTTGGGGTAGAGATCAGAGAAGAATCATCTGCGTATTGTATGAGGGAAGATGTATTGCAAGCTGTATGAAGATCATTGGTGAAAATATTAAATAGAAGGGGCCCTAGGATGGAGCCTTGTGGGACCCCTGTTGGGACAGGTAAGAAAGGAGAGGAAGAGGAGAGCTATTTTACTGATTGTTGCCTACAAGATAAGTAACTGGAGAACCAGGCAAGGGAGGTGGAACTCATATTGAGATTAGCAAGTTTGGATAGTAGAAGAGTATGGGAGACTGTATTGAAAGCTTTAGATAAATCAAGGAAGAGACAAGATATCAGTCTATTATCAAGGGCCTCAACAATGATAAGAGTGAAGGATAAGAGGGCAGTAGTTGTGCTGTGGTTGGGACGAAAACCATGCTGGGTGGGAGTGAGCAGGTTGTGTTCAAGGAGGTGTTTGAGTAGTTGTGAATGGATACATTTTTCAAGTATCTTAGAGAGGGGGGATAGAGTGGCTATAGGTCTATAGTTGGATGGGTCAGTTGAGTTATCACTTTTATGCAAAGGGATAGTGTAAAAGGATTTCCATAATAGAGGGACAGTAGACTCTTGTATAGATCTGTTAATTAGTATGGATACAGGGTAGGCAATGGAGTCTGCAGCAAGTTTAAGGAAGGAGGGAGGTAGGTTATATGTAGAGGGAGAGCAAGGTTTGAGCTTTTGGAGAAGTGGTCAGATGTAGGAAGTGGAAACAGGGTGTAAAGAAAAGGGGGCTTTGTTAGATGGGTTGGGAGGGGTTGGCAGAGGAGTAGGATTACAGCTGGGAGGCATGAGTGTTTGAATAGTTTCAATGAAATGAGAATCAGAAAAATAGCTACCACCAAATGCAAGTCTCCACGCTAAAACAACAAATATAGTCCAAATGTAAACAAACCAAAGAAGGACCAGGAGCAGGCTGCAGATTCTAGTTTCCATGTAGTTTATTCCAAAACAGACGACATCCAAACACAAAACAACACTAGCGCTTTCATAGGTGTGTACCCCACTTCATCAGGTGTAACGATGTTTCATTTAAGCATCATTTTATACTCTAGAAGTGCTGCAAAACAGCCAGTGACTGGTCACATGATATTTTTACTTAAAGCCACATAAACACATTTCCTTAAAGAAAGTGGTACAAATATAAAAACATACATAATAATGTATTGAAAATGCACATGGCACTTTGTTAAAAGTATTAAAAATATATATATTAAAAAATGCATATATTAAAAACTAATACTTAAAGTATAAACACATATGAAAAACGTTTTCATCGAAAAAGTGGTCCCTTCTTTAAAATAGGCTTCAGAGGTAGATGGTCATTTAAACCATGCCCACAGTTTGCTTTCAGTCTTACAATCCATACATCATCACCTCTGATATTCTCATTAACCCTTCCTATCGCAATAAACGTAATGTCCACCATCATTTGTCACTAACATGCTTAGAGGGTGCACTAACTTTATCCCTGATATTAATATGATATAAATGTTCCCTGATTCGATCTTTAAGTGCCCTATCAGTTTTCCCAACATAGAATTTAAAACATTTCAAGCAATGTGCAAGATATACCATGTTTAGTATTGCATGTAGCAGAAATTTTAAAAGTGTATCCCCTTTTTTCATCTGGGTGCATAAATTTAGTACTGGTGTTCAAGTAAGTACAGTAATTACACCGTCCACACACAGTTAAATTTTCATACTCTAAAGCTTTAAATTAATTCCTTGTAAAACATAGCTTTCTTTTAAGGGACAGCTCATTTTTAAACAAAAACCTAGGTTCATGGTCAATAACATTACTTACACAACATTGACAACAATAGCCCCCCCCCCGCCCCTCTTATCAGCAGGCCTGATTACAATGCTAACATTTTCCTGCAAGTTTGTTAGGGCCTTCCTTTCATTCTTATTTAAGTTATTTTTCATATAACCTCTGTTGCCTTCAACACTCTATATTTCATTCACTTCTTGTATACACATTGTCTCAAACGCATGTATTAATGGATTAACTGGTGCTATAAATGAACTAGGTTTTCTAAACAAGTTCATTTCTCCACCTTTATTTTCAGCAAACCTTTTCAATGTTAAATCTCTACAAAACTTTTTTATATCAAAAATAACTTCAGTAATGTCGGAGTACCTACTTGGTATGAACGAAATTCCTTTTTGCAAAATACTCATTTCTTCTGATTAAAGAGTGCTGTGAGAAGTTCAAAACTATGCCTTCTTGTGAAAAAAGGCTTTTTTGAAGATGCCCAGGCCCGCACTTTGTCCCTCGTGTTTCCTCTTCTGGCAACTTCTGCTTCTGCCCCTGGTTTTGAAGTCGATCCCTCTTACAGGTAGAGGAAAACAAAGTTTCTGTTGGACTAAAGGGCGAATGCTGGAAGCACTACATTCTTCATTTACTATTGCTTCCGCTGCTGCTGAACGATGCACCTGTGCTGAAACCAGAAATGTTTTTCTTCTGGCCCCAATTCTATTGAATCCTTCATTGTTCTCCTTCGAACCAATATTCAATACCTCGATGGACGTGGAATCACTCGCAGAGTTCTGCAATAAAGTCGAATCCACTTCACATTCTCCTTCAACTGTGTTCTGTTGGGACAGTCTCTCATTGACTGAAAGTGCTTGTCTTTCTGTGGTTAATTCAGTATGTGCAGGCATACTAACTGCAACAGTGTCAGTACCAGTACACCTAGGCCAAGAGAACACATTGCCATGTGAAAAATCATTAAGGGGTCTCTCAACCTTTTTCATTTTTAATTTACTTAATTTGCGTTCATAAGCAGAGACAGAATCTAGTGTCTCTACAAAGTAATTGTCTAAAATAACAGTCCCAAAAGATTTAAGTAAATCACCATATTTAACTTTGATAGAAGCAGTGAGGGACTTTATTTCTTTTTCAGCTGCTGCAACTAACAAATTCATGTAACAAATACTGGTGTTAAGATTGACTTTCTGCCATTCTGTCAGTAAATCAGGGTCACAGTTTATATGAGAAGGCATTTTTCACGGTGATTCCAAATGAAATTGGAATTGAGATTATAGAAAAGTTTTCTTATGACTTATTCTAACTTTGAAGATAGGCAGATTTTACTTCTAAAGGCTTTATTGAAATTGTCCTATGCTGTAATGTTTTTGTATTTGGAAAAACCTTTTACTGGCAGAGCAATGACATAGCTATGGGCACCTCGTATGCCAATAGCTACGCCAATGCAGTTATGGTGGTTTGGGAAGATGAATATTTGTTAAAAGGTCCTTATAGTAAATATATTTCATTTTTTTAGAAGATTTGTGGATGACCTTTTTATTTTATGAAATGGAACCAAGCAACAGTTATCTGAATTTGTGTGTTATGTTAATAGTAGTACCACATTTTTAAAATTCACTTCCATAAATTCTGTAGATGAAATCAACTTCCTTGATGTAGCGATATTGAGGGATGTCACCAACAGGCTGTACACAAAACAATACAAGAAACCATGCCATGTGAATACTTTGTTGTCACATGATAGCATGCACACTCAGCATACTTTTAAGAATGTTGTAAGAAATCAAGCTTTTAAAGCTTCTAGGCTCGATGGAAGGGAAGCAGACTTTATAGATTGCACTGACAATGTTATTAAAAATTTAACAGAGAGAGGTTATGATGAGAAGATGGTAAAAAATAATGTACAGGAAGTGGCCAAACTTAGAGATTCAGTAGCAAAACCTTATTTCTCAGACAGAAGTGCTTTTAGTAATATTAAAAATACTAATACTACAAGGAAACTTAAGATGCCCCTATATACTCATCTGATGTATATAAATATATGAGCATAGTAGAGAAAAATTTGGGTATTTTAACCTCAGATAAAGACATTAGCAATGTTATTGACCATGAACCTAGGTTTTTGTTTAAAAATGAGCTGACCCTTAAAAGGAAGCTATGTTTTCCAAGGAATGAATTTAAAGCTTTAGAGTATGAAGGTTTATCTATGTGGTATATCTTGCACATTGCTTGAAATTTTTAAATTTTGTGTTGGGGAAACTGATAGGGCACTTAAAGATCGAATCAGAGAACATTTATATCATATTAATAGAAGGGATAACGTTAGTGCACTCTTTCAGGATGTCAGTGACAATGATGATGGACATATTTTAAGTTTATTGTGATAGGAAGGGTTAATGAGAATATCAGAGGTGGTGATGTCCGCAATAAAACTGAGGCCTTAGAAGTCAAATGGATTGTTAGACTGAAAGCAGACTGTGGGCATGCCTCTGAAGTCTATTTTAAAGAAGAGACCACTTTTTCAATGAAAATTTTTTCATCTGTGTTTATACTTTAAGTATTAGTTTTTAATATATGCATTTATATATTTTGTAATACTTTTTAACAAACTGTTATATGCATTTTCAATACATTATTATGTATGCTTTTATATTTGTACCACTTTCTTTAAGGAAATGTGTTTATGTGGCTTTAAGTAACAATATCATGTGACCAGTCACTGGCTGTTTTGCAGCACTTCTAGAGTAGAGTGCTTGGATGTCATCTGTTTTGGAATAAACTACTTTGAAACTGGAATCTGCAGCCTGCTCCTGGTCCTTCTTCAGTTTCAATGAAATGTTTATTGAGCAGAGTAGCTGTTTCAAGAGGAGATAAGTTAGGGTAAGGGGAGTGGTTTCTGGGGGAGCCATGAGAAAGGATTTTGTTAATGGATGTCCAGAACTTTTGAAGGTTGGATTTGTTATTAAGTTGGGCAGTGTTATAGAATAAGAAGTTAGTTCCATGTTAGTAGGAGTACCCAGATCTCGTTTGTTGACAAAGCATAAACAATAGATGGAAAAGGACCAGGTCTAAATGGTCTTTAGCATTATAGTTTCTTATACAAGGTCTGTCCTAGCACCTCTATCCTGGGTGGCTCAATGGAACAAACTCCTCTGTCCCTGGAGGCCAAGTCCAATTTGTAATGGGAAACAAAAGTAGCTAAACTCCTAGTTGAATGTGCTTTAGGTTTTGAGCACAGCTGTTTTAATTTCAAAGCCATCTGGACAAAGTCACTTTAGAAACAGGAAGGCCTTTTTATTATAAAAGTTGATCAGATTTCCTAAATTTTTTGTTCTGTCCAAATAATATCTAAGCGGACATCAAGATAATATTTGTTCAGCTTTATCTGAATAGTTAGGAAAAATACAGGAGATCAATGGATTGATTCAGACTTAGGTAAAAATGATGGATTAGTTCTCAAAGATACTCTGTCTTTGTGAAAAGAGCATGAAGTTCAGACACCCAGGAATAAAGTTTTCCAAGAAAGATATTTCAGGGAACAAGAGACAGCTGGCTCGGGAAGAATCAAGGATGTCAGCACTAAATTTAGATCCCACTGAGGAGGAGGATTCCTGATTGGAGGCTTTAGTAGGAAAATTCCTTTCGAGCCTATGGGACATAATATTATGATCTGCTATCCCAACATGAAAATTAGAAATAGCCAACTGAACTCTGACAAATTTCTGCTAAAGTCCCTGCCTGAACAGGGGCAGTGGGATGGCCTGAGGACCCCTCTGGTACCTGTGACTTGAAGGTGACATGGTGCCAAAACACACACACACCAGTAGGATATAGTAAAATAAACCAACACACACAAAAATTTAAAAAGTTAAACTATCAGCTGGTAAAAGGAGTTCTCGAGCTAGGGATGCGGCTCGAACCCAAGAATGAAGAATGAAGGCGAGACATTCAAACATGGACTTTTTGTCATTACTGGTATATTTTTTAATGTGATTTCTCAGGCATCTGTAGTTGCGAAGTAGGGGTAAGTCCTTAGTTTTTATCCAAGCTTTCCATGCCTTAAGCTCAATGCCAAAAAATGTGTTGTCACCCCCCTTGGGAAAAACCCAGTTCCCTTGAATTACTACATTGATGGTAGTCTGCTAAACACAAAAGGCATTATAAGAGATCTGGGAACACAGGTTGACAGCAACCTCTCTTTTGACCACCACATTGCCACTGTGGTCAGAAAGTCCTTCTATGTGGCACATCTCATTACTAAGGGTTTTGCATCCAGGAAGAAAGAGGTCAGTCTCCATCTACTCTTCCCTCATTAGGCCAATCATCGAGTACAATGCCCCATTTGACATGTACCCCACTAGACACCTGCAACAACTGGAGAGGCCGCAAAAGTACCTCACAAAGAGGATCCTAGGCCTTAAACACGTGTCCTATATGGACAGACTCAAAAAACTCCACTATTCTCTGTCTCATATCGCCTACTTAGAGGCAATCTCTGCTTGACTTACAAAGCCATGTCTGACCCAGCTCTGTTAGAAATGTTACATCTAAAGAAATCCCAACCCTCCGCACCACACGCTCCAGAGACCTCAACCTCATTACCACAATCAACAGAACATGCTGGAGGGACAGGTTCATAACACAAAGACTGCCCATGCTATGGAATAGACTTTGCATTCATGTCAAGCAGAGCACCTCACTGGCCCTCTTCAAGAGAAATCTTGATGAGTGGATGGGAAATAGAAAATTCACCCCAGGGATTACTCCAGTGGCTCTACTCGACAGAGGCACTAGGAACTAAGGTCGGGTGGCACGATGCCAGGGTAATCCTATGGGCTAGGCTTGTAAAGGCTCCAGGGCCATTAACCTAGTACACACCTATGAACTTTTAGTTATGTAATCTCTTCTGATCTCCAAGGCAGGGGGAAGGAGGGTGGGTATTAGGAATGTAGGCGAGATGGATCCCAAACATCTGAAGTTATGGTGAGTACATAACTAAAAGATGTTATGTGATCCTATCTCGCCTACATTCTGACTGATGGGACAGCGTCCCTAGCACCTGAATCCTGGGTGGCTCACTGGAAAACACTCCTGAGTACCGTGGAACCAAATGATGCTCGCCCTTTAGATGCCACATCCAATTTATAGTGGGAAATGAAAGTGTGCGGATTGGACCAAGTAGCAGCACAAATCTCGAGATAGCGAGCTTGGAATGAAAAGCTATAGAAGTCGCCATAGCTCTGGTAGAGTGAGCTTTGATAGATGTTGTAAGTTGCTTATTCAAGAAGAATAAGCCTGAGTTATACAATCTCTAATCCATTTGGAGATAGTAGCTTTTGTGATGGTTTTGCCCAATTTATTGTCTGAGAAGGACACAAACAATTGGTCTGACTTACGGATTTGTTGAGTCCTGTCTAAATAGAAGCGCAATTGCCTGTGAACATCCAATTTATGGAGAGTGTATTCTGCTTCATTGGAGAATTTTGGAAAGAAAACTGGTAGCTCTAGGGATTGTTGGAGACAGAAATTAGAACAGACCTTTGGGACAAAGGATGGATTAGGCCTAAGTGATACTCTATCCTTGTGAAAAATCAAGTCGGGTGGTTTGATAGACAGGGCTTGAAGCTCTGAAACTCTTCTTGCAGAAGTAATTGCAACTAAGAAGGCCGTTTTCCAAGACAGATATTTTAACTCACATGTAGCAGCGGTTCGAAAGGGGAAGATGTTAATGCACGAAGCACCAAATCAAGATCCCACGGAGGCAGGATGAAAAACTGGGGGTCTTAACAGGCCCGCACCTTTAATGAAAGTTTTGCATAGTCTGCTGCTCATCAATGGAGGATCCATGGATTCGTGGAATTTAGAGATAGCCGCTAGTTGGACCTTAATAGTAGAGACAGAAGATCCTTGATTAAACAGGGATGTTAAGAATTTCAAAACCTCTGGGATTGGAGCAGTGATAGGCTCTAAGCCCTGAGTTGAGCCCAGATAGCAAACCTCTTCCACTTACTGAGGTACAATTTCTTAGTGGTGGGTTTGTGGGCGAAGATAAAATGTGAATAACTTCGGGTCTAATGTGTGACTTCTGACTAAAGTCGGAAGTGGAGGAGCCAAGCTGTCAACTTCAAGGAGTGAAGGGACTGATGCTGTCGTCCCGACTGATGAATTAACAGATCCGAATTAGGTCTAACGTCCACGGATCGTCCACCATGTTTCTTCAGGTAGGAAACCATACCTGGCGAGGCCAGTATGGAGCAATCAGTATCATTGTGGACCCCAATTGAGAAGCTTTTGAATGACTTTGGAGAGAAGTGGAATCGGAGGAAAGGCATAAAGTAGCCCTGTTGGCCAAGGTTGTGCTAGAGCATCCATAGCTGCTTCTCCTGATGTGGAGTCAAGGAGAAGAACCTTTTGCACTTGTGTTTAGTGGTGTTGCAAATAGGTGCATGCACGTCCCCATCTCCTGAAAACCTGAGCTGCAACTGTTTTGTTTAGGGACCACTCGTGAGGAGAGGATTGTTCTGCTTAATCTGTCTGCCAGTATATTTGATTTCCCGGAATGTGGGTCGCTACCAAGAAGCGGCTGGTAGCTACCGCCCATTCCCACACCCTCATGGCCTCTCTGCAAAGGGGTAAGATCTGGTCCCTCCTTGTTTGTTTAAATACCAGACCACCGACATGTTGTCTGTCTGGATGGCGATTATGCCCTGAGGGAGAAACCTGTGTAAGGCCTGTAGGGACAGAAGCACCGCCCTCATCTCCAATACATTGATGTGGAGAAGAGTTTCGTCTGGAAGCCAGGAACCCTGAACTAACCTGCCCAGACAATGCCCCCCCCCCCACCCTGTCTGGGAGGCATCTGTCGTCAGGGTGACCACTGGAGAGGGAAAAACAAAAGGACTTCCTTGATTTAGATTGGATGTCTGAAGCCACCAGCGAAGGTCCCGTTTGCATGTTTCTGTAATTATAATGGGATGATTGAGGGGAAGGTCCTGAAAGGACCATTGAGTTGACAATAGCCACTGAAGAATCCTCATGTGCAATCTTGCCAGAGGAACTAGAAGAACCGTGGCAGACATCGAACCTAAAACTTGTAGGACCATCCTGGCTGGGGCTTTGGATCTTGAAATCAGGGCTTGAACCTGGCCTTGTAAAGTTTGGATCCTTTCGGTCGGAAGAAAAAGCGCATCAATCTTGAGTCTATCTCTGCTCCTATGAATCTTATGCGCTGAGAGGGCAGCAAGACAGACTTTGACCAATTGAATGTAATTCCCAGGGTAGCACCCAGGAGATGGTGGCTTTGAGGTTGTCCATTAGTAGATGCCTGGTGGTGGCAGTCAGGAGCCAGTCGTCCAGATAGGGAAACACTTGGAATCCAAGACTCCTCAGGTGAGCAGTCACTACTGCCAAACACTTGGTGAACACCCTGGGGGCTGTGGTGAGACCAAAGGGCAGTGCACAAAATTGGAAATGACTGTCTCCCAGGTTGAAGCGCAGATACCTCCTGGACGCCTGATGTATCGGTATGTGATAATAGGCGTCCTTGAGGTCTATGGAGCACATCCAAACATCCTTCTCCAACAATGGGAGAATGGATTGTAACGTGACCATTGAATTTGGATTTCGTGACGGATTGGTTTAGTCTGCTGAGATCCAAAATTGGTCTCAGGTCCCCTGTCTTTTGGCACTAAAAGAACCTCGAGTAATTTCGGATCCGATCTGGTCTGTGGGGACCGGTTGGATGACTCCTTTCTAGCCGCTTTAAAGCTTCTGCGGCTGCAATTTCCCTTTGACTGGGCGGTGGGTCCGGGATTTTTTGGACGGTGGGGGTGAGCATGTGAATGGGATGGTGTAACCTCCGGCAATGATCCGAAGCACCCATCTGTCCTGAGTGATTGACTCCCAGGCTTTTAGGTGCTTGGCAAAGCGGCACCCGACTGGCTCGAGCAGCACAGCCGGGCAATCCCTCACGAGGTGTGGGAGGCTGAAGAGCCACGAAAGGACTCGCGGTCACCAGAATTGCGGGGCCCTCTGCCGCCTCTGGGACGGCGTCTCCCAGAAAAATTTCCTCGTCCTCTGCCTCTGGAAGGGGAATCTTCCTGCTGTTGAGGAAAAACTTACGTGATTTACGGAACCACATCTTCCCTCCTCCTTTAGCCTTGGGATAAGGCCGAAGGGAGTGGAATAACGGCACCTCGGCAGATAAAGTTTTCCCTCTTGCTCACAGCGGGTAAGGGTGTCTTTAACCTTAGGTCCAAACAAAGAGGACCCATCAAAGGGCGTCGTGAAGGAAGACTTGAAGGCCTCCATGAACTGACACAAGCGGAGCCAGGCTTGTCTCCGTGAGAGCCACGCCTGTGCCTGCCGCTCTACCCGCCCTTGCCGCATATGAAATGAGCCTCATGGACGAGTTAGAAATTGGCGTAAGGATAGCCAACTGAGAGCTAACCGACTGGGCTAGCTGCTCAGGTAGGTTACCGAGAGGAATCTGACAGCTCCTTGACCAGATCCCTCTGAAGCCTGGTAAAATGTGCCAAATAATTCAGAGACCTTAAAGTAAAGGCCGCTGAAGTCAGGGTGCGCTTCCGTACCTGTCCATGCTCCTAGACTCCTTATTAGGAGGATGGACGGACGTTGAAGCCTCTGCCACGTCCTGTTGTGTAGCAGATGCCACCACCATGGCATCTACAGCCACGCCTTTAGTGAGGAACTCCTTCTCGGGTGGGGCAGACAAAATTTATTAGGGCGAGAAGGGACTGGTTCCACGGTATCTGGATGTTCCACGCCCGACAAACTAAATCCAGGAGCCCGCCGAAGCGCGGAGACACCCAGGAGGCGGAGGGCTGAGCCCCAAAGGCCTTGAGGAGCACTGACTCATCCGCAGAGGGGTTTGGATATCCAGCCGCCTCGTTGTTTGAGGATCTCTAAGATGTCTGCAAATGAGACATCATCCGAGGGCGACTTGGGACCCCTCCGCATCATCAAGATCAGTGTCCGATGTAATAGACTCGGGGAGTCCACGTGCTTCCTCTTGCACGATCTCTTCCTTGGGGTTCCTCTGAAGACAACTCGAAGAACCCTCAGGAGGAGGAACCCCAATGGGGTAACCTCAGGCCCAGGGGCTCCGCTGCCTACGGACAGGGGAACTGCCAAAGACCCAGTCTCCACGCCCAGGAAGGTGCGGTAAAGCCGGAGAGATGGCGAAGACTTGGCCAAGGCACTCCTCATAGCTCTGAAAGCCGGACCCCAGAATCCTGGGAGTGTCCGGTCCCCGGAGCCATGATAGCCGACGGAAGTCCCGCAGCAAGCACCGAGAGGGAGGCTCGGAACCGATAGCATAGGTCCTGAAACATCACCCCGGGTCCAGCCGAAGAAGTCCGTGTACCAAACTCGGACCCGAAGGCCGGGTTGGAGTAAGGGTCGGAGCCGACCCTAAGATCTCCACCGGCTCCAACAGCACCTGCTCGGCGGGCGAAGCGGTCGGAGGAGGAATAGCAATGGGATGGGCACGGGCTATCGGCTCCGAAGCCAACTGGGTCGGAGCGAAACAAATTTTGAAAGACTGGGGACTGGAACAGTCTTTGGAGCACCCTGTCTATATCCGAATCCGACATCCTCGATGACTTAGAGGATACTGAGCGGGTTCGAGATGGCCTCTCCAACGGCCCCAAAGGGCTAGGGGACCGGCTCGAGGCGACTCGATGACTATCGGCGCCGAAGGAACACCCACTAGTTTCCATCGGTGCCGAGGAGGACTTGGCCGAGGAGGAAGTGTCTGGCGGGCAACCCTTGTCGGCTCGAGACCAGTGGAGCCGGCGAAGGTGACCCGCCTCTCGATGCCCCAGCCATCGGCTCCGAAGCCAGAGGAGTCGAGACTGGTGGCATCGAGGCAGACTGTTCCGCCCTCGGCTCCGAAGTGCTTGGAGCCGAAGGAAGCCTGCCTATGTCTTTTGGCGGCGGATCCGACGGACTGGTCGGAGCCGCCTTTTCTTTAGCTGGAGAAGGAGAGGATGCTAAAGCTTCTTCAAAGGAGGGTTTTATTAAGCCTTTAAGAATCAGTTTATTTTTCCTCTCCTGGAGGACCCTCGAGGAAAAAGCGTGACACACGCTGCATGACTCTTGTAAATGTTTTGCACCCAAACAATAAACACAGAGAGAGTGGTCATCTGTGATTGACATTTTAAAATTACATTTGGTGCATTTTTTAAAACCCGAAGGCCTAGGATTCTGAGACATTATGACCAATAATACAGAAATTGTCTGACAGCAAGAACAACACTATCCTAATTTGACTTAACTTAACTGACTCTACAAAAATCAGTTTACAACTGCCGATTTAAACAATCCGGTACAACAATAAACTCAAGGGGATCTGAAATCCCAAAGGTTTGAGAGGGGTTGACTGACCGGGAAAGGCCCTACAGATGAAGGAGACATCCAAAAAACTCGAGCCAGCACATACGGTTCGATCGAAACCAACTTTATTGGAATCCAGATTCCTTAATAAAGGAATCTAATAACTAAATAGCATACCGGTTTCGGCCATACCCTGGCCTTTGTCAATGCAGTTCAAAAAATGATTAGGAAAAACCGACCCCTGGTGGATCATGCTTATATACTCAACATTTAAAGTGATACCAATTCCTATATAATATTAAGCACTGTGCATTGAAACATTGCTCCAAAATCATACATATAACAAAAAAATATATACATTATGAACATATATATCATGTACAATAATATAATAAATAAAATAAAAAATAAAAAATAATAATGAAAAATAAAAATAAACTAAAATAATATAATAAAATACAATTGTATGAAGTTATTATATATGTGGAAATAAAATGTTACCTAAACATCTTCCATCAACAAACTGTGAAGGGACCTATACAATGATTAGAGCAACTGATCAGAACCATTGTTATATGTAAAAAATGACAAAAATAAGTCATTTTTTACAAAATCTACATTAATTTGGTTTTACACATAATTCCACACTCAAACCTGTATAAGTATATAAATATATATAATTATATCCATATACACATATATAAAAAAACTATATCATGTGTATACACCCCCTTCCCATTGAATTATGGTGTACCTACAAACCAACTCCAAGTAGAATATCATAATTGAAATATAAATACAAATTATTTCAATATATGAATAGTTGCACATGCAATCTATCCAAGCCAAGCACTATTCCAACATATTTAAACCAGGTTTAAATAAGCCCCCCAATTGAATTATCCATCTTTGTTCCATTTGGTCAAGTTTTTGATGCCAACCAGCTTTAAAACCCCTGTGAAGGGTAATTTTATCAATAACCACAAATCGAAAGATGGCTGAAGGATGCTCAATGGTGTGTTTGAATAGTGCATTGGCAACCCGTTTGTTTTTAATTGCACTTAAATGTTCCCCTATTCTAAATTTAACAGGTCTGGACGTTTGTCCAACATAGAACGCAGAGCAACTACATGTAACCAAATATACCACCCAATCTGTGATGCAATTAGCAAAAATTAGAAGTTATGTACCTACCATAACGTTCCATGTTAGTTGTCTTCTCTCGCCTTCTTTCTTGCTTGATGGGTTCGGAGCCGATCCTCGGCTCCGACTCGGCACTTGCTTTAGCTCGAGAACTCCTTTTACCAGCTCGAGGCAGCCCCATATCCCATGATGCAAGGCAGTAAGTACCCAGATCTCGTTTGTTGACAAAGGGCAATAACACCAAGCATAAAATACTTCCCAAAGGAAGAAGAAACTTACAGATGGAAAAAGGACCAGGTCTGAATGGTCTTTAGCATAATAGTTTCTTATACAAGGTCTGTCCAGGCCAGGGGGAAGGAGGGTCGCAAGAAAGAAGGCGAGAAGACAACTAACATGGAACGTTATGGTAGGTACATAACTTCTAAATGTTAAGTTGTCAATCTCGCCTTCATTCTTGCTTGATGGGACCGCGTCCCTAGCACCTCTATCCTGGGTGGCTCAATGGAACAAACTCTTGAGGACTGTAGAGCCAAAACTGGCTCTGTCCCTGGAGGCCAAGTCCAATTTGTAATGGGAAACAAAAATGTGAGGAGTGGCCCAAGTGGCCGCTGCACAAATAGTGTCCAAAGGCAGTCTAGCTTGAAAAGCTGTAGAAGTAGCTAAACTCCTAGTTGAATGTGCTTTAGGTTTTGAGCACAGCTGTTTTCCCCTGATCGTATAAATCTCAGTGATGACCGAAGAAAGCCATCTGGACAAAGTCACTTTAGAAACAGGAAGGCCTTTTTTATTATCCGCATAGGAAACAAAAAGTTGATCAGATTTTCTAAATTTTTTGTTCTGTCCAAATAATATCTAAGCTGACGGTGGACGTCAAGATAATGTAGCTTTTGTTCAGCTCTATCTGAATAGTTAGGAAAAATACAGGAGATCAATGGATTGATTCAGATTGTTTTTGAAGCGACCTTAGGTAAAAAGGATGGATTAGTTCTCAAAGATACTCTGTCTTTGTGAAAAATCAAATAGGGGTCGAACCGAAGAGCATGAAGTTCAGACACCCTCCTGGCAGATGTAATAGCCACTAGGAATAACATTTCCAAGAAAGATATTTTAGGAACAAGAAACAGCTGGCTCGAAGGGGAAGAATCAAGGATGTCAGCACTAAATTTAGATCCCACTGAGGAGGAGGATTCCTGATTGGAGGCTTTAGTAGGAAAATTCCTTTCAAGAAGGCCCTGCAGAGCCTATGGGACATAATATTATGATCTGCTATCCCGACATGAAAATTAGAAATAGCAGCCAACTGAACTCTGACTGTGGAAGAAGAGGAGCCTGCATGAAAAATCTCTGCTAAGAAGTCCAGAACTGCCTGAACAGGGGCAGTAAAAGGATCAATATTTTGGGCCTTAGCCCAATAAGAGAAACGTTTCCATTTGCTTGTGTAAATCCTCCTGGTAGAGGATTTTAGTGAAGCTACTATGATATCTCTAACTGGGTTAGAGATCAAAGGAAGCCTGGCTAAGGAAGGAAGTGGAGCAACCATGCTGTGAGGTTGAGAGAAGGGATTGACCGGTGCAGCTGACCGGATTGGTGAATCAGTAGATCTGGCACTGGGTCCAGATGCCACGGCTGCACCAAAAGGTGATGATGGAGGCAGGAACCAAACTTGTCGAGGCCAGTAAGGGGCAATGAGAATCAATTTGGCTCTCAAAGCGGTAGCTTTCTGGATCACCTGAGGGATCAGAGGAAATGGAGGAAGGCATAAAGAAGTCCCTGGGGCCAATCCTGGGTCAGAGCATCTCTGGGGGGATGGCCTGATAGAGGGAAGAGGCTGAAGAAGTCTGGACATTTGCTGTTTTGGGGAGTAGCAAAAAGATCGCAACATGGACAACCCCATTCCAGAAAAATCTCTTCCGCTATGGATTGCTTGAGAGACCACTCGTGAGGCATGAGAATAGCTCTGCTCAATCTGTCCGCTATAATGTTGGTTTTCCCAGGGATATGCGTTGCTACCAGAAACCGATGAGAGGAGATCGCCCATTGCCAAAGTCTGAGCGCTTCTCGACACAAGGGGTAGGACATGGTTCCGCCCTGTTTGTTGATATACCAAACTACAGACATGTTGTCTGTGTGGACTGCAATTGTCCCTACGGGAAGAAAGTCGTTGAGGGCTTGCAACGTTAAAAGCACTGCTCTCATCTCCAGGACATTTATGTGCAGATGGTACTCGAACGGTTGCCACGTCCCATGACCCATCCTGCCCTGCTAATGACCCCCCCACCCGATCAGGGAGGCATCCGTGGTGACAGTGGCTATCGGGGACGGAGGTACAAAGCACCTGCCTTGGTGAACCTGAGCCGATGTGATCCACCAAGCAAGATGTTCTTTGCATGTTTGTGTCACCAGAATCTGGTGACGCATTGGGAGTTGCTGGTATGACCACTGTGTGAACAGCATCCACTGAAGGAGGCGCATGTAGAATCGAGCCAGGGGAAGAAGAGTAATGGCCGCAGCCATGAGACCTAATACCTTTAGAACCATTCTGGCCTGTACTTTCTTGCTGGCCAGAATGATCCTGACATGAGTCTGAATGTCTGAAACTCTTTGTTCTGTAAGGGTAGCTGACATCCGAACAGTGTTTAAGTTTGCGCCTATGAAGGTAATAGACTGGCAGGGCGATAAGGATGACTTTGTGAAGTTGACTGAGATGCCCAAATGAGAACAAAGGTCTATTGTGTAATCCCTGGCTTGTATAAGCTGATGCCTGGTGGTGGCTGACAGGAGCCAGTCGTCGAGATACGGAAACACCTGGAATCCTTGGCGTCTCAGGTGAGCCGTGACCACTGCCATGCATTTGGTGAACACTCCGGGGCTGTAGTGAGACCAAAGGGCAGGGCTCTGAACTGGAAGTGACTGGACCCCAGCCAGCGGAGAAATCTCCTGGAGCGTCTGTGAATTTTGATGTGATAGTGCATCCTGAAGATCTATTGAGCACATCCAGTTATCCTTCTGTAAGAAGGGCAGAATTGACTGAAGAGTGACCATTGAATCTTGTCTTCCTGACAGACTTGTTGAGTCTGCTGAGATCCAATATTGGTCTCCAGTCTCCCGTCTTTTGGGGACCAAAAGAACCTTGAGTAGATTCCGGGCTCTGAATGGTCTATTGTAACTGGCTGAATGGCTCTTTTTTGCAGTAGTTTTGCGATTTCTAACTCTGCAATCTCCCTTAGACCGGGTGGTACATCTGGAAGGGAACTTGAGGGGAAGGGACTTTCCTCGAAAGGAATTATGTAACCCTTGGATATGATCGACTGTACCCATCTGTCTTGAGTGAGGGAATGCCAGGCTTCTGGGTACAGTGATAATCTTCCCCCGACTGCCTCCAAGGAGGGACAGCCGGGCAACACCTCAGGGATGTTGAAAGGGCTTATCAGAGAGAGGCTCCCTGTTTCCCTGGTTCTTTGGACCCCCTCTGCCTCTAGAGCGGCGTCTGTTGTTGTTACCCCCTCTGCCTCTAGGGGTAAACTGACCACGTGAATCCGGCGAGACTCCTTGGGATTTACGGAACCACATCTTCCCACCCTTCTGTCCTTTGGGATAAGGCCTAGAAGGGGTGGAAAAACGGACTCCAACAGCAGAAAGAGTCTTGCCGTCCTGCTCACACCTGGTCAAGGTCTCCTTCACCTGAGGGCCAAACAAAGCTGACCCATCAAAGGGAGAATTTGTGAAGGACGCCTTAAAGGGATCCGCAAAATCACATAGCCGCATCCAGGCTTGGCGTCTAAGAGCCACACCTGTGCCTGCGGCTCTACTCGCTCCATCCGCAGCATAAGATATTAGCCGCATGGAGGAGTTAGCAATGGAATTGAGGGTTCCTAGCTGCGAAGCAATCTTTTCTTGAGCCCCTGCAGCTGTAGGATCCTGAACTACTTCTCCCAGCTCCTTCAGGATATCTCTCTGGAGTCTGGTGAAGTGACAAAGATAATTCAGCGAATGCATAGCAAAGGTCGCTGAGGAAAACATCCGCTTGCCGTACCTATCCATGGTCCTAGAGTCCTTATTAGGAGGATGGACGGGCACGGAAGGATCTGCAAGTTCCGTTTTGGTGGCCGCAGCCACCACCATGGCATCAGCGGGGACACCCTTGGTAAGGAATTGTTTGTCACTAGGGGCAGTGATAAATTTAGAAGGCCTCCTAGGGACTGGCTCTACAGAGTCAGGAGCTGTCCACGCCTTCGTGCAATAACCTGCATAAGGGGTCGAAGGCGGAGACACCCAGGAGGTGGAGGGCCGAGATCCAAACGCCTCTAGGTATACTGACTCATCCTCAGAGGGATTGTTGGTGGGCCAGTTTCCCCTCTGTTTCAGAAGTTCTAGGATGTCTGAAAGGAGACATCCTCAGAGGGGATCTAGGGGATCCCTCTGACTCATCAAAGTCAGTATCCGGCGTGACAGACTCGGGAGTCTACATGCTTCCTCTTACAAGTCCTCTTCCTAGGAGGATCTCCCGAAACATCAGGAGAATCCTCGGAAGAGGGGGAAATTCCCAATGGGGAAACCTGAGGCGGAGGATCTCTGGGTCCTGTAGCAAGAGAAGTGGCAGAGATGTCAACAGGTACAATAGAGGGAGGAGCTACGGGAAGAGACTGCTGACTGATACCAGTGGCCAGTACACTCTTCATCACCTCGAATGCTCCCCTCCCAGGCAGGTCCGAGAGAACCCGCTCCGAAGAGCTAGGAACTCCAGGGACCACCGAAAAGGAAGCATCCGAGGCAGATGTCGGAGCCGAGCTCACCAAGGCCGAGGCTCCAAGGGGAAGAGCGGGTTCGGACAAGGGTCCGATGCCACTCACCCCTCGGAGGAGACCATGGAAGCCCGACCACGAATCCCTCTAAGGAAGAGGAGATAAGAGTAGAGGCTGAAGGAACAGAAGGGGTATCCGTCCTCCAGCCGTAGCAGTAACCATGCCGAAGACTCCAACTCCAAGCTCTGGGGTAGAGTTGAAGGAGGAACTGTAACGGGTGTGGACCAACAGTCGTCTGCTGAGACGGACTGTGAAGCATTTGGGCCAGTACCTGTGACTTGAGCAATCTGCTGACCACTCTCTCTAGGTCATGGTCTGACAACCTGGATGACCTTGAAGATCGGCTCCGATGGCTCCGTTCCGACAGAAGAGGTGAAGCCGGGCCGAAAGTATCAGCTCCAAGGAAGGAGACCTCGACCTCTTCCTGGAATGAGTCATCGGAGCCGATGCTACAGATCCTGTCGGCGCAGACTTCTCGGAGCCGACAGGACGCCTCGATGTATCGGCTCCAGCGAGCCGATACACCCACCAAAGTAACGGTGCCGGAGCCGATCGGAGCCGACACCGATGCCTGTGCCACATGGGTGTCGGAGCCGATCGGAGCCGACATCGAAGTGGACAATACAGTTTCGGCACCGATAACCATCGGTGCCGAATGCTTAGTCAAGCCAGAATCGGCTCCAGCCGGAGCCGATCTCGACTCAATGCAGTCGGGCCGAGGCCGCAGGCTTAGAAACAGAAGCCTGGGCCTTGGAAACTCTTGCTGGTTTGGTGGAGCCGACTTAGCCGGAGAGCCCTCCGGCAGAAGGCCCCTAAGAACCAGTTTGTTATCTCTCCTGCAGGACTCTCTGGCTGAAGGAGTGACAAATAGCACAGGAGTCCTGCAGGTGAAGAGGGCCCAGACAATACAGGCAAGAAGTGTGACCGTCTGTCAGAGACATTTTCTGACAGCACGAGTCACACTTCTTAAAACCTGAAACCCTCTCCTTTGACATGGTGCCGACACACAATACACACACACACCAGTCAAAAATAAATTAAATTACACAAAATACCAAGAGGTATTCTATAAAAAACACCAACACACACACCCTAACAGGGGGGGGATGGGATAGGGGATAACTAAGAAAAATTTAAAAAAGACAGGGAATTTCTGTCAGCAAGGGATAGAAATTAAAATTAAACTATCAAAAAATTAGTTTTTGACTAAAAAGGGGCTTGAAAATCACAAAGTGAAACAACTTACCAGGAGCTGGTAAAAAGAAGACCTCCCAAGCGAAGCGGCAAACGAGATCTGGGTACTTACTGCCTTGCATCATGGGATATGGGGCTGCCTCGAGCTGGTAAAAGGAGTTCTCGAGCTAAAGCAAGTGCCGAGTCGGAGCCGAGGATCGGCTCCGAACCCATCAAGCAAGAATGAAGGCGAGATTGACAACTTAACATCTCTTATTTCAAAAATTCGTGATGTATTTTTACTAGAAAATTCTTTGGTTTGTTGCAAATGCTGACATGCAGCACAATGTCCACAAGGATAGCACCCCCTTAATCTATCACCACTTAAGGCTCTTTGTTGAGGCATATTACCAACATATCTTTTGTAATGTGTGAAGTAAGCATTCAAATTCCGTCCTCTGCGATAAGAAAACTGACAGTTTGCCGGCAACACCCTACCTAAAACTTCCTGTGACAAAAGGATACCCCAATGTTGATTAATAACATCCCTGAAACCGTTAGTATTGTTCCCATATGTGGTTACCAACCTTATTGGCTGAGTATCTTGTGTTGTATCAGTAGACCTATTATGAGCTTTATAACACAATAAATCCTGTCGTTCCATTAATGAAGTTTGACCTTCCGCTTTCATAAGTATTTGAGATTTATACCCCCTAGTAAGAAATCTACGTCTCAGATCCAGACTGCATTCCAAATAATCCTCATCAATTGAACAAATACGTCTAATTCTCATATATTGAGATTTCGGAATGTTGTGGATGGTGTGGCGTGGATGATGACTATCAGCATGTAACAAAGTATTATATTTGGGAAACTTGCGAAATATAGTAGACGATAAAGTATTATCAGCAAGTTTGATAACTTTAATATCCAAAAACACAATTTCAGAACGTTCAATATTAGCCGTGAACCGAATGCCAAAACTATTGTCATTCAAATAATCCACAAACTGCATTAAACTATGCTTGTCTCCACGCCACACCATCCAACAATCGTCTAGATATCTGCGCCAGATATCCAGATGTTGTAAAAATTGATTATGTTGAACATCATATATATACCTAGTCTCATAATACCCCATGAACAAATCAGCATAGATGGGTGCAAAGGAAGCACCCATCGCTGTGCCCTTAATCTGCCAATAAGCCTTACCTGCATAATAGAAGATATTTTTCCGTAATACCATTTCAGTGAGCTTAATCAAAAAATTATTAAAGGGTAAAGGATAGAGCTTAGATTTATATAGCCAGAAAGAAACCGCTAAAATGCCCTGATCATGTGGAATATTCGTATACAGTGATGCTACATCAAGAGTACAAAGTAGCCAGTGGGATTCCAGTTGAGAATCACTAATTATATTCAAAAATTCCGTGGTATCCTTGATACGGGACCTAATAAATGGCAGCAAAGGTTTCAAATAGTGGGTCAAAAACACTGATAATGGTTCCGTTAAGGAACCCTTTCCAGAAACTGTAGGTCTCCCAGGGGGACACAACGGGTCTTTATGTATTTTAGGTAAAATGTACAAATACTGAGAACAAGGCTCATCCACCTTCAATTGCTCACCCACTTGTGTCGTAATAATGCCCTGTTGTACTGATAAATCCACAAACTCATCAATTTCCTTCTTAAAAGAAAGGGTCGGATCCACCTTCAATGCCATATAAAAACTGGAATCTGCCAACAGATGAAGGAGGCCTGAAATCAGAAACAACGCCCAATCACACTACAAGTTTTCACAAAAAAAACTCCAATCACTACACAAAGCACAGAGTAGCCGTTAAAACAGCTTTTTATGACAGGAACAGCAATTTTCTGACAGAAAAAAGTAAGTAAAATACTACTCAGCTCAGCCAGCTCGAGACCACGTCTTCGCTAGTTAGCGGCAAACGAGATCTGGGGGACTGGTAGTGGTGCATCCTGGGATATAGTAAGCTCAGCCAATAAGAGACTTCGCTCTTTGGCATAAGCGTGCCGAGTCAGAGCCGAGGGATCGGCTCCGAACCCATCAGTCAGAATGTAGGCGAGATAGGATCACATAACATCCTATGTTCTGCTGAACACAGAGAAATGAGCAGTGGGGCACAATTTCAACTGTATTATAGTCTTCTGAGACACTATCTCAGTACGCTGTGAAGAGCAACCTGCCAAGTGATATTCCTGCTGCTTTTAACACAAAATTCTGTTTATGGTTTGTAGTGAAACTACTAACAGACTATCACTTATCTGCTGTACAATGTCATCAATATGGATTTTAGGAAAGAAAGCTACAGCTATTAACAATGATCCTCAAATGCACCTCATATCACTCTCCCAAGTATGAAGAAGGAGAAATAATAATTCTTGCAGCAATTTTCATAGGGGTATTTTAGGTACTTCATTTGTTTCTGGCATATGACAGAGTCGAGGAATCATTCCCATAAGGCTTTTTCAGTGACAAAACCAAGTCTGCCTGCCTGTAGACAGTTAAATTATGTACTTGGTTTTCAGTTCAGGCACGTCTTGTATACAGGAAAACTGAAATAAGTCCAGAACTTAGCTATCACTAACAGCCAGTGTTACACATAAGCAAAATAAATGATTATTGTTAAGAGGATTCTGTCCCAGTAAAGAAAAAGATAGAAAAAGAAGTTATGTACTTGCTATAACATTCCATCTGTGTTGTGCATTTTTATTCTTCCTTAACCTGTGGGTTCAGATCCGATCCTCGGATCCAACTCGGCCACTTTCCATAGCGCTAGGATCTGATTCTCAAGCTCCTCCCTTACCCATAACGCCTCATTCCCCCAAAATACCTCAGATTGTGTTTGCTGCTAATATATTTACAGTGTATCTACAATTGTGTATATTTATGAACAACTGATAGAAAGTGATGGCATAAAGGACAGGAGCTCAAACACTACCATGGTACTATATGCATATCCATCAAGTATCTCACAATCATGGACAGAGGGGATGGTTGGGTTAAGGAAGATAAAAAATGGACAACACAGATGAAATGTTATGGTGAGTAGATATCTTTATTTGACGTTCTCATTTTCATCCGTTCCTCAACCTGTGGGACTAGAGTCCCCAGCAAGGGCGCCCGCAGGCAGGTGCAAGGGGGTGCACTTACACCCCCCTGGAATCGGCTGGCCAGGAGAGTAATTTTTTTTTTTTTATTAGAAGTAAATTAAGGGCGTTCTTCTTTAAGAACACCCTTTGCGTCCGGTCGTACAAATGGAGGTGCTTGCGACCCGTTTTCATCTTTTCCATACGGTTTACGTCTTTATCTTCCGCATTCGCGTGTGAAATTTGAATTCTAGATGGGCGCCAGCACAGATGCCGTGTTGTGTCCACGAAGAGGGTCTTGCCATTAAAATCGGAGCAAGCAAGCTGTTTCAGGAGCAGAGAGGGATTCTACAAATTTAGGAAGGTTGCAGAAATAAGTTAGTTTGGTTAATAACAATTACCAGGGAACATACTCCTTACTAATAGACTGAAGTGTTCATTATTATGCACTATTAGGATTGTCCAAACTGACTGATTTTTATGACTCCATGTGTACGGTTGTGTTATTGCGTGTGCAAGTGCTGGCTGATCTGTTTTGCAATAAGATGCATACAGCAAAAAAGGAATAAAATAAGGTTGTGTTCGTTTGGTTTGCAAAAACAATGTTTAAGTTGTGTTGCTTTTTCCTCTTTGCTAACAAGGTTTTTGTTTCTTTACCAGAAATTTAAAACTGGAGTTCAGGGATAATGTTGGTTAGTTTGTGTGGTACTGTGTTATTACTTTGTAAAGTGACAGTGTGGATGTCTGGCAACCATTTGGCATAACCCAAAATGTTTGTTTGTACAGTTTTTATATAGTTTTTTTTCAGGTTTGCAAAGTCGGTTTTTATACAAGTTAAATTTGTCTGCATGAATAATGTTGTATGTCCGTTTAATATTACTGATGTCCTCTTGTGAATTATTTGAAGGTTTTAAATAATGCTGTTGAACTATACACAGCTCTTGTTATAAGAATTCTGATTTTTACAACATTAGTCACAAGAAGCCAGATTTATATTTGGATGCTTGGAAAATACAGGTTCATATTCATAGTCCCAAGGATTGTAGTTGCTTTGGGAAGTCATCCATACCTGATACTATCATATTGACAACACACCCCTTAGAGTTGACCCAGTAGTCAGGGACTTGGGGACAACACACAGGTAGTAATCTAGCCTTTGATCATTATGTGTCTGCTGTGTTGAGGAAATCCTTATATGTTGCACAACTTATAAACAAAGGTATGGCATCTAAGTCCAAGGAAGTCATTGTTCCATCAGACCTATCATTGAGTACAATGCCCCCTTTGGTATATACCTAACCAGGCATATCCAATAACTATATATCAGGCATATCCAATAACTGAAAAGTCCACAGAGGTTCCTCACTAAAAGAATACATGGTGTAAGTAATATGTCCTATGCAGGTCGCCTCAAGGCCCTATCCCTGTATTCTGTCTCCTATAGGTTTTGAGGGGCAATTTATGCCTGGCATACAGGGCATTGTCAGGCCTCACTTTGATAGACCTCCTGCATAGCCACAAAGAAACAGTACCAGAATTACCCATTCTACAGACTTAAACTTTGCCTGTGATATAAATAGGACCTGCTATAGAGATAGGTATGTATCCCAGAGACTACACAGTCTATGGAACAGGCTCCCCATCCATTTGAAGCAGAGGTCCTCTCTAATCCAATTCAAGTGTAACTTGGACAATTGGATGGGAAACCAGTAATTCATCCCTGGTTTAGCACCTATGTCTCTAATGCAAACAGGTAACCTGTAAATGGTTCATCTCCCAGACCCATGCTTACACTTATCAAGGGTGTCAGAACTTGTCAAAGATTTGGGATGCATGGCTAGGTTTAAAAGGCCCTTGTAGTCGTTAGCATAGTAAACACCTATGACCTAAGGCTTTGGCCAGGTCAAGGTAGGTGGTGTGCACCATCTTCCTCTTGTCCAATGCTTTGGTGACTGTCTCAAAGTCAACCAGGTTTAACAGACATGACCTCCCCTGGACAATGCCAAACTGTGTGGGGTCGAGTGTTGGCAATGTCCCTGTTAATGAGGTCCATGATAATCCATTCCATGGTCTTGCAGATCAGGCTAGTTAGGCTGTTGGGGCTATAATTTCCCAGATCAGTGGACACTCCACCTTTGTGTAAAGGGATGACAGTGGCAGTCCTCCACTCAGCTGGGATAAAGCCAGTACTCAGGCTTTGGTTGAATAGGGTGCCTAATGGTGCTGTAAGTTCATGCCTGAATTCATGTAGGATGCAGCCGGGAATGTTTTCAGGTCCCATGGAGGCTGTATTTTTTTGCCTTTGAGAGGGCAGTGAGGACATGTTCCCCTAGAGAAAAGGGGAGGGGGGCAGGTACTGAGGATGTCCTGATTTACTGATGGGTGGACAGAGGGGTGAAGTTTTTGCTGAATCTGTCAGCCAGTAGGTTGACTATATCTACAGCATTTGTGTATGTGGTGTCCTTGACCACCAGTTATGAACAGATCTGGGTGCTTCCTTTGAGACTGCAGACATATGTGAAGAAGGCCTTATGATTGTCTCTAGTAGATGTGGCCAATTTGGAGTCTAAGTTGGCTTTACAGGATTTCACTAGTGCTCTTATTTGCTTGTTCAGGCTAAGGAGAGATTGCTTCCAATTGGGCACCTGCTCCTTCTTGGTCCTAGATTGCAATTTTTTCCTTTTGTTATATACTATTGCAGATGTCCACCAGAGAGGTTTACTCTTCCTTGCGGTGGATGATTTTGTCCTGTTGGGTATTCCTGATTCCATGTGTCTATATAAATGCTTGTATAGTACTTTGGTATAAATTTGGATATCGGTGCCAGTTACTACAGAGGTGAAGGAGGCTGTGAAACTGTTTATACATTCCTCAGGATATTGTAATCAGCTTTGGAGAAGTTTTTTTGTTTGACCCTAGCTAGAGGGGGTCAGGGGAGATGGTGACTTCGAAAGTGACTGCTTTATGGTTGGATCTTGCCAGGGAGGATAATACTGTAGGGGGTGCTGCAGTGGTTACTCATGTTGGTTAATACCAAGTCCAAGATAGTATCACCGCTTGTTGGGGTATTGACTAGCTGTTCCAAAGCATTTGCATTGATAAAATCGAGGAATCTCTGGGCATTTGTGTTCTGGCATGAGTAATTTTTCCTATCTATGGTTGGGTAGTTAAATGTTAAAAAAATGGACACATTTCAATATCGGACTTCATATTCTTCAGAAAGTCAGAAAGTGTATGGTAACAAAAGCAAGCTTCTATTCTAGCAATTTTCTAAGTGTACAAGATGGATATTTGAAATGTATCCCTGTGTTTGGGACTGTATTCCCCCCATTATTGGCTTCATCCAGGTTTTGTGCTAGGGTTGAGAGTTATGGTAAGAATTGAATTCACTGAATATGTTTGGGTGCTGTATTAACCCAGTATTGGCTTTGTTCAGGTATTTATTGGCTTCATCCAGGTTTTTTGCTAATGTTGAGAGCTATGGTAAGAACTGATTTCACTGAAAATGTTTGGGGGCTATATTCTCTCATTACTGGCTTTGTCCTGGTGTTATTTGCTAAGAGGTTGAGAGCTATGGTGAGAACTGAATTCACTGAATGTTTGGTGGTTGTAGTCACCCATTATTGGCTTTGTTCAGGTCTTTTGTGCTAAGAGGTTGACAGCTGTGCTATGGTGAGAACTGAATTCACTAAACGGTAAAGTTTTTGTCTTCCTCTTTCACAAAACAGCTGATTTGGCGTAGTGGCATGTTGCTTTGACTGTTTTGCACGGGGTCCCCTGGGTTCAAGACATGGCAGTGAAATGTATGGTGGTAACGCAGCATTTTATTCTAGCAACTTTCAAACATTATACAAGCAATGTTTAAAATGTGTCCCTGGTTTTTGGCCTTTTGCCCCCCCCCCACAATAAATTTCGGCTTTTTCCAGATTTCTTGTGCTGCAAAGTTCAGAGATACAGCTGAGTGTCTAGTAGATTTTACAAGGAGCTGAGAGCTGCAGGGGAGCAAAAGTGTAGTGCTGCTTATGTTTAGTCTGCTTGCATTGTTAATAACACAACAGATAGTGTACTTGCTTTAGATGCTGAAGGCTGTGGGTTCTACTCCCACAGTAGGTAAATGCATTGCTGATGCTGTATTGTGTTGTAAAGGGGGTGGATGCTGCAGTCCTTTTGGCAAAGATACCTAGTAACTATGAACCTGTTAACAGTTTGCTATCAATTCTCTATTGCGGTATTACTAGCTTTTCATTTTTTTACTGCATGCAGCAAAGGCAATTTATTCTTCAAGGGTAACAGGCACTTTATTTGTAGATTAAACAATGACATATAAAGTGTTTGCTAGCAGCAACCTCTATTAGTTACAAATTTCTTCAATGTGGATTTTACTACAGAGATTGTGTATATTTTTTACTGATACTGGTGGACTTGAGTAAGCTTTTTATGATGGAAATGTTCTGAATTGGGCAATTTTGTCATTGGTGGATGCTTTTTGTTTCTTTGTTTACTGGAAAAATTTTCAAAACAATAAATTTAAAATGCCCTTTAACAACTGTACTGTATTGTACAAGGAATATAATGTAATACAGTCAGGAAGGTGTATCAAAGAGCATGTGTATGTTATGTTTGAGGGGCCTATGATTTTGAAGACAGCCCAGAGTTAATATTTGCAATTGGCAAAATGTATTTTCTCTGAAAGTGGGTTTCAGTGCTGTTTCAATGCATGTGAGTTTCAAGGGCAGAGAAGTTTTAATGTTAGTCTATTTTCATTGAGACTGCATTGCTTTAACAGATATGTATTAGGGTTTGTTCTGTAAAATGCAAAATAAAACTTTCAAATGAAATCCTAAATCATCGCAGAAGTAAAGCAGTATGCACATTAGTGTTTATGGTAAATGGGGCAAAATAACCAAGGAATGGGACATTGGAATGGCTGCAGGGGGGGAGGCTCCATTTGACCATGATTTTGTGAGGGGGGGGGGGTTATCAAACTCAGACAGCCCCGGTTGAACTATACCTCTCAGTTGTCCATATCTTTGCAGAATTAATAGATATTTGCTGCTTATTTTTGGTTTGTTCCTCATAAAATTTGTGGTTTTCTAGCAAATCATTTAGGAATGAAGCCATTAAATGACAGACAATGAGTTTCAGATGTCATAACCTTCAGAAAAATGCTTGCTAATGCAAGACTGTATAAGTTTATACAAGAGCAATTTTTAGTAGCGTTTGTATGTTCCCCAATATATTTGGCCTTGTTCAGATTTCCTGCATTAAGAGGTTGAGAGGTACGTGCAAATCACTTTGTAGATTAGGAATATCCAAACATCTCAATTGTCCCCAATTCTGGCTCAAAATGTTGCTCTCCCCTAATAATCCCTCCTCCAAAATGGCAATTTTGGAAGAAAATGTGGAGGGTTTACAATTATAACTGTAATGATCAGTTATAGATTACCTTTATTTCAGAAATGCATGTGGATGCTCTTATTTTGTTAGCTGCTTCAAGTTAACTGTTAATATTAAAAGGTGTCCCTTTTTGACAGGTATTTTGCATCACATTTTGGTCTGTTTTCATAAAATTGTGGTTTCTGGCAAATTAGTGGCAAGTCATTAAAGATTGAAGTTAGAAAATAATGGCAGACATTTGAGTTTCAGATTTTATACCCTTCAGAAAATTTGTACTAATGCAAGATCTACCTGTTCTATTAAGTTAATAAGAGCAATATTTAAAAATTGGCCTTATTTTTGGGCCTGTGTCCCACTTCTAGTTCTATGTATGGCTTTGTCCAGATTTCTTGCTCTGAAGTTGAGAGGTAGGAGTGTCAGCCATCACTGTCAGCCAGAGACATTTCAAATTATGACATACTTATTGCACCCCAGCCCCCACTGTAGTGGCTCGGGATGTGTCCAAGGAAGGCAAGAAGCAGTTATGCAGTAAGTGTGCAGAGTATTCCCCCATCCAAGGTAGATCACAAATACGACCGTGGCTTTTCATCTGTCCTTGATTTTGCAAAATGTTCTGGTTTTCTATCAGATTTTTATACTGTTGATTTATGCTTCTTATTATTCAGGAACTGCATGCTATCACAGTGTCCTGTTGCTCTGTTTAAGTAGCCATGGTTTAATGAACATCAGGTAAGCTTGTCAGAGATTGTAAGATGCAAGTAAGCTTTAGTAAGCTTGTCGGACATTGTAAGATGCAAGTAAGCTTTAGTAAGCATATTGTTAAAGAATTGCCAGCATTGAAAGCCTTTTCGTTTTTGCCATGTAGAGAATATTTACATAGCTAGATAATGTATAAGCCTTGGGTATTGAAATGCATATGACAGTATTTGTAATAAAAGGACAGGATTACAGTGTTTTCAGAAGTTCATTACATTTTATTGGAGACCAGTGTCTTATAGCAGTGTCTGTGTGTTAGTACACTTGTAGTTGGGTGGCTTTAATGGTATATGGTAAATAAGCATTGCTACCTTACTTAAAAGCCAAGCCCTGCAACAACTAGCTCCACACTGAAGTCAAAACACAATAGCTCTGGTGGGTAAATGTACTCTGTAGTAATCAAAAAAGGCAAATGTTTGAAATAACTACAGCTTATGTGCAAACACAATAGGTAGTGATGAAACAATGCTCTGCTAAAAATGCTTTAATGCTCCACATTGCTGAGCTGCAATCACTAGCTACCAGGATTTCACCCACTTCAGATCAAGCACGGTGCCGTTCAGTGCAACCTTCCCAGAACTAATTCAAGTCTGACCAGAATTATTTGGTGTGTGTGTGTATAAGAGGGAGGTAGCATACCCCTCAGCTGTCCAGATTTTTGCCCCATATTCCTCTTAAAAAGGATTGAAGTTGCTAAATAATGAGACATTTCAGTTTTAGATGTCATGTCATTTAGAAAAATGCATACTAACACAAATCCTGTTACTCTTGCAATTTTCTAAGTTTCTGAGAGCCATATTTATAATCTGTCCCTATTTATTTTAGGCTTTGTCAAGATTTCTTGCACTAAAGGTGAGGCCTTGAGGGGTGTGGTATCTTTGTAAGAGAGAGAGAAAGTGAAATGCCCAAGTTAAAGTTAGCAGGTGGAATTTTCAAGTGCATTTTCAAGGAACTGTGAGTTTTAAGGGAAGCGAAGTTCACTGCTGCTCATGCCAAGTCTATTTACAATGTGCAACCATTTTGTTTAGCAAATGGTATCTCTATTGTGGTATAAAGTTTTAAAGCTATGTTAGTAGCACCACAAGTAGAATACTTGCATCTTAATGTAAAGGCTTGAGGTTCTATTCCTACAGCATATACATTTGCATGCTGCAGTCCTCAGGATGTCCTCCTTTGGATGAGATGCCTAATAACTATGAACCTGTTTTTCAGCTTGTCATCCATTTTCTATTGCAATATACCAGCTTACCATTTTTTAATTTAACATAGGCAATTTATTCTTTGACGGCAGCAGGCACTGAATTTGTAGATGAAACACTGAAATATACAGTTTTCTAGCAACAACATCTTCATTAGTTTCAGATATCTTTAATGTGGAATTATTCAGATTACTTTTACTTCGGCAGCGACACTCAAACAAGTGTTGCTGTATAATACAAGGGATATAATTCAATTATATATTATAATTAATACAATCAGGTAAATCAAATAACTTTTGCATGGCCCTAACGATGTGCAAGGAGCCTATTGCTTAAACAGTTCAAAGGTAAATAGCCTGCCACTGGCCAGATGCATTTTCTTTGAATGTGGGTTTCAATGCCGTTTCATTGAATGTGAGTTTCAAAAGTAGAGAAGCTTTAATGCCAAGTCTGTTTTCATTGTAAGACTATTGCTTTTTTTAGGTTTAGTAAATATCTCGGTGTTTGGGCTATAATGTTTGAAATAAAAGTTGTAAATTAAATCCAACTGCCTGTAATCATTGTAGAACTAAAGCATAACACAGTATGCACACAGATTTGAACAGTGTCTACAGTAAATTTGGAGAAATAGCCAAGTAATGGGACACTGGAATGGCTGTGTGGGCGGGGCTTGGGGTGGGTGGACTTGGGCGGGGCTCTGTTGGCAGGGGGCGGGGTGAGCTATGTGGGTGAGGCTCTGGGTTTGCACCCCCCTGCAAAAAATCCTGCGGGCTCCCTTGGTCCCCAGCTACAATAACCTCAATTGTTCTTCATGGAAGGATGTTCCTTAGCACTGCTGAACCAAAAGCAGCTCTGTTGCTAGAAATGATATCCAGGTTGTAATGTTTAATAAAGATATGAGAGTTTGACCAAGAAGCAGTTGCACAAATGTCATCAACAGACACTCTGGACCAGAAGGCTTAAGATGTAGATATTGATCTGGTGAAGTGAGACAAAAAGCTGATCTGATTTTCTGAAAGATTTTGTCTGGTCTAGATAAAAACACAATTGCCTATGAATATCTAGAAGATGAAGAGTGCATTCACCTTTATTTTGGAAATTTGGAAAGAATACTGGTAGGCTTATGACTTGACTTGATATTGTTTTCAGTAGCAACTTTGGGTAAAAAGGAAGGACTGGTACGTAAGGTCACGCTATCTTTATGAAAAATCATGTATGGTGGTTTGGATGACAGTGCTTGTAATTCAGATACTCTTCTAGATGAAGTAATAGCTACCAAAACGCAGTCTTCCATGAAAGACATTTTAAATCAACCCTGGCTGAGGGTTGAAAAAGGAATGAACAAGAGCTTGTAAGATCACGGTTAAATCCCAAGAAGGAGTGGGGTCTTTTATAGGGGGTCTCAGTAAGAAGGTACCCCTAAGAAAAGCCTTGCACAATTTGGGTGAAGCAAGTGATGAAGATTTTCTCCAATATGAAAATTCGAGATGGCTGTCAGTTGTACTTTTAACATTAAAAAAACTTGCTCCATCTTGGAAAATTGAAGCAAGAAAATCTAAAACTGCCAGAAAAGGAGCTGTGAAGGGGTCTAAGTGTTTTTGTTGAGCCCATATAGAGAACCTTTTCCATTTGCTCTTATAGATTTTCCTAGTAGAAGCTTTATGTGAGGATATCAAAATCTTTTAACCGGGGATGAAACCTTGGTATTTCTAGCCATCACCAGAACTGCAGAAACCATGCAGTTAGGTTCATTCCTGGAAGGTCAGGGTGAATCTGCCCTGATGGATGGGACAGGAGATCTGGATTTTTTTCTAGTGTTCATGGAGGGCGTATCAGATGAGACCAAAGGATGGAAGACCAAACCTTTTAATGCCACAAGGGAGCAATGAGGATCACTTTGCTCTTCAACCTCTGTGCTTTCTGGAGGAACTTGGAAATAAGGGGAAGGGGAGGGTAAGCATAAAGATGACTGGAGGGCCAAACACAGACTACAGCATCTCTCTGTGACTGTCCCTGTGGAGGGATTAGGGCAAAAAAACCTGCTCCACTTATTGCTGAAAGGGGATGAGAAGAGGTTGTAGCAAGGTCGATCCCATTTGTGGAAAATCATGTTTTCTACTGATTGACTTAGAGACAACTTGTGATGCACCGGGATAATTCTGCTGAGTATGTCCACTAGAATGCTGGACTTCCCCGGAAATGTGCAATTAGGAAGTGGTTGGAAGAAACTGGCCATTGCCAAACTCTCACTGCTTATCGACATAGCGGGTAAGATCTGGTTCCTCCCTGCTTGTTGATGTACTAAACTACTGACGTGTTGTCCATTTGTATTGCAATAGACCCTAGAGGGAGAAAGCTCTGAAGGCTTGCAATGCTAGAAGCATGGCTCTCATCTCTTGAACACCGATAAGCAAACTGGTCTCCTGTGTCGACCAAGTGCCTTGGCCATCTGACCCAAGTAATGCCCCCCCCACCCCAAATGGGAGGCGTCCATGGTCAATGTGGCATTGGGGGGAGGAAAAACAAATGGATGGCCTTGTTCTATTTCTTTTGAGTGAAGCCACCATAGAAGAGAGTCTCTGCCCACTGGGGATAACTTTATGACATGATTCAGCTGGAACTGATGTAAGGACCACTGGACCACCAGAGTCCACTGCAGAATTCTCATGTGCAATCGTGCTGTTGAGATCAAGGTTAATGTGGCAGCTATTGAACCTAATGCTTTGAGGATGAGATTTGCTGGCGGTGTTGGGAACACCAGAATTTGTGTGGTATGTTATCTTAATGTGGAAATCCTGTGTGGAGGTAGGTAGGCTAGACAACTGGCATAGTCCAGATGTGCTCCTATAAAGTCAAATATCTGTACAGGCTGTAGTTGAGATTTTTGCATGTTGCTTCTGATACCGAGTGGGAGCTAGATGTAACAGATAATATCTGGCTTGTATTAGTAGATTCCTGGTTGATGCAGTCAGGACCTAGTCATCTAAATAAGGAAACACACTGAATCCACACAGTCTCAAGTGAGCTATTACTACTGCCATACATTTGGTGAACACCCTGGGGGCTGTTGTGAGACAAAAGGGGGAGTACTCTGAATTGATAATGACTGGATCCCATCTGGAAGTGGAGAAACCTTCTAGAGAGTCTGTTCATTCTGATATGATAATACATGTCCTGAAGGTTGACTGAGCACATCCAACTGTCCTTTTGTAACAATGGAAAAATGGACTGGACTGCGACCATCCAGAATTTTAAGTTCATTACTGACTTGTTCAGGAATGTGAGGTCCAAAATTGGCCTCAGGTTCCCTGCCTTTTTTGGCACTAAAAAGAACCTTGAGTAGATTACGGATCCAATTTGGTCTGGTGGGACCTTCTGGATGACTCTTTTTTTCTAGCAGCTTTGTAATTTCTAGTGCTGCTGCTTCCCTCTGATTGCGTAGGACATCAGAGAGATTTTTCTTTGGTTTGGGAGTTGTAAAAATGGGACAAAATATCCTCTGGAGATGATCCTTTGCACATAAAAATGGTTTGTGATGGCTGACCAGGCATCTGGGTGCAAGGATAAGTGCCTTACAACTGCCTCCAGAGAAGGAGAGTCAGGCAGCCTCTCAAGAGTGCTGGAAAGATGCATCCAAGAATGACTCTCAAGATCCTTGATTTTGTGGACCTCCTCTGTCTCTTGGGTAGTGCCTACCATTGTAGTTGTTTCCCCCTCTGCCTCTGGGGGAAAAAAATCTCCCTACAATTCCTGAAAAGGACCTTGAGACTTTTTGATCCACATCTTTTATCACCACACTGGTTCCTGGACAAAGGTCTTTGTGGGGTAGAAAAACAGATTCTGATGGCAGACAAGATCTTTTTGTCTTTCTCACTACAGGACAGAGTCTCTAACTGTGGGACCAAAGACGATCCATCAAAAGCAGCATTGATGAAGGATGTCTTGAAAGGTTCCACAAAGTCGCAAAGAGGCATCCAAGCATCACGCCTTATGGCAATGCCAGAACCAGCAGACCTTGAGGTACCATCCGTGCATGTGAGATTAACCTCATGGATGTGTTTAATACAGATTGTAGGGTGGCCATTCTGGAGGAAGAGACTTTCTGTTCCTCAGCAGACATGGACCCTGGGACAGAGCAAGATAGTTCCTTGACTAAGTCCCTCTGTAGTCTGGTGAAGTGTGCCAGGTACTTCAACAATCACAATGCAAAGGTTCCTGAAGCGTAAACCCATTTACCAAATCTGTCTAAAGCCCTAGACTCTCTGTTAGTGTGGATGGACAGTGGAGCTTTGCTCAGCTAGCTCCTTCATGGTGGCTGTTGCAACAACCATGGCATCAACAGGGATACCCTTAGCCAAGTGTGGTCTGTCTATAGGGGCACTACAGACTTTAACAGGTCACTTAGGGATGGGTTCCACAGTGTCTGGCTCCTTCCATACCCTGCGGGAGACATCAATGAGGTCATCCATGGGGGGGTAGTCATAAAAAAAAAAAAAAAAAAAAAAAACGATTCCTCATAGGTAGGGTTGTGGGCAGACCAACCACCTTTCTGGTGAAAGATTTCAAGAATGTCTTCAAATGAGAAGTCAGGTGGAGATCTTGGGGACACTTGCCCCTCATCAAAATTGATGTCCTCTGTGACAGATTCTTGGGGAGAATCCAGGTGACTCCTCTTGCACTTTCTCTTGTGAGGCACCTCCTCAGTGGAATGTTCCAGGGAGGTATCCGAAGGACAAGGTGTTCTGAAGGTGGAACAGACTGGAAGCTCTTCTGGGTTTGCTGTCCTGGAGGTGGTAGAAGAGAGGACTCAGGCACAGAATCCAAGGAGGTGGGATTTAGATCCGAGTACGTGTGATCTGGGTCTTTCCTGGGCAAAGCGAGAATCCTCTCCACCACCTCGAAGCAGGAAGGACCCTGATATATCAAAGGCAATCCCTCTGGAGCAGAAGCTCTCAGAGAAGACAACCCTCGAGTCCCACAGGTCCTCCATTCTGAAGAAGGAGTTGGCACATACCTCTCAAACGCTGAAGCTCCAAGGGGAAACAATGGCTGTGAAAACTTCAAAGTTGAAGTCAACACCTTGGATCTGACGTCGAGGCTTCGACTAGAGAGCATTCCAGGTTCGACTTGGTTGGAGCCGAGTGGGTCAGGAAGATGGTCACAGTCAAAGTAATAGGTACTGTGTCGGGTCCGATGTCTTGACTCTCAGAATGTTTGGGTCCAAGGACTCCGAAGCAATTGGTTGGATTGGAGAAGGAGCAACTGGGACAAGAGCAGAATGGCAGCTAATGGATCCAGTGGAAGACAGAGCTGGCAAAACCCCCATCTGGATTTGTATTCCTGAGAAATTTCCTCATCATTCTATTGACCTCTACTTCCAAAAGACTATGAGAAGACCTGATGGAAGAGGAAGTAGGAGGCCTAGAAGTCCTGTTGGGAGACTGTTGGAGAAAGGGTGATCTGAGTCTCAGGGAAACTGGCTCTGGTGAGAACCATGGAGCATGGGGCAGAGAAGAAGTAGTCTCCGAACAAGTAGGATCTGAAGACTTAGGATCCATTAGTCTGGGAACCGTTTTAGGAGGTTGCATAGTTTGAGGAGATGTCTTGTCTGAGGAACGTTTTCCGTGTTCCCAGGACTCTCTAGTTTTCTTGGCGGGAGTTTAAGCCCCTGAAGAAAAAGTGCCTAAGGAAGAGGTGGAAGATGGTAAAAGACCCTTCAAAATGAGTTTATTTCTTCTATCACTAAGGGTACTTTGGTAAAACCCAGCACAAACTGAGCAAGGTGATTCCAGGTGCACCGGTCAAAGACAGTAAACACACTCCCTGTGGGCATCAGACTGAGGAATCTTGTGCAAACAGGAAATGCATTTTTTGAAACCAGCTGCTTTGTCAGACATGCTGGCTATTTTAAACACAAAAGAAGTTAAGTACTCACCATAACTTCCATCGGAGTTGTTGCTCTTAATTTGTCTTCAACCTGTGGGACATGGATCCGGGACGGATCTGAATCGGCTGCATTTTCCAGCATTACATCCGAGCTCCAACCTCCTCTCCTACCCATAATGCCCCTATCTCCCTCTTCCCCTCAGATCAAGTTTGCTGTCAACCACAGCACCCCAATCTGACTCAAAGCCTTACCCTTGTACAAACATTTTCAGCAGGTATCATAAAAAGAACAAGTAATGCCAACTTAAAGGTTATGTCTCTTCCGGCCAGTCCACCACACAGCCCATGTCAGGCAGGGGGAAGGAGGGAAGGACGGTTGAAGACAAATGAAGAGCAACATTATGGTGAGCACATAACTTATTTATCTGAAGTTGTTGTCTTCATTTGCTCTTACAGCTGTGGGACACATTTCCCAGTTACCAAACACCTGGGAGGACCTCATGAAAGGTTATTCCAGAAGATGGCAGAGCCAAAAGATGCCCTGCTTCTGGACAGAAGATCCAACTTGTAGTGAGGGATGAAAGTATACGAAGAAGCCCAAGTAGCCGCAGAGAAAATCTCATCCAATGAAACTCTGGACCAGAAGGCAGCTGAAGTAGCCATAGATCTAGTAGAATGCACCTTGACATGACCTGGTGGAAATAAACCTTTAGCTGAATATGCTAGAACTATACAATGAGAGACTCAACAACCAATGGTAACCTTCGATACTGGTTTCCCTAAAAATGGCTTTGAGTAGGAAACAAAGAGTTTCTCAGACACACGGAAAGATTTTGTTCTATGCAAGTAAAAATGTAACTGCCTAAGGACGTCCAACAAGTGCAACTTCTACTCTACCTTATTCTGAAACTTCAGAAAGAAAACAGGGAGATTAATTACTTGATTAATGTTTGATTCCAAAGCTAGAAGAAAAGCTAGATTAGTGCACAAGGATACCCTGTCTTTATGGAAGACCATATAAGGAGGCTTAATTTATAAAGCTTGCAGCTACGACACTCTTTTGGCTGACGCAATGGCAATTAAGAAGGCCGTCTTCCAAGACAAAAAATGCACAGCCACCAAAGCTGCAGGTTCAAAGGGGGAAGAAACTACAGCTTGAAGGACCAGTGTAAGATCCCAAGGTGGCGTTGGGTCCTTGATCGGAGGCCTAAGTAGAAAGGTACCTTTCAAAAAGTCTTTACAAAGCTTAGAAGAAGCTAGGGAAGCCGAATTATCTCCTACATGGAAGTTAGATATAGCTGCCAGTTGGACCTTAACCGTCGAAAATCTGGCACCTTGTTGAAAAATACTTGCCAGAAACACTAAGATAGCTGGAACTTGGCCAGTATAAAATAATCGAAGTCACGCTGAGATACCCAAATAGAAAAGCGTTTCCAATTCCTAGAGTAAACCTTCCTAGTGGAAGATTTATGAGCCGCAACTATCATCTTCTTAACCAGAGAAGATAACCCAGGAGTCCAAACTATCATGGGAACTGGAGCAGCCAAGCGGTAAGCTTCAGACTGGCCAGATCTGGGTGTGGAATCCCTGAGGGAAGAGAAATCAGATCTGGAGATGGATCTAATATTCAGGGAGGAGACACTACATGAGACCACAGAGAAAGAAACCATACTTGGCGATGCCAGAATGGGGCAATGAGGACGACTGAGCTCCCCAGCCGTTGAGCTTTCTGAAGGAATTTTGGAATCAGGAGAAGCAAGAGCGGAGGGCCATGTATGAACCAGAGTGTCTCTGGGGACTTCTCCTGGTGGGGAGTTCAGAGCGAAAAACTCACTGCACTTCTCACTGGAAGGAGAGATGAAGAGACTGCAACAAGACTCACTCAACTTTAGAAAGATCTGCTTCTCTACTGAAGGATTCAGAGACCATTCGTAAGGCATCAGGATAGACCTGCTGAGCCTGTCCACTAGAATGTTGGACCTCCTTGGAATGTGCGCTGCCACCAGAAAACAGGCGGTGAAAATTGCCCACTCCCACACCCTCATAGCTTCAAGACACAGGGGATAAGACCTGGTCCCCCCTGCTTGATGATGTATCAGACTACAGACATGTTGTCTGTCTACATGGCAGTTGTCCCTAGAGGAAGATGAGCATAAAGTGCTTGTAATGCCAAGAGCACTGCCCTCATCGCCAGGATGTTGATATGCAACTGGGTCTCCAGGGAAGACCACATGCCTTGGATTATCCTTCTTAAGCAATGCTCCCCACCCGAGTAAGGAGGCATCCGTGGTCACCATGGTCAATAGGGCAGGAAGAATAAACGGATGACCCCGATGAAGATCCAGGGATCAAATCCACCAGAAAAGAAAATCCCTGCATGCTTGCGAAAAGCATATAGGATGGGACAATGGTAGATTTAGTAATGACCACTGGACCGCAAGAGTCCATTGTAAAACCCTCATGTGCAACCGGGCAGTGGGCAAGAGGGTGATCACGGCCTCCATGGACCCCAACACCCATAATACAGATTCCGCTAAAGTCAACTGAGCTTGAAGGATATGCAAGACATGATGTTTGAGGGAATGAAGTCTGTCTGAAGTTAGGAAAACTTTGGTCTGCATGGCGTCTAACCGAGCTCCAATAAAATCCAGAAGTTGAACCGGGTTCAACTGGGACTTGTTGATATTTATGGTGATGCCCAACTGATGGACAGTCTGTAGAAGGATATTCCTGGTTTGGCAGAGTCGATGCCTAGAGGGAGCGGAAAGGAGACAATCATCCAGGTAGGACAAGACCTGGAAGCCCTGCAGCTGCAGGTGAGCTGCTACCACCACCTTCACTTTGAACACCTCAGGGGGCTGTGGTGAGCCAAAGGGTAGCGCTCTGAACTGGTAATGATTGGTCCCCAGCCGGAAGCAGAGGAATTTCCAAGAGCACCTGTCCATTTTGATGTAGTAGTTAGCATCCTGGAGGTCCACAGAGCACATCCAGTCGCTCTCCTGCAAAAAAGGCAGGATAGACTGGAGACTTACCATCTGGAATTTCAACAAGAAAGATATATAAGCAAATATTGGCAACTGACAGGTTTAGGGTTGAAAGATCCAGGATGGGTCCTAAGTCCCCCATCATATTTGGCACTAAAAAGAATCTGGAATAGATGCTCAATCCGGACTGGTCTGGCGGAAGGGGTGGATAACTCACTTTTCAAGCAGCTTGAAAGTTTCCACTGTTGCCTCCTCCCTTTGCATGGGTGGAACGTCCGAGAGGTTTTTGGAAGGAAGTGGCATTTGAATGAAGGGGATTGAATATCCTCTGGATATGATTTGCAACACCCAACGATCATCTATGATGGGCTCCCAGGCTGTTGGGTGTAGGGAAAGGCATCCCTGACTACTTCCAGAGATGAGCAGCCAGGCAACCCTTCAGAGATGCTGCACAGATCTGTCTGGGAAGGAATCCCAAGACCTCTGATTCCTCAGACTACCTCTGCCGTGAGGGCGGCGTCTATCAAATCCCCCACTACCTCTGGGGGAAGGCGAGTCCTGGGAGTAACTCTCAGACTTCTGGAACCACATCTTCTTCACCGCTCGCTGATTCCTGTAAAATGTTTGTTGAAGGGTTCAGAAGCGTATTCCGATGGTAAAGTCTCCCATCTTTCCTGCTCTGGACCAGAGTGCCCCATACAGTCTTTCCAAAGAGTGTGGAACCATCGTACGGGGCATTCGTAAAAGACGCCTTAAAGAGTTCTGAAAAAAGGCACAAAGTCGGAGCTAGGCATGATGCCTAATGACAACACCTGCTCTGGCAGCTCGAGGCGCCTTCCGTAGTGTGGGATAGGAGCTGCATAAAGGTGTTAGAGATAGAGGTAAGGGTGGCCATCTGGGAGGAAAACACCTTCTTCTCCGACATGAAGCTTGAGGCAGACTCAGCGACCTCTTTGACCAGAATGCACTGCAGCCTAACGTGTGCCATATAGTTCAACGCACATACCAAAAATGTAGCTGAAGCGTAAACAAGCTTCTCAAAACTGTCCATGGTCGTAGACTCTTGGTCCGGTGGATGGACTGTGGAGCTCTCCTGCGCAAGCTACTTCTTGGTAGCTGCCACCACCGTGGCATCGACGCGAGATCCCTTTGACCAGTATGTTTTATCAGACGGGGCACTGAGGTTCTTGTCAGGGCATTTGGGGATGGGCTCCACTGTGTCGCAGCTTCTTCCATGTCTGAGATGTAATAAGATCCACCAGGGGATCCACGGCAGGGGACATCCAGGATGAAGAGGGTCCTGTGCCAAATGCTTCCAGGAACACCGACTCATCAGGGTTGGGTTTTTGGGCAGACCATCCCCCACGCTGGCGAAGGATCTCCATGATGTCTCCAAAGGAGACATCATCAGGGGGTGACCGGGGGGGAACCCTCTCCCTCCTCTAAGTCAGTGTCCTCCATGAGAGACTCTAGCGGGGAGTCTAAGTGACTCTTCATCAGGGGGTGACCAGGGTGGAACCCTCTCCCTCCTCTAAGTCAGTGTCCTCCATGAGAGACTCCAGCAGGGAGTCTAAGTGACTCCTTTTACATGTATGTTTTCGAGGAGGCTCCTCAGGGAGGAATAAGGCTGAGTTGGAATTGAGGATCGGATCTGAACCCACAGGTTGAGGAAGAATGAAAATAACAATATCAGATCATTGAGTTACAATAACTATGAAATACACTTAGCTGAAATTATGGGCAACGCAAATCTATTTTCTCACAAAAACCTTACATGCCTTAGTTGCAGGATGAAAAAAGGAAAAGTGAAACTTTTCAAATCAAACTGGGAGTATTGCAAGGCTAAATACAATGGAACCTGTCTGACAGAACAGTGAGAGTACACCATAACATTAAAGAAATAACGTGACAGACAATTAATATTTTCTCTCTAATGCAATATCCAAGCTTGATGCAAATATAAAACATAACTACAATACAACTACAAGAAGAAGCAAAATGTGGGTTCATGTTGAGAAGTAGCTGTCAGTCAAACCTTACTCAGTTTTATGACATGGCTGCAGCAGAAGTTGAGGGAGGGAATACAGGTAGAGGTGGTCTACCTACATTACAAAAAGGCTTCAATCTGACTTCATCCCCCACAGGTGCCTGCTAGAAAAACTGAAATGGCTGGGTTGAGACCCAGTGCAAGGAAATGGACTCTTCCACAGTTGAATTGTAGGACAAAGAGGACTGTACTTAAGGGGACAATATTAGGTGGAAGGAAAGTGATAAGTGGACTGTTTGCAAGGGCTGGCCCTTGGTCCATTACTTTGCAGTGTGTTTGTTTCAATCATACCTAAAGGAAAAATTACAAGATTAACTTCTTGCTGATGATATACAGATAGGTGCAACAATGGAGGATGAAGGAAAGAGTCTAAGAAAAGATGTGTAAAAGCTCAACAAGTAAGTAGAAAGTTGGCAGATGAGACTTTGTGGACAAAGACAAAGAACTGCTCCTGGGCCAAACCAACCCTGGTGTAAAAAAAAAGAAGTTATGTACTTGCCATACCGTTTCATCTGTGTTGTCCATTTTCATTTATCCTTGACATGTGGAGCTTGGTTCTGATATCGGAACCAACTCAGTCATTACTACAGCTCGCAGAGGCCAAAAACTCTCAAGCTTTACCTCTACCAACATTCCTTATCTCCCAATTACCTCAGAATGAGTTTGCAGATAAGAAATAAAAGTAATAGATAAGGAAGTGTCAAAGCCATATCTGCTATGCCTTAAGGATTACAATAACTTAAAAGTACATTATCTGTTCCACCAAAGAGTCTTCAAAGGCCGGGGGATGGAGGAAGGGGACTCAAGGACAAGTAAAAATGAACAACACAGATGGAATGTTATGGTTAAGTACATAACTGCTTTATCTGATGTTGTCAATTTTCATTTTATCCTTCACATATGGGGCAGAGTCCCCAGCTACCTTACACCTTGGGAGGACTCATGGAAGGACATTCCTGAGCACCACTGAACCAAGGATGCTCCCCTCGTAGAGACCAGATCCAATTTCTAATAAGTAATAACGGTATGGAGAGAAGCCCAAGTAGCTGCTGCACATATATCATCCATTGAAGCTCTAGATTGGTAAACTGCTGAAGGAGCTATAAATCTTGTAGAATGTGCCTTAACAAGCCTAGGCAAAGCAATTTTCTTCTTGTCATAGATAAAGGAAATACAATCCCTGAGTCATCTGGCTAAGGTCACCTTGCTGACTGGTTTATCAAACCTAGCACTTGAAATGGAGTCAAATAGTTGAACAGATATTCACGTCTTTTGTCCTGTGAAACTAAAAGAATAATTATCTGTGAACATCTAGCAAATGCAAATTCACCTCTGTTCAAAAAGTTGGGAAAGAATACAGGCAAATTAACAGTCTGATTGATATTACACTCTGACACCATTTTAGGTAGAAAGGTTGGATTGGATAGGTTCAAAAGAAAACTTTGTCTTTGTGAAAAATCAGATAAGGTGGTCTACATGATAAGCTTCTTGGAGAGGTTATTGCCACCAAAAAAAGAAGTTATGTACTCACCATAACACTCCATGTATGTTGTTCATCTTTGCCTTTATTCTTACTAGGTTGGGTTCGGATCCGTCTCGGCCTTTATATTCAAGCTTGAGGCCTTCTCCCAGCTTGTTGCTAAATCATATCCCAGCATGCACTAGAAGCCCTCTCCAGATCTTCTTTACCCTCAAAATGAGGGTATGAAAGTATCACAGAAACGACTCAGAGTCAGATGAAGAAGGTCAGAGATTAAGGTACTACAATTGTACAGACTTGATCTTTCAGAAGTAATAAGGGTAGGGGGAAGGATGGTGGGTTGTAAGAATGAAGGTGAAGAGGGACAACACATATGGAACGTTATGCTGAGTACATAACTTCTTTATGCGATGTTGCCCTATCTCGCCTTCATTCTTACTAGGTTGGGACAGCATCCATATCACCACTCGTCTTGGTCTTGGGTGGCTCAAGGGAGAATATTCCTCAGAATAGTGGAACCAAAAGAAGCCCTGTTCCTGGAGGCCACATCAGTTTTGTAATGCATGATAAAGGTATGTGGTGGTTTTGCCAATGTTGCTGCAGCACAAATGGCATCAACTGGTAACTTAGCCAGAAATACTGAACAGGTTGCAATAGCTCCTGTAGAGTGGGCTTTAACTCTTCTGGGGAGATCTCTATTTTGAGACTTATAGATAAAAGTTATGCAATCTGAAAGCCATTTTGAAAGTGTTACCTTAGAGACAGGGGTACCTTTCTTTGAGTCTAAAAAGGAAATAAATAACTGATCAGATTTTCTGTACTCTCTAGTTTTGTGCAAGTAAAAATCTAACTATGACCATCTAGTTGGTGTAGCATGTATTCTGCCTTGTTCTTGCAATTTGAGAAGAAGACTGGCAGCTCTACAGTTTGGTTTAAATTTGACTCTGAAGATACTATGGGCAAAAAAGAAGGGTTTGTTCAGAAGGACACCCTGTCCCTATGGAAAAGCAAGTATGGGGGCTTTATAGACAAGGCTTGCAACTCTGACACTCTTCTAGCAGAGGTGATTGCTATGAAGAGAATAGTTTTCCATGTCAAAAATTTGAGTTTGCAAGATGGTGCTGGCTCAAAAGTGGGAAAATGAGATAGGATGAAATTTAAGTCCCATGGTGCTGGAGGGTCTCCAATAGTTGGTCTTAATAATAAAGTACCTTTAAGAAATGCTTTGCATAGTCTATGAGACATAATGTTGAGGCCAGATTCACCTAGATGAAAACTGGAGATTGCTGCTAGTTGAACTCTAATGGAAGCTGCACAGTTGCACCTTCGTTGAATAGTTTTGCTAGGAATTCTAGAATGCAATTGACTGGGGCAGAAAAAGGATCAATGTGGTTATGAGAAGCCCATATGGTGAATCTTTTCCATTTGCTTATATATCTTTCTTGTTGAAGCCTTATGAGAAAGAAATTAGGATGTGTTTAACTGATGAATACAGGTTAGGAAACATGGCTATTTTTGGAATTGGAGCAGCCAATCTGTCAATTTGAGGGCCTGAAGGGAAGGATGGAGCGTTCCTGACACACGAGTCAAAAGGTCTGGAACTGGGTCCAGACTCCAAGGCTCCTCCCGAAGATGAGGCCACGGGAAGGAGAACAAGATTTGATGAGGCCAGTATGGGATGATAAGTATCAAGTCCCTTCCCAAGCAATTGGCTTTGAAGTACTTTGGGTATTAGTGGAAAGGGAGGAAAAGCATACAAGAGATCCGAGGACCAATCGTGAACAAGTGCATCTCTTGGTGACTCCCCCAGAGGGGGGGATAAGGGCAAAGTTGCTGCTGCATTTGGCATTCATGGATGTCGCAAAAAGGTTGCAGCAAGGCTGGCCCCATTTGTGGAAAACCTTTTCTGCTACTTCCTGTTTTAGGGATCACTCACGAGGCATCAGAATCGCTCTGTTCAGTCGGTCTGCTATCAAGTTGGATTTACCCAGGATGTGCGTTGCTATCAGAAAACGTTGGAAGGAGGTTGCCCAGTGCCATACTCTCAGGGTCTCTCAACAAAGTGGGTAAGATATGGTTTCTCCTTGTCTGTTTATGTACCATACAACTGACATGTTGTCTGCCTGTACTGCAATAATTCCCAGTGGAAGAGAATCCAGGAATGCTTGCAATGCTAGAGGCACCGCTCTCATCTCTAGGACATTGATGTACAAGTGGGCCTCGTGATCCTGCCAGGTGCCTTGAACTGTCTTTTTCAGATAATGCCCCACCCACCCTGAAAGGCATCCATGGTCGCTATGGCCAGTGGTTGGGGAAGTACAAATGGTCATCCTAGAGTCACTTGAGTGGAGTAAAGCCACCAACGAAGGTACATCTTGCAAATTTCTGTTATTATTTTGGGAGACATTGGTAGTTCTTGCATCGACCACTGAGTAGACAGCAACCACTGCAGAATGTTCATGTGAAGACATGCTAGGGGGATCAGAACTATTGTTGCTGCCATGATTCCCAGGGCTTTTAGGACTATCTTTGCTTGAACTTTTTTCTTTCTTAGTATGAAATCTGGTGTCTTAGAACTTGAATTCTTCCTGGAGGGACTCTGGCCGTTATATTTGTTGAGCTTAATTCTGACCCTCTGAATAACACATGCTGAGAAGGCAGTAAGGCAGATTTTTTTTAGTTTATTGCAATTTCTAGGTGACAGCAGAGTTGCAAAGTTGTGTCTCTTGTTTTTATTAGCAGATGCTTGGTTGTGGCAGTTAGAAGCCAGCCGTTTAAGTATGGAAACACCTGGAATCATAGGTGTCTCAAGTGAGCCACAACTACTGCCATACATTTGAGGAACAATCTGAGGCTGTAGTGAAGCCAAAGGGCAGAGCTTGAAATTGGTAGTGACTGGTTCCCAGTGGAAAGTGCAGGTGTCTTCTGGATTGCCTGTCCATTTTTATGTGGTAGTACGCATCCTGGGATTCTACAGAGCACATCCAATCGTCTTGTCACAGAAAAGGGAGTATTGACTGCAGTGTTACCATCTGGAATGTGGACTTTCTTACTGATTTGTTTAAATTGCTGCGATCCAGAATTGGTCTCCAGTCCCGTTTTCTTTGGAACTAAAGAGAATATTGAGTACGTTCCAGATCCAATTTGGTCTGTGGGGACTAAACTTCAATGGCAACAAAACAAACTGATAAAGCACAATAAACAAAGTCCGAACAAGAGAGTAATCCAGAGCTTTAATCCAATTGTGAAACGCTTTTTGTCTTCCCTAGTAGGAAGACTTCTTCAGACAAGGTTAAAATCACTTTATACACTGTTATATAAGCAAAAAAAGGCGCCAAAAATCAGCGCTTAATGATAAAAATCACTTGCAGCTGCCCTTAGAAAAGAGCAACTCCCATAGTTGTTAATGATCACAATACAAAAGTGTACTTTAAAAACATTCCTGGTATAAAATACCAGACATTCATCACCATAAAATGAAAATAAACACTAATAAAATAGTTAAAATACAAATGTAAAGTACATCTATTACAATGCATATAACATCATAGTGTGCTATAGTCAATGTTGTCTTCATAGACCACTCAAATGATGTAGTGCAAAATGCAACTACTACGGGAGACACTACAAGATATTGCAGGTTGGAAAAAATAAAGTGAAGTAAAAATCACAAAACAGTCCTACATTTTGAATCGTGGGCAGTAAAACTGTTCACAACATCCCCGTTCGTTCTTGTAGTCTTAGAAAGAAAAAGCTGTCGCTATAATTCACTAGTAAAAATTAAAGATTAAGCGAACGATCCAGCATGTCAATGCTAGTCCTTCCAATGCACTGGAATCTACGTTTTGCATCCAGTTGACCCATAAATGTAAAGCCTACTAAATAACCACCTATGTTCAAAAATGTCAAACCAAAGAAGTCGTCAAACATATACGAAAAGACGCAAAATAACTAAAAACAGTAAGGTAGTCAAAAAATGGAAATCAGTGAGTGAAGTAGTTAACCAACTACTTCATACTAAGAAGCTGGTTGCTATGAGTGTTGTTTTGCTTCATATAGTCTTGGTAACCAACACATTCTGAAGTAAAAACATAATGGCAAAAAGAACGAGTCATGGTAGGTTGTTCACAACCTGTACGGAAACGAAAAGGCTAAATACTAAATAACGTTAAATAACCACAGGAATGGCTGTGAACCTCACAAACACTCATGAAAACATAAACTACCTTCCTATATTTAAAAATAGGAGTACATCTAATAAATCGAAAACAAAGTAAATCTCAAGGTTGAAAAGTAAATGTATTAGCTAAAAAGTATTATCTTACTTAAAATAATTCAATTGCAATAGTTAACTTCAAAGCCTGGAAAGTTACTGCCACAAACAAGAAAACTTATGTCATGTTGGTAAATCATTACCAAAAAAGGAGGTCGTCTTCCTTATCACAAAAACTTTTAAAGGGACAAAGTCCCCTAGGTAGTAATCACGGACGGCGTTCAGTTCTACAGTGAATGCTATAAACACATCAAAATGACAACACACTAATATAGTCTCTTTTGGTGTGCCTGTCTATTTGTGTGAAAAAAACGTGCTAGGAAGTCAGTATGTTTACAACTATAATTATTATTTAAAACGTACAATGTTCTAATCTGTGAATGAGTGCATGTTAATACTGCACACAAAGGTATTTTTGTATAAATCTAAAAGACAGGTGGATAAGGAGAAAGATATATGTGTGCATGAAGGTGTGGAAGTAGGTAAAGACGTAGGGAAGCTCTCTTATGTGTGGTGAATCTTAACAGTTTTACCTCAACAAACTTCTTAGCTTTAAAATACAAGATAAAGAGGTAACTTCATTCAGCCCTGGTGTCGTATATGAGTTCAATTTTAACTGCCAAATGAGTTCTCTTTTCTCTAATAATAGTTGTTGGGGTCCTCCTCTTTCGTCTAATAATACCTGGTCTATTACTTTAAAAGAAAAAGTGTGGGATGGATAAGAATTGCAGTGTCTTGCGAAAGCGTTAGTAATAATCTTTTTCCTTATGTTGTACGTGTGTTCGTATATCCTTTCCTTTAGCTTTCTGTCAGTTTTCCCTATATAAAACACGGGACATGATTGTTCCCTGTTGAAAACCATGTTTGTGCGACGAGGGTACCCAGGTCCTTTAGTGGACGAGATAACCAGTGAAGTAACTAATAAAAGACAAATGGGAATTTTTTCACAAATTCTATCCATTAGGGTAGTAAATGTTAATACAGAAGTGCTGGATAAAGCAATTCTGCAGAGTTCGAACCCGTGTCATGCTTCAACCAACACTGAACAAATGGATACAAACATATTGACGTACAAAAAGAGTTTCATTACTTCTTTTTCCTTAGAAGCTAGATTTATTAGAGACATCTTAGAAAGGAATTGGCAGTTATTTTCGTTGGAATCAGAGTTTTTGGAGAAACTAGGTAAACAACTCCACATTATTTTTAGAAAAGGGAAGAACCTTAAAAACGCTATAGAGAACCCAACAACCAAACTTGTTCGTATTGAAGGCACATATAAATGTGAAGCATGCAACTATTGTAAATTTATTTCACCAGGGTCCACTTTCACTGTGAATGACAATACATACAAAGTAAGAGGTCAGTTCAACTGTAATTCAAGATCAGTAATATATTTAGCTAGCTGTCAGTCATGCCCGGGTTTTTATATAGGGAAAACTGACAGAAAGCTAAAGGAAAGGATATACGAACACACGTACAACATAAGGAAAAAGATTATTACTAACGCTTTAGCAAGACACTGCAATTCTTATCCATCCCACACTTTTTCTTTTAAGTAATAGACCAGGTATTATTAGACGAAAGAGGAGGACCCCAACAACTATTATCAGAGAAAAGAGAACTCATTTGGCAGTTAAAATTGAACTCATATACACCAGGGCTGAATGAAATTACCTCTTTATCTTGTATTTTAAAGCTAAGAAGTTTGTTGAGGTAAAACTGTTAAGAGTCACCACACATAAGAGAGCTTCTCCACGTCTTTACCTACTTCCACACCTTCATGCACACATATATATATCTTTCTCCTTATCACCTGTCTTTTAGATTTATACAAAAAAACTTTTATGTGTAGTATTAACATTCACTCATTCACAGATTAGAACATTGTACGTTTTAAATAATAACTATAGTTGTAAACGTACTGACTTTCTAGTACATGTTTTATTCACACAAATAGACAGGCACACCAAAAGAGACTATATTAGTGTGTTGTCATTTTGGTGAGTTTATAGCATTCACTGTAGAACTGAACGCCATCCATGATTACTACCTAGGGGACTTTGTCCCTTTAAAAGTTTCTGTGATAAGGAAGACGCCCTCCTTTTTTTGGTAATGATCTACCAACATGACACAAGTTTTCTTGTTTATGGCAGTAACTTTCCAGGATTTGAAGTTAACTATTGCAGTTGAATTATTTTAGGTAAGATAATACTTTTTAGCTAATACATGCACTTTTCAACCTTGAGATTTACTTTGTTTTCGATTTATTAGATGTACTCCTATTTTTAAATATAGGAAGGTAGTTTATGTTTTCATGAGTGTTTGTGAGGTTCACAGCCATTCCTGTGGTTATTTAACGTTATTTAGTATTTAGCCTTTTCGTTTCCGTACAGGTTGTGAACAACCTACCATGACTTTCGTTCTTTTTATCATTATGTTTTTACTTCAGAATGTGTTGGTTACCAAGACTATATGAAGCAAAACAACACTCGTAGCAACCAGCTTCTTAGTCTGAAGTAGCTGGTTAACTACTTCACTCACTGATTTCCATTTTTTGACTACCTTATTGTTTTTAGTTATTTTGCATCTTTTCCTATATGTTTGACAACTTCTTTGGTTTGACATTTTTGAACATAGGTGGTTATTTAGTAGGCTTTACATTTATGGGTCAACTGGATGCAAAACGTAGATTCCAGTGCATTGGAAGGACTGGCATTGACCTGCTGGATCGTTCACTTAATCTTTAATTTTTACTAGTGCATTATAGCGACAGTTTTTTCTTTCTAAGACTACAAGAACGAACAGGGATGTTGTGAACTGGTTTACTGCCCACGATTCATAATGTAGGACTGTTTTGTGATTTTTACTTCACTTTATTTTTTCCAACCTGCAATATCTTGTAGTGTCTCTCGTAGTAGTTGCATTTTGCACTTCATCATTTGAGTGGTCTATGAAGACAACATTGACTATAGCACACTATGTTATATATGTTGTAATAGATGTACTTTACATTTGTATTTTAACTATTTTATTAGTGCTTATTTTCATTTTATGGTGATGAATGTCTGGTATTTTATACCAGGAATGTTTTTAAAATACACTTTTGTATTGTGATCATTAACAGCTATGGGAGTCGCTCTTTTCTAAGGGCAGCTGCAAGTGATTTTTATCAATAGCGCTGATTTTTGGCGCCTTTTTGCTTATATAACAGTGTATAAAGTGATTTTAACCTTGTCTGAAGAAGTCTTCCTACTAGGGAAGACGAAAAGCGCTTCACAATTGGATTAAAGCTGTGGATTACTCTCTTGTTCGGACTTTGTTTGTTGTGCTTTAATGGTCTGTGGGGACTGTTTGGATTACTCGTTTTTCTAGCAACTTTTGAATTTCTAAAGTTGCTTGTTCCCTTTGACTGGGTGGTACATCCAGAACCTTTTTTATCTTTGGAAAGGGGAAGGAAAAGGGTATGGTGTAACCTCTGGATATGATGCTTTGTACCCATTTGTCTTTAGATATTTGTTGCCAGGCTTCTTCTGGATACAAAGATAGGTGACCCCTGACTGACTCCAGAGATGGTCAGACAAGCCTCCATTCAGGAGCGCTGAAAGGGCTTACCAAAGAAAGAATCTCTGTCACCCTAATTCTGTGGACCCCTTCTGCCGTGTGGTTGGCATCTTCCATTACTAATTCCCCCTCTGCCCCTGGGAGAAGGTTCACCATGTGTGTCCTGAAAAGATCTCGATATTTTCGGAACCACATTTTGCCACTTCCTTTCTAACCTTTGGGATAAGGTCTAGTAGGCATTGAAAAACGGAGTCCTACAGCAGACAGAGTCTTTCCTTCTTGCTCACACCTGGTTAGTGTGCCCTTGACTTTGGGCACAAACAGGGGTGAGCCATTGAATGGGGCATTAACAAAGGAAGATTTAAAAGGCTCCAAAAAGTCACACAAGCGCATCCAAGAATGTCTCCTTAGGGAAATTCTAGAACCTACTGCTCTGCTTGCTCCATCCACTGCATAAGAGATCAGTCTCATGGAGGAATTGACAACTGGTTTAAGATAGAGAGCTGAGAGGATACTTTGAGATCCCTTCAGCTACTGAACCTTGGTGAGTATCTCATAGCTCCTTCAGGAGGTCTCTCTGCACCCTAGTAAAATGGGTGAAATAATTCAGCCATCTAAGGGAAAAAGTCGCTGAAAAAAAAATGTGCTTTCCATATCTGTCCATTGTCCCAGACTCCTTGTTCGGGGATGGACAGAAGATGTCTCTGAGATTTCCATCATGGTGGCTGCTGCCACAACAATAGCATCTACTGGGACTCCCTTGGTTAGAACGGTCTTGTTTGATGGGGATGTGATCAATTTGTTTGGCATCCTAGGAACAGGTTCCACTGACTCTGAAGACTCCCACAACTTCTGAGAAACTAGGTCCTTAAGTTCATCCAAAGGTGGAGACACTCAAGAGGTGGAAAGGTGAGATCCAAAGGCCTTCAGGCATATGGACGACTCTGTTGAAGGGTTGGTGGACTTCCAACTGCCTCTCTACTTTAGCATTTACAGGATGTCAACATCATCAGGAGGCAACCGTGGGGACTTTTCAGCTTCATTAAGGTCCATGTCAGAAGTGATGGACTCCTCTGGGGAGTGTAAATCTTGCATAATCTCTTCTGAGGGACCTCTGCAGAGGGGTACTCTGGAGAGGTTTCAGAAGAGTGGGGAGGGTGCCCTGTGGGGCATCCTGAGGTCCAGGATCTCTGCATCTTTGTAAAAGCAAGGGTATAGAGGCGGACACCGGTGCTTTTGGGGGTAGAACATCTGAAGACAAAAGTGGAGCTGTCTGTGGAGACAGCACTCTCATCACCTCAAAAGCCACCCCCCCGTCCCTGATCCAAGGATATCCCTGGATCTAGGGAAGCTGAGGGAACTCCTGGAATCAACGACAACAAGCTCAAGGGCAAGGTAGGAGCCAAGCTCACCTGAGCCAAGGCCCCAAGAGGCAAAGTGGGATCTGACAATTGTCCAAACAGACTCGCCTCTCCCAACGTGACTGGACAGCGTTGGCTTGTAGACTCCTTCAGCTCCGATGGAGCAGAGAAAGTAGGAGCAATGGTTGGATCCATAGATCCCGTAGTAGGTTTCGGATCCAAGGGTACCACTAACATGAGCTCCAGATCTTCTGACTTCGAAGCCAGGGGTTGGATCGGAGGAGGAATTGGAGCAGTAGAGGTGGATGCCGTAGGATCCGAAGCCCTCGGAGTTAGATCCAACAACAACTTGGCCAGCACTGGTGTCCTCAACAGCCTCTGTACCACCCAATCCATGTCATCGTCGGAAAGACTCCTGGAAGACCGAGTCGAGGGGGTTGGAGACTTAGACTGCTGTAGAATTGGTGATCTGAGTGAAGAGGAGAATGGCTCCCTTTCTCAAACTCTACCGGCACCGAGACAGATGGTGTCAGAGCTAAAGAATTTTCTGATCTGGTGTAGAGGATTTTGAAATCTTTTTTGATGGTTCCAGTAAGGTAGAAGAGGAAGATCTCTTCCCAGACTTGTCCGATTTATCCAAGTTTGAAGTGGGAGATTTGTCAGTTTTAGATAAACCCAGACCTTCTAAAGCCTCTGAGAAGGAGGTTTTTAATAGTCCTTTCAATATTAATTTGTTCTTCCTGTCCAGGAGTGCTCTGTGGTTAAAAGCATGACAAATAAAGCACAACTCCTGGAGAGTGACAGCTCCAAGGCAATAGATGCAAAGTGTGCGTCTATCACTTAAGAGCATTTCTTCCCACAGCCCTCGCATTTTTTGAAACCTATTGGTTTTGAATCCTTATTTGACATTTTACAAAGAAAAACAGGAAAACTAACTGGATAAAAAGGGGAAATAACAATAAGATTTCACAACAACTTTTTTTTTTTTAAATAGACTCTTAATTAAACACCAGATTTATTTGAAGGAAGGGGGGAAATAGAGGTAGGTAGCCCTGTAATTTAAACGGGCTATGCCCAGGAGATGGAAAAAGGGCAGAGAAAGCCCTCTAACTTAAATGGGCTAAAAGGAAAAACAGTTCTCTAACTGAAACGAAGGGGCTTCAGGAATAAGAGCTCTCTAACTTTAATGGGCTATTTATCTTCTGAAAGGAAAATCTGGGAGAGTGACAACAAGGCCTGAACGAAAGATGACGGACAATTGCAGAAAACAGACACAAAAAACTGAAACAGAATTATTCAGTAAATACTGACAATGTAAGGATAAATAACAGACAAAAATAACTTTCTTTTAAATATTGAAGTAGAAATAATGATGATACTTAGCCAGAGCTAGCAAAACGATCACCCGATCTTGTTTAGCAGTAAACGAGATCTGGGGGAGGCTTCTAGTACATGCCGAGATAGGGTTTAGCCATGATCTGGCAGAAGACCTCGAGCTTGAATATAAAGGCCGAGACAGATCCGAGGATCGGATCCGAACCCAACCTAGTAAGAATGAAGGCGAAATAGGACATCAAATATAATGTTTTCCATGACAAATACTTTAGATCACAGTGTGCAGATGATTCGAAGGGAGAAAGTACAATGGTTTTCAACATTAGGTTTAGGTCCCAAGGTCGTGTAGGGTCTTTGAAAGGAGGTTACAGCAAAGGTGTCCCTTTTAAAAACAACTTATAAAGTCTATTAGAAGCCAAGGAACGTTCTTCCAGACTATCATGGAAATTCGAAATTGTTGCTAGTTATATTCTGATGGTAGATGGGGGAAGCTCCTGCATTGAAAGAGAGGCTAAGAAATCTAAAATATTATTAGCAGAAAAGGGTCAATATCCCTTTCACAAGCCCAAATGGCAAATCTCTTCTATTTACTACTAGTGTACGGGTGGAAGGCCTATGAGAAACTTGGAAAAATCTGGCGTACTGAGGAAGAAAGGCTAAGATGCCTGGCAACTAATGGAACTGCGGAACCATACGGTGAGCTTGAGGTTTAGAATGTCTGGATGAATTAGTCTGTCTGGACAGGACAGAAGTTCTGGAGCTGGGTCCAGACTGCAAGGTCACTGAATTAGATAAGAACAAAGAAAGGGGAACCATATCTGTCGAGGCCAAAAAGAAGCAATGAGAATTACTTTGCTCTTCAACCTGAGTGCTCTCTGTAAGAATTTTGGAATTACGGGTATTGTGATGCCAGCAGCCACTGTAGAATTCTCATATGCTATCTGACTAGGGGAACTAGAGTTATTGATGCTGCCAAAGAACCTAGAGCTTGTAGAATTAGTCAAGCGGGTACCATCTTGCTGTGGATTATTTTCTGAACCTGAGTTATGATTTTTTGAAGTCTCACTGGAGGAAGGGATGCTACGGTCGTTGTCATATTCAGTATTGCCCCTATAAACTCTAAACTCTGAGTTGGAGTCAGGTTTGATTTTTTGTGATTTACAGTTATTCCTAATTAGGCACAGGTCTTGAAAATATAATCCCTTGCCTCTATCAATCGATGCCTGCTCTGAGAACTAATGAGCCAGTCGTCCAAGTACGGAAACACTCAGAATCCTTGCAGTTTCAACTGAGCTGGAACAAAGGGTCTGCCTTGTGTTAGTTGTGTGGAATGAATCCACCAAGAAAAATCTCTTTTGCAAATGTCCATGATGAGAATCTGGTAGGACATGGGATGGTGAAGAATTAACCAGTGATCAGCTAGTAACCATTGTAGTATTCGCATGTGAAATCTCACTAGTGGGACCAAGGTGATAGCTGCCAGCACAGACCCAGAACCTGAAGGACATAAGAGTGGCTACCATCCTGTTTTGAACCAGCTTGTAAGTTTGGCATCTGACTGTACCCTGGAGGATGGAAGCTTTGCGATCCTCTGACTCATATCTAGGACTGCTCCTATAAAATCCAGTGTCTGGGAAGGTTCCAACTGACATTTTTTGTAATTTATGGTTAAATCAAGCTCTGTACAGTTGAGGATAAGAGAGTCCCTTGCTTGGATAAGTGGATGACTGGTTGAGGCGGAAATGAGCCAGTCTTCTAAACAGAGAAACACGTGGAATCCTTGTCATCTCAGGTGAGCCGCTACCACTGCCATGTATTTGGTGAACACTCTGGGGGTGGTAGTGAGGCCAAAGGACAGTGCTCTGAACTGGTAATGACTGGTTCCCAGCCGGAAGCATAAATGCCTTCAGGAGCACCTGCCCATCTTTATATGGTAGTATGGATCCTGAAGGTCTATGGAGCACACCCAATGCCCCTGTTCCAAAAAAGGAAGTATAGACTATACTGTGATCATTCGGAACTTCTGGCTTCAAACTAACTTATTTAGTTTGCTGAGCTCCAGTACTGCTCTCCAGGCCCCTGTTTTCTGTGGAAATAAAAAGAACCATGAGTGAGTTCAGAATCCTCTCTGGTCTAAGGGAACCCCTTGGATGACTCTTTTTCTAGCAGTTTCTGTAGCTAAACAACTGCATGGTTCCTTTGACTGGGTGGTGCGTCCAGGATTCTCTTGTTTATTGGGGGTGGGAGGAGAAAAAGAAGTTATGTCCTTACCATAACGTTCCATGTGGAGTGTTCATCTCGCCTTTGTTCTTACAATGGATGTCGGAGCCAATCTTCGGCTCCGAGTCGGCCGCTTAGCAAAGCTCTGCATCTAGGAGAAGCTCGAGACCAACCTACCTCCCACAATTCCCTCTGCCTCTACCTCAGATCTAGTTTGCAAAACAAGACCAGATCCAGCAATAACAAAGGTAATCAAGCATAAAAGGGATACATAAGTATACATAAGGAGCAGTAAGTAGCTCAAGCCAGTAGGAACAACAGAGAGATCACTAGTGGGAGACAAACAGACCAGACTTCTAAATCCTTACGTTCTTCCAGACCTGAGGGTGGGAGGGTGGGGATGTAAGAACAAAGGCGAGATGAACACTCCACATGGAACGTTATGGTAAGGACATAACTTCTTTATGTGAGAGTGTTCAATCTCGCCGTTTGTTCTTACAATGGGTAGCGCCCCTAGCTCCGTTACCCTGGGTGACTCACGGAAGAACATTCCTGAGCACAGTGGAACCAAAAGATGCTCTATCCCTGGAAGTCCCATCAACTTTATAATGAGTGATGAATGTATGCGGTTTAGACCAAGTGGCGGCTGCACAAATAGTGTCCAATGGCAGACGAGCCGCATGAGCCAGAGATGTGGAAACTGACCTAGTAGAATGTCCCTTTGGTTTGGTGGGCAAAATCTGGTTTGAAGCAGAATACACGAAGGTTATACAATCAGTTAGCCATTTGGAAAGTGTGCGCTTCGTCACTGCCATGCCCTTTTTTTGTCCGCAAAGGCTATAAAGAGTTGCCCTGCTTTACTATGGTCCTTAGTTCTATCCAGGTAGAATCTGAGTTGTCTATGAACATCCAATTTGTGTAACATATATTCCAGCTTGTTGGAGTGGTTCTTGAAAAATGTAGGAAGCTCAATGGACTGATTAATGTTGGCAACCGAACAAACCTTAGGGAGGGAGAAAGGAAGGGTTGATGCGTAATGATACCCTGTCAGGGTGAAAAATTAAATATGGCTGCTTGATGGAAAGTGCCTGAAGTTCTGATACTCGTCTGGCTGAAGTGATAGCTACTAGGAAAAGAGTCTTCCAAGACAAGAACTTTAAGGAACAGGAAGAAGCTGGTTCAAAGGGTGGTAAAATTAACTGGGATAAGAGTAAATTTAGATTCCAAAGAGCTGTAGGTAACCTAACTGTTGGTCTAAGATGAAAGGACCCTTTCATGAAGGCTTTACAAAGCCTATGAGCCATAATGGGAGCTCCGTTTTCTCCTATGTGAAAGTTGGAAATAGCGGCCAACTGAACTTTTAAAGTGGCAGTAGAGGCTCCTTGGTGAAACAGAATGGACAGGAATTCCAAAATCTTGTTTAGGGGGGCTACTAAAGGATCCAAATGCTGTGTAGTCGCCCAGTGGACGAAACGTTTCCACTTACTGGTATAGATTTTAGTAGTGGAAGCCTTATGGGAGGCGACCAGAATGTTCTGGACCACCGGAGAGAGAAGATCAGACCTGGCTAAGTAGGGAAGCGGAGCAGCCAGGCTGCTAACTTGAGGGATAGGAGCGACGGGTGAGGAGCTCCTGACGAATGAGTCAGCAGATTTGGCACTGGGTCCAGAATCCAGGGCTCCTGCATTTGGTGGGCTTGAAGAAAGGGGAACCAAATCTGTCGAGGCCAGAATGGGGCAATGAGAATTATAGTCCTCTCCTGGTCCTTGGCTTTCTGAAGAAATTTCAGGATCAGTGGTATAGGAGGGAAAGCGTACAGGAGACCCGGGGGCCAATCGTGAATCAGAGCGTCCCTGGGGACATCCCCTGGAGGGGGTAAAAGGGCAGGCAAAGTAGCGTCTGCATTTGGTGTTCATTGGAGATGCAAACAGATCGCAGCAAGGCTGGCCCCATTTGCGGAAAATCCTTTCCGCCACTTTCTGATTGAGGGACCACTCGTGAGGTAAAAGGATGGCTCTGCTCAACCTGTCCGCTATGACGTTGGATAACCCCGGGATGTGCGTTGCTATTAGAAAGCGACCCGTGGATTCTGCCCATTGCCAAATTCTCATGGCCTCTCTGCACAACTGGTAAGACCTGGTTCCTCCCTGTTTGTTTATGTACCAGACTATGGACATGCTGTCCGTCTGTACTGCAATAGTCCCTAGAGGTAGAAGGGGGGAGAAGTGTTGCAACGCTAGAAACACTGCCCTCATCTCTAGAACATTTATGTGCAGGTTGTACTCTGAGCTGGACCATTCGCCTTGGACTGTCTTTCCCTGAAAGATGCCCCCCACCCTATTAGAGAAGCGTCCGTGGTCACCGTGGCCGTTGGGTTGGGTAACACAAACTGTCGGCCGCTGATAAGGTTGTGATCCTGTAACCACCAAGACAGGTGTGCTTTGCAGGAATCTGTTATGTGAATCTCGTGTGTCAGCGGTAACTGCTGGAACGACCACTGTGTGAACAGCAGCCATTGGAGAATTCTCATGTGTAGCCTCCCCATGGGAACTGCAATGAGGGAAGCTGACATGAGCCCTAAGACTTTCAGGACTAGTTTGGCTGGGGACTTCTTGGATAATAGTAGGAGAGATACGTGTTTTTGTAGGGAAGCTATTCATGCGGAGGGTAGTTTTACTAGCAAAGAACAGGTATCTAGATCTGCGCCTATAAATGAAATATGCTGTGAGGGCTGTAACGCAGATTTTTCGAAATTTATCGAAATCCCTAACAGAGCACAAAGGCTGATTGTGTAATCCCTGGCCTGCATCAGTTGACGCTCGGTGGTGGCGGTAAGGAGCCAGTCATCTAGCTATGGAAACACCTGGAATCCTAGGCGTCTCAAGTGAGACGCTACCACTGCCACGCATTTGGTGAAAACCCTGGAGGCTGAGGTTAGAAAAAAAGGGCAGGGCCCGAAACTGAAAGTGACTGGCTCCCAGCCGGAAGCGCAAGTGATCTCTGGACACTCTGGCCATCTTGATGTGATAGTAGGCGTCCCTGAGATCTATTGAGCACATCCAGTCATCCTTCTGTAAAAACGGAAGGATCGATTGAAGCGTGACCATCTGGAACTTTTCTTTCTTCACAAATGTATTGAGATTGCTTAGGTCCAGAATTGGCCTCCAGTCCCCTGTCTTTTTTGGAACTAAAAAGAACCTTGAGTAAGTTCCGGATCCTCTTTGGTCTGCCGGGACTGGTTGGATGACTCTTTTTTCTAGCAGCTTTGAGATTTCTATCGCTGCTGGTTTTCGCAGATGGGGTGGTACATCTGGGAACCGTCTTTGTGGTAATGGGGGAAATGCAAAGGGGATTTTGTAACCTCTGGTGATAATGCTTTTTACCCAATTGTCTGAAGTAAGGCTTTGCCAGGCCTGAGGGTATAAAGCTAAGAGACCCCCGACTGCCTCCAGAGCAGGACAGTCGGGCCTCCTCTCAGGTGTGCTGGAAAGGCTTCCCAGGGATAGTATCCCTGTCACCTTGGTTCTGCGGACCCCCTCTGCCGCCAGAGTGGCGTCTTCCATTTCTACCCCCTCCTCTGCCTCTGGGGGGGGGGCATCACCCTGTGTGCCTGGGAAAGAACCCTGGGGTTTATGAAACCACATCTTTCCACCTCGTTGCCCTTTGGGGTACGGTCTGGATGGGGTGGAAAAACGGACTCCGACAGCAGACAGAGTCTTTCCTTCCTGCTCACACCGGGTTAGGGTCTCCTTTACTTTGGGGCCAAAAAGGATGGCACCATCAAAGGGGGCGTTAGTAAAGGAAGACTTGAAGGCTTCCGCAAAGGAGCACAGCCGCATCCAGGATTGTCTACGAAGAGCAATCGCTGAAGCTGCAGCCCTCCTCGACCCTTCGACTGCATACGAGATGAGCCTCATGGATGAGTTCACTATGGATGTAAGGGTGTTGAGCTGTGCCGTAACTTTGTCCGAGACAGCAGCATCTGTATTACCCTGGAGGGTATCCCCCAACTCCTTGACTAGATCCCTCTGTAATCGTGTGAAGTGTGTCAAGTAGTTCAGCGATCGCATGGAAAAAGTCGCTGAACTAAAAATGCGCTTCCCATATCTGTCCATGGTCCTAGAGTCTCTGTTAGGGGGATGGACAGATGAGGAAGATTTGGACATCTCCTTTTTAGTGGCTGCGGCCACCACCACAGCGTCCACTGGAATTCCCTTAGTAGGGTATGACTTGTCCTGAGGGGCAGTTATGTATTTGTTCGGTTTCCTGGGAACTGGCTCCACTGTGTCAGGTGCCTCCCACGCCCTTCGAGCAATTAACTCCATTAACTCGTCGAAGGGCGGAGTGACCCAGGAGGAGGAAGGGCGAGCACCAAATGCCTTCAGCAGAATCGACTCATCCTCAGAAGGGGGTAAGGCCTGCCAATCACCTCTCTGCTTCAGGATCTCCAGGATGTCAGCAAAGGAGACATCCTCTGAGGGTGATTTTGGGGACCCTTCTGACTCATCTAAGTCAGTATCCGATGTTAAAGATTCTTGTGGAGAATCTAAGTGCCTCCTCTTGCACAACTTCTTCCTCGGAACGTCATCGGGAGGGGCTTCCGATGAGGCCTCCAAGGAAGAAGGGGCTCCCTCTGGGAGTGGCTGAGACACTGGTGCTCTGCGCTTATGGGTAGTCGTGGGTGCAGAAGTAGACAACAGACCTTTATGGGAGAGAGAAGATGCTTCCGTTGACGTGGTTGTCTGAGAAGACAATACCTTCCTCATGAGGTCAAAGGCCCCCGGACCCCGAGTCGAGGAGTCCTCTGGTTCCGAAGAACGCGGAAGTGTCTCCGACGCGGAGGCCAAAGGCATTGACCCTGAAAGATTGGTTCGACTCTCGGTCCTGGAGCCAAGGAGAGATCGTCGGTTCCGCGAGTCCGCTAACGGTTCCGACGGAGTCGAGGTCAACGGTGCCGACCGAGGAAGGGACGGTTCCGGCACCAAGGGCTCCACTATCATCAGATCAACATCTCCCGGCTCCGAAAGCTGTGTAGGCCTCGGAGGAGGACCAGATGGAGATAAGGGAAGGCCTTCGACTCTCGACACCAATTGGGAGGAGACTGAAATGAGCTTGGACAGGGCCGTGTTCTCCATTAACTTCTGCACCACACGATCTACGTCGGTGTCGGAGAGGGGCCTGGAAGAACGGGTCGAAGGAACCAAGGACGGTACCAACCTCAATATAGCAGGAGGTGGAAGCTCCGACACCGGTTCCAAGACTCGAGGCTCGATCACAGTAAGAAGCTCGACACTCAGCCCCGAAGCCTGTGGAACCGGTGAACGAACTTTAAGCGAAGACCTCGGAGACGATGATGTGGGCTCCGATATCTTCGACCCCTTTGAGGACGTAGAAGCCTGGTCCGACTTGTCAAGCACCTCTTGGAAGGCAGGCTTCAAAAGACCCCTATCCATAAGCTTCCTGCGTCTATCTGTCATGACCCTTCCACTAAAAGAATGACAGATAGAACAGTCTTCTTGTAGATGGAGAGGGCCAAGACAGTAGACACAGGAGCTATGGTTGTCAGTGATAGACATCTTTTGCCCACACTGACACCTCTTGAATCCAGACTTGGCTTTTTCAGACATATCCTGTAGAGAAAAACTGTACAAGTACCAAATAACACTTTTGTCAAGAAAGTTAGAAACAAGTCCACAAACACAGGAATAATAATTGCAAGTATCAATCCTAAATCTAGTAACTAGGAGGGGTAGGCCCTAAGGAAACTAAACTATATATGCATATATATATATATATATATATATATATATATATATATATATATATATATATATATATATATATATATATAAATTATATATATTAGTGTAGCCAACAAGGATGATCCAGACACACACACACACACACACACACACACACACACACACTAAAGTTAAGTTCCCAAAAAAAATCAGAAGATTTCACAAGAAAATATAACAAGAAATTAGCTTATCTTCCCAAAAGTTGGTCAGAGCTCTCAAACTCGATGCGATCAGTTGCAGTGGCAAACTAGATCTGGGGTAGAGGCAGAGGGAATTGTGGGAGATAGGTTGGTCTCGAGCTTCTCCTAGATGCAGAGCTTTGCTAAGCGGCCGATCCTCGGCTCCGACACCCATTGTAAGAACAAACGGCGAGATTGAACACTCTCACATAGGGTATTATGTAACCTCTGGATATTATCCTCTGCACCCATACGTCAGTGGTTATGTTTAGCCAGGCCATCTGGTGCATTGATAGTCATCCCCCAGGTTGCCAACAGAGGTGGACAATGGGGGCCTTTTTTCAAAAATGCTAGAAGGGTTTGCCAAAGAAAGGTTCTTTGGACCATGTTTCTGCGGGTAGCATCTTCCAGCATCGTTCCCCCCTCTGCCTCTGGGGGAACTCTCTCCACGTGTGTCATGATAAGACCCTTGTGATTTCTTGAACCACATTTTGTCACCACCTCTCTGACTCTTTGAATATGGTCTCTGCGAGGTGGAAAAATGTATGCCCATGGTAGAGAGCGTCTTACCTTCTTTTTCACAACTGGATCCAAGACAAAACTGGATAGCATACCTTTGACCTTGGGACCAAAAAGGAATGTGCCGTCAAATGGAGCATTGACAAACGAAGACTTAAAAGCCTCCACAAAGTCGCAAAGGCGCAAACAGGCATGCCTCCTTCATGGATATGCCTGAACCTGCCACTCTGCAATTCCCTCAGCTGCATGTGATATGAGCCTTATGGAAGAGTTAGCTACAGAGTGTAGGGTTGCCAGCTAGGATGTAACCTTTTCCCAGACTCCTTTAGGTACGGCACACTCACAGGTATCTGAGATACTCTAGGGAGGTATCAGAAGATAGGATGTATCCTTATGGATATCCTGGGACCTGAGGACCCACTGTCCCTGTGGAATGTCATGATCAAGAATGGATGAGCAATGGCAGTAGAAGGGAAAACTGTGGACCCACGGGGGGAGGTGTCTTCTTAGCTGCAGTGGCAGCGATTGCCCACTCCAGAGCCCCAAAAGTTGACTGTTCCTGAGTAGGGAAGGCTCCAAAGACAGCTTGCCTAGGTTCAAAGCTGGAATCGAGCTCACCTGTATAGGAGGCCCAAGGTGCATTGACCACTCAGAAGGCCCTGGGAAAAAAAAACATCAGTGGCCCACGTGGCTCTCTATGGCTCATAGAGCTCCCTGGCTCTAAAAATGCTGAGGATGTCTCGAAAAGGCCTGATCCGAAGAAATGGAAATCCTCTGATCTGGGCTGGAAGACACCAGGTGTGTCAGATCTGAGGGCTCTGAAACCTGCCCTGAAGTTGGACGAGGAACTAACGGGGGGGTTAGATGAATCTTGGACCTTTTGGATAGGAGCCAAAGGAAACTTAGAAATACCTTTCGCCCACAAATTATTCTGAACCATCCGTTCCATGTCTTTTTTAGTGAGACTTCTGGAAGAAAGTACAGTTTTGTACCTACCATAAATGTAGATGTCCGAGTGATCACACTGCTGCAGTCATTACACTTGGGTTATCCTGCCATCAGGCGGTCCCACAGTCGGCCAGAGTTCCAAAGTCTTGGTCCGGCGTCGGTTGCTGTCGCTTCTTCCCTGACGTCAGTGCGCCAGGGGTATATAAGATGCATCCGAAGCCATTTTCTTCAGTTTTCTTGCCCCAGATGTCAGGTGCCCCCAAGGAGGTAGGCAATACATATTGCTAATAAAAAATATACATATAAAATAAAAAAAAAATACCTTCAGTTACAAGCAAATACACCACAAAGGTTGTACAAGATAGAAAGGTATAGATAAGTCCAGCTAGTTCAGAGGGGATGGAGGGAGGGTAACCTGGACTGCAGCAGTGTGAACACTCGAACATCTACATTTATGGTAGGTGCAAAAAAAGAAGTTATGTCCTTACCATAACGTTCCATGTGGAGTGTTCATCTCGCCTTTGTTCTTACTCATGGGTGTCGGAGCCGATCCTCGGCTCCGAGACGGCCGCTTAGCAAAGCTTTGCATCTAGGAGAAGCTCGAGACCAACCTACCTCCCACAATTCCCTCTGCCTCTACCTCAGATCTAGTTTGCAAAAAAAAAAAAAAAAAAAAAAAAACCAATACCAGATCCAGCAATAACAAGGTAATCACCCATAAAGAATACATAAGTATACATAAGGAACGTAACTAGCTCAAGCCAGTAGAACAACAGAGAGACCACTAGTGGGAGACAAACAGACCAGACTTCTAATTCGTACGTTCTTCCAGACCTGAGGGTGGGGATGTAAGAACAAAGTAGAGATGAACACTCCACATGGAACGTTATGGTAAGGACATAACTTCTTTATGTGAGAGTGTTCAATCTCGCCGTTTGTTCTTACACATGGGTAGCGTCCCTAGCTCCGTTACCCTGAGTGACTCACGGAAGAACGTTCCTGAACACAGTGGAACCAAAAGATGCTCTGTCCCTGGAAGTCCTGTCCACTTTATAATGAGTGATGAACGTATGCGGTTTAGACCAAGTGGCGGCTGCACAAATAGTGTCCAAAGGCAGACGAGCCGCATGAGCCACAGATGTGAAAACTGATCTAGTAGAATGTCCCTTTGGTTTGGTGGGCAAACTCTGATTAGAAGCAGAATAAACGAAGGTTATACAATCAGTTAGCCATTTGGAAATTGTACACTTCGTCACTGCCATGCCCTTTTTGTTGTCCGCAAAGGCTATAAAGAGTTGGTCCGCTTTTCTATGGTCCTTAGTTCTATCTAGGTAGAATCTGAGTTGTCTATGAACATCCAACTTGTGCAACATATATTCCAGCTTATTGGAGTGGTTTTTGAAAAATGTAGGAAGCTCAATGGACTGATTAATGTTGTTAACTGAACAAACCTTAGGGAGGAAGGAAGGGTTGGTGCATAATGATACCCTGTCCGGGTGAAAAATTAAATATGGCTGCTTAATGGAAAGCGCCTGAAGTTCTGATACTCGTCTGGCTGAAGTGATAGCTACCAGGAAAAGAGTCTTCCAGGACAAGAACTTTAAAGAACAGGAAGAAGCTGGTTCAAAGGGTGGTAAAATTAGTTGGGATAAGAGTAAATTTAGATTCCAAGGAGCTGTAGGTAACCTAACTGCTGGTCTAAGATGAAAGGACCCTTTCAAGAAGGCTTTACAAAACCTATGCGCCATAATGGGCGCTCCGTTCTCTCCTACATGAAAGTTGGAAATAGCGGCCAACTGAACTTTTAAAGTGGCAGTAGAGGCTCCTTGATGAAACAGCATGGACAGGAACTCCAAAATCTTGTTTAGAGGGGCTACTAAGGGATCTAAAGTCGCCCAGTAGACGAAACGTTTCCACTTACCGGTGTAAATTTTAGTAGTGGAAGCCTTATGAGAGGCTACCAGAATGTCCTGAACCGCCGGAGAGAGAAGATCAGACCTGGCTAAGTAGGGAAGTGGAGCAGCCAAGCTGCTAACATGAGGGATAGGAGTGATGGGTGAGGAGCTCCTGACGAATGAGTCAGTAGGTCTGGCACCGGGTCCAGAATCCAGGGCTCCCGCATTTGGTGAGCTTGAAGAAAGGGGAACCAAATCTGTCGAGGCCAGAATGGGGCAATGAGAATTATACTCCTCTCCTGGTCCTTGGCTTTCTGAAGAAATCTCGGTATCAGTAGTATAGGGGGAAAAGCGTACAGGAGACCCGGGGGCCAATCGTGAATCAGAGCGTCCATGGGGACATCCCCTGGAGGGAGTAAGAGGGCAAAGCAGCTTCTGTATTTGGTGTTCATTGGAGACGCAAACAGATCGCAGCAAGGCTGGCCCCACTTGCGGAAGATCCTTTCCGCCACTATCTGGTTGAGGGACCACTCGTGAGGTAACAGGATGGCTCTGCTCAACCTGTCTGCTATGACGTTGGATAACCCCGGGATGTGCATTGCTATCAGAATGCGACCCGTGGATTCTGCTCATGGCCTCTCTGCACAACTGGTAAGATTTGGTTCCTCCTTGTTTGTTTATGTACCAGACTACGGACATGTTGTCCATCTGAACTACAATGGTCCCTAGAGGTAGAAGGGGGGAGAAGTGTTGCAACGCTAGAAACACTGCCGTCATCTCTAGAACATTTATGTGCAGGTTGTACTCTAAACTGGTCCATTCGCCTTGGACTGTTTGTCCCTGAAAGATGCCCCCCCACCCTATCAGGGAAGCGTCCGTGGTCACTGTGGCTGTTGGTGTGGGTAACACAAACGGTCGGCCGCTGATGAAATTGTGATTCTGTAACCACCAAGACAGGTGTGCTTTGCAGGTGTTCGTAATGTGAATCTCGTGTGTCAGTGGTAACTGTTGGAATGACCACTGTGCGAACAGCAGCCATTGGAGAACTCTCATGTGTAGCCTCCCCATGGGAACTGCAATGAGGGAAGCTGACATGAGTCCCAAGACTTTCAGGACTAGTTTGGCTGGGGACTTTTTGGACAATAGTAGGAGAGATACGTGTTCTTGTAGGGAAGCTATTCTTGTGGAGGGGAGTTTTAGTAGCAAAGAACGGGTATCTAGATCTGCCCCTATAAATGAAATATGCTGCGAGGGCTGTAACGCAGATTTTTCGAAATTTATCGAAATCCCTAGCTGAACACAAAGGCTGAGTGTGTAGTCCCTGGCCTGTATCAGTTGACGCTCAGTAGTGGCAGTAAGGAGCCAGTCGTCCAGATACAGAAACACCCGGAATCCTAGGCGTCTCAAGTGAGACGCTACCACTGCCATGCATTTGATGAAAACCCTGGGGGCTGAGGTTAGACCAAAGGGCAGGGCCCGAAACTGAAAGTGGCTGGCTCCCAGCTGGAAGCGCAGGTGATCTCTGGACACTCTGGCCATTTTGAGGTGGTAGTAGGCATCCCTGAGATCTATTGAGCACATCCAGTCGTCCTTCTGTAAGAACGGAAGGATCGATTGAAGCGTGACCATCCGGAACTTTTCTTTCTTCACATATGTATTAAGATTGCTTAGGTCCAGAATTGGCCTCCAGTCCCCTGTCTTTTTTGGAACTAAAAAGAACCTTGAATAAGTTCCGGATCCTCTTTGGTCCGCCGGGACTGGTTGGATGACTCTTTTTTTCTAGCAGCTTTGAGATTTCTATAGCTGCAGGTTTTCGCAGATGGGGTGGTACATCTGGGAATCTTTTTTGTGGTAACGGGGGGAATACAAAAGGAATTTTGTAACCTCTGGTAATAATGCTTTTTACCCAATTGTCTGAAGTAAGGCTTTGCCAGGCCTGAGGGTATAAAGCTAAGCGCCCCCCGACTGCCTCCAGAGCAGGACAGTCGGGCCTCCTTCTCAGGAGTGCTGGAAAGGCTTCCCAGGGATGGTATCCCTGTCGCCTTGGTTCTGCAGACCCCCTCTGCCGCCAGGGCGGCGTCTTCCACCTCTGCCCCCCCTCTGCCCCTGGAGGGGGCATCACCCTGTGTGCCTGGGAAAGAACCCTGGGGTTTACAAAACCACATCTTTCCACTTCGTTGCCCTTTGGGGTACGGTCTGGATGGGGTGGAAAAACAGACTCCGACAGCAGACAGAGTCTTTCCCTCCTGCTCACACCGGGTTAGGGTCTCCTTTACATTGGGGCCAAAAAGAGTGGCACCATCAAAGGGGGCGTTAGTAAAGGAAGACTTGAAGGCTTCCGCAAAGGAGCACAGCCGCATCCAGGATTGTCTATGAAGGGCAATCGCTGAAGCTGCAGCCCTACTCAACCCTTCGGCCGCATATGAGATGAGCCTCATGGACGAGTTCACAATAGATGTAAGGGTATTGAGCTGTGCTGTAATCTTATCCGAGACAGCAGCATCTGTACCCTGGAGGGTATCTCCCAACTCTTTGACTAGATCCCTCTGTAATTGTGTGAAGTGTGTCAAGTAGTTCAGCGATCGCATGGAAAAAGTCGCTGAGCTGAAAATGCGCTTCCCATATGTGTCCATGGTCCTAGAGTCTCTGTTAGGAGGGTGAACAGACGAGGAAGATTCGGACATCTCCTTTTTCGTGGCTGCTGCCACCACCATAGCGTCCACTGGAACTCCCTTAGTGAGGTATGACTTGTCCTGAGGGGCAGTTATATATTTGTTAGGCTTCCTGGGAATTGGCTCCACTGTGTCAGGTGCCTCCCACGCCCTTCGAGCAATTAATTCCATTAACTTGTCGAAGGGCGGAGTGACCCAAAAGGAAGAAGGGCAAGCACCAAATGCCTTCAGCAGAACCGACTCATCCTCAGAAGGGGGTAGGGCCTGCCAATCACCTCTCTGTTTCAGGATCTCCAGGATGTCAAAAAAGGAGACATCCTCCGAGGGTGATTTTGGGGATCCCTCTAAGTTAGTATCCGATGTTAAGGATTCTTGTGTAGAATCTAAGTGCCTCCTCTTGCACAATCTTTTCCTCGGAACGTCATCGGGGGGGCATCCGATGAGGCCTCCGAGGAAGAAGGGGCTCCCTCTGGGAGTGGCTGAGACACTGGTGCTCGGCGCTTTTGTGTAGTCGTGGGTGCAGAAGACGACAACGGACCTTTACGGGAGGGAGAAGTTGCTTCTGCTGAAGTGGTTGTCTGAGAAGACAATACCTTCCTCATAAGGTCAAAGTCCCCCGGACCCCGAGCCGAGGAATCCCCCGGTTCCGAAGAAAGCAGAAGCATCTCCGACGCGGAGGCCAAGGGCATCAACCCCGAGGACGGAGCCGAAGTGATCCGTGCCGAGGCGCCGAGGGGGAGAGTCAGCACCGAAACATCGGTTCGACTCTCGGTCCCGGAACCAAGGATAGATCGTCGGCTCCGCGAGTCCGGTAATGGTTCCAACGGAGTTGAGGTCAACGGTGCCGACCGAGAAAGGGACGGTTCTGGCACCAAGGGCTCCACTATCATCAGATCAACATCTCCTGGCTCCGAAGGCTGAGTAGGCCTCGGAGGAGGATCAGATGGAGATAAAGGAAGGCCTTAGAGTCTCGACACCAATTGAGAGAAGACTGAAATGAGCTTGGACAGGGCCGTGTTCTCCATTAATTTCTGCACCACACGATCTACGTCGGTGTCGGGGAGGGGCCTGGAAGATCGAGTCGAAGGAATCGAGGACGGTGCCGACCTCAATAGAGCAGGAGGTGGAAGCTCCGTCACCGGTTCCAAGACTCGAGGCTCGGTGACAGACAGAAGTTCGACACTTGGCCCCAAAGTCTGTGGAACCGGTGAACGAACCTTAAACGAAGAACTCGGAGCCGATGACATGGGCTCCAATGTCTTCGACTCCTTCGAGGATTTAGAAGCCTGGTCTGACTTGTCAAGAGCCTCTTGGAAGGCAGGCTTCAAAAGACCTCTATCCATAAGCTTCCTGCGCCTATCTGTCATGACCCTTCCACTAAAAGAATGACAAATAGAACAGTCTTCTTGTAGATGGAGAGGGCCAAGACAGTAGACACAGGAGCTATGGTTGTCGGTGACAGACATCTTTTGCCCACACTGACACCTCTTAAATCCTGACTTAGCTTTTTCAGACATCCTGTAAGAAAAAGTACTGTACACTATCAAAATAGGTTAGTAAGTCCACAGTCACAGCAATAAGATTGCAAGTATCAAATTCCTAGTCCAGTAGTAGGTGGGGTAGGCCCTAAGGTTAACCTAAACTATATATATATCAATTATATATATAAGAGTAGTTAAAGGATGACCAGACCACACACACACACACACACTAAATATATATCTCAAAGAATCCTAAGATTTTCAAGAAAAAAGTTAGCTTATCTTCCCAGTTGGTCAGAGCTCTTCAAAAACGATGCGATCGGTTGCAGCGGCAAACTAGATCTGAGGTAGATGCTGAGGGAATTGTGGGAGGTAGGTTGGTCTCGAGCTTCTCCTAGATGCAAAGCTTTGCTAAGCGGCCGACTCGGAGCCGAGGATCGGCTCCGACACCCATGTGTAAGAACAAACGGCGAGATTGAACACTCTCACATGTGTACTATGTTCATCGTGTTACACTGCTGCAGTCATTACACTTGGGTAGAATCCCAAAGCTAAGGTTGGGTGGCTGGTTTATAAAGAGTTAGGATTGGCTATGAGGCCCTGCAGAACTGCAGTGGCAAATCCTGCTCTGGATTTAGAGTAAAGAGGCAGGTGGTAATGCTTGGTAAAGGTGTGCACTGAACTCCAAGTTGCAGCCTCCAAAATTTCCTTGGTAGGTTCTCCTCTGAGAAAGGCTGTTGAAGTGGCTGATGCCCTGGTGGAATGTGGTCTAATGTTAATTGGGACTGATTTTCCATGCTGTGTGTAGCAGTAACGAATACAGTGTCCTATCCATTTCGATATAGTCTGCTTTGAGATAGCCTTGCCCTGCGATCCTGCAGCATATGCTACAAAACAGTTGCTCAGTTTTCCCGAAAGCTTTTGTTTTGTCCAAGTAGAAGCATAGCTGCCTGTGTATGTCCAAAGAATGCAGAAGTTTCTCCCCTTTATTCTGGGGGGTTGGATAAAAGGTTGGCAAATGGATGGTTTGGTTAAGAGCCACACTAGATATCACCTTTGGCATAAAGGTAGGGTTTGTCCTTAAGGAAACCCTGTCCTGATGAAAAATTATAAAAGGTTCCACTGCCATTAATGCCTGTAGCTCTGAGACTCTTCGTGCTGAAATTACTGCCAGGAGCAGAGCTGTTTTCCATGATAAAAAGTTTAGATCGGCTGTATTGGCTGGCTCAAAAGGTGGTAGGGTCAGTTTTTCCAAAATGAAACTGAGGTCCCAAGTTGGTGATGGTGCTCTCCGGGGCGGTCTTATGTTTTTAGCCCCTCTGAGGTACTGCTTTAGCAAGGGATGACAGAATAAAGGAGGATCAGTGTTGTAATGTGCTGAAATGGCAGAGGCATGGATCTTAATTGATGAGAATTATAGGCCTCTGTCCAGCATCTCAGTTAAGTATTGTAAAATCTGAGGAATGTTTGGAACAAGAGGGTCAAGGCTTTGAGCCTGGTCCAGGCGCAGAATCTCTTCCATTTTTCTGAGTAAGCTTTCCTGGTGCTAGGCCTCCTGGCCTCCAAAATGACATCCATAACAGCTTTAGAGAGAGGTGTTGCCTGTTTGACTAATGTATCTGTCTTGCAGCCAGGTTTAGGGTTTTGAGCTGACCTTGCAGGATCCGATTGTTTTGTTGAGTCAGAAGGTGTGGAATTTGAGGCAAAATCCATGGTGGGCCTTGAGCCAAGTTCTTTAAGATAGGGTACCAGTGCTGGCGTGGCCAGTCTGGAGCAATCAGGATCATCTATGGTTTTTCTTGTCTGGCTTTTAGGAGTACCTTTGAAAGGAGAGGCAGTGGCGAGAAGGCATAAACTTTTAGGTTTTTCCAGCTGAACAAAAGAGCATTCACTTTCCATGCTTGTTTATGATAAGTCCTTGTGCAGAATTTTTGTAGTTGGCAATTCAGTGGGGAGGCAAAAAGATCTATGTCTGGGCATCCCCATTTTTGCATTACCACGCTGAAGATTTGTGGAATCAATTTCCATTCGTGAGGGCCCATGATATTTCTGATTAGATCGTCTGCCAGAGTATTTTTCTTTCCTGGCAGGAATTGTGCTTGCAGGTGAACTTGATACGTTAGAGCTGTGTTCCACAAGGTCATGGCTTGCCTGCGGAGGAGATAAGAACGAGTGCCCCCTTGCTTGTTTATGTACCACATTACTGTGGTGTTGTCTGTCTTTAGTAATAATTGTCCTGGATGCAGAAGGTCCTTGAAAGTTGTTAAGGCATTTTGAACAGCCAACATCTCTTTTTGATTGATGTGAAGATGCATTTGGTCTGTGGTCCACTTGCCCTGAATGCATTTTCCTGCCATGTGTGCTCCCCAGGCGTAATCCGAGACATCTGTTGTTAGAGTTTGCCTGGCTGTGGGTTGGGTAAAAGGCTCACCCTTGTTTAGGTGACATGCCTGTGCCCACCATCAAAACTCCTGTTGTAGGCAGGGAATCATTGGTATTACTGCTTCTAAACTGTGAGAGTGTTGAGTTCAAACACTTTTTAGGTACCATTGTAATTTCCTCATATGCAGTCTGGCATATGGTATTAGTAGTTTGCAGGATGCCATGAATCCCAGGGCCTGCAGAATTTTTTTGCAGGGAGATGGGACTTTTTTGGCAGTAATTGAAAATACTGAGTTAGTTGAACTTGTTTGTCTGGCGTGAGGTAAGCCATCTGGGCCGTTGTATTTAAGCTGGCACCCAGGAATGTAATCTGTTGCGAGGGCACTAGTTTTGACTTTTTTTCATTTACTGTGCACCCTAGAGAAATTAGCAACCTTTTTACAAATGCCAGATGTTGTTGAAGAATGTCTTTTGTCTCTGCTTGAATGAGGCAGTCGTCCAGGTATGGATATATTTGAATTCCTTTTTGTCTGCAAAATGCAATTACTGTTGCCAGGCACTTTGTGAAGACCCTGGGAGCAGTAGATAAGCCAAAGGGCAGTGCAGAGAATTGGTAGTGCATTGTACCAGCTTTGAATCTGAGGTATCTTCTGCAATTTTGTCTGATAGGGACATGCAGGTATGCCTCTTTGAGGTCCAGAGTAACAAGCCAAGCATTCTTGCCCAGCATGGGTAGAAGCTGCTATAATGTCAACATTTTGAATTTCGGAATATCCAGGTAAGTATTCAGAATTGAAAGGTCTAGTATGGGCCTCCAGGCCTTGTCCTTTCTGGGGACCAGGAAGAGTCTTGAGTAAAATCCTTGTCCTTGTTCCTGTTGTGGTACTTTTTGAATAGCTCTCATGTCCATGAGGGCTGAAATTTGTTTTTGTGCCTCTGCCTATTGATTTTGTGGCAGGTCTGGCATTCCTTTTAGCCTTGGTAAAGTATGAAAGTGGAATCTGTAACCTTGAGACACAATATTCAGAACCCATTTGTCTTGGGTGATCGTTTACCAGTTTTGAGAAAAAAGTGCTAGTTTTCCCCCTAAGGGGGCTTCCAAAAGGGACATGCTTGGCGTATGAAAGGGAAAGTCATTGTGACTGTTTCCTGAAAGGTTGAGACTTGTCCTCACCTCCTTTTGGGGTTGAGGTGCCCCACTGTCGTTGTCTGTTTGAGCCTTGGGGTTGAGATCTGCCTCTTGGGCGTCTGGTATCTGCCTCTCTGTGGCCTGTCTGACACGTGAAAGGACCAATTCTTTGTTTACCAATTTCTGCTAAACCGAGGTGGCTGTACCTGTAAGAAATCCTTGACTGTTTGCATAGATTTAGCTTTATCCTCCATTTTCTTTAACACCTCTTCTGTCTTAACACCAAACAAGGTATCATGCTGTAAAGGAGCATCCAATAACTTTGCCTTAACATGATCAAGTAAACTCTGTTCTTTTAACCAAGCATGTCTTCGAATCACAGAACCTGTAACTGCGGCTCTACAGGAGGCCTCTAAAGAATCAAAACCACATTGCAGAGTATGTTTTCCCACCTGTTCAACTGCATGTAATAAATCCTGCATTTCTTTACAATCAGGAGCTTCTGAGCTTGCAAGCATTTTCTGTTTTAACTGAGCCATTAAATATTGTTGGTACTTAAGCATGTGGAACTGGTAATTTAAAGCTCTTACTGCTAAAGTTGCAGAAGTGTATACTTTCTTCCCCCATCTATCCAAAGCTCTGGAATCTCTGTCGGAGGGTACTGGAATTTTTGCAATGGAAGCCTTAACCCCTTTTGGACCCTGGGAAATAGTTTCTGGATCAGCAGAAGGGTTTTTGTATAGAAACTTGTGAGAGCCAGGGACTCTATAATATCTATCTGGCTTGGCTGGAGCAGGGGGCAAAGAATCAGGAGATAAGCTAGATTCAGAGAACACATCATCCACAATATCTAGCACAGGCGGAATAGCCAGGGGCCTGTGCTGAGGCAATAAAAGGAAATCCCTGAGCCTTTCCTTGGATTCTGAGTAATCCTGACTTTCCCAATGGAAATGCTCCCTCATGGTATGTAAAGTTTCCCCAAAAGAATAATCCTCAGTAGGAGAGGCTGAAGGGATAGATTCTTCAGCATCAGAGTCCTCATAGGGGGGTAGAGAGTATCCCTGGTCTGAAGAGGAATCAGAGGAAATGGAAACCTGATCAGAGGAATCATAGTCTGTATCCTGCCTAGGCCTTTTCTCAGGAGGGGGATGGGAACCCCTGATTAGAGTAATGAGATCTTCGGCCATTTTAAGCATCTGTTTCTTAGGCATGGAGGACTGTCCAGGAGAATGCTGCACTTGTTTCTTTGTCTTTAATGGTACGTTTGTCTTGGCTGTTGTTTTAATGATAAGTTGTGAAGGTCTGAAAACACCCTCAGAAGCCGATGCCTGCACAGCGGCTCCGGACCCATCTGAGGGATTAGTTCCCGTAGGCCCAATACCTTGAGTTTCCAGAGGCCTAGTTGTCTCCACGTGGGAGTCGGAAGTGGCCTGTGGCTCTGAGGTAGCGGGTGTCAGGGGCTGCGAAAGCGCCTCACTGAGAACTGGCGAACTGGCAACTGGCCTAGAAGAGGTTTTGTCGTCGGTTTTGGACCTCGGATGCCTGTCTTTATCCTTGTCTTTGCGTTTTTTCGGTATTGAGGTCGTCGGTTGATTCGACGGCATAGTATAATTGAACCTTTGGCCAAAGTAGTGCAAAGCAAAATCAAAACGTCTTTTTATAGTACGTTTGTTGAATCTAGCACAAAACCGACAACTAGTGACGTTGTGATCAGGGCCTAGGCATGGAATACAGTAAGAGTGGAAGTCCTTATGAGGTATTTGCTTCCCACAAGAAAAACAATTATTAACTTTTTCTGACATCAGTCTGAGGCAAGAAAAAGGTTTCCCCAACGGGGTACTTAGCTTTATTGAAGACTTCGGATCTGAAATTAGACTTTGAAAATCTCAGGAGTCGGCTGACCGGCACTTGCAAACTGCTTCTGCTTCGGGCACCGCGTGGCAAGAAAGACTGAAGAAAATGGTGTCGGATGCATCTTATATACCCCTGGCGCACTGACGTCACGGAAGAAGCGACAGCAACCGACGCAGGACCAAGACTTTGGAACTCTGGCCAACTGCGGGACCGCCTGACAGCAGGATAACCCAAGTGTAATGACTGCAGCAGTGTAACACGATGAACATCGGGAAGAGGAAGCAGACAAAGATTTAGGTCAACTTAAAAACAGGGATGGTACTCTCAATCGGACTGTTCAATAGACCAAGAGTAGCTTGTCCTTGGTAGAGACATAATTGGTTTAAATGAGCTGGCCTGATCTGAGTGTAACTGCTCAGACCTATCACTGTCCGATAAACTTGCAGCCAGAGAAGTCCGATCCGAAACAGATATGGGTGGGGCCGACGGGTCCAATATCTTATCAACAGTCTTAGTCCCTTTTGTTCTCAGCTCCGGGGAATCTTCCAGAGCCGAGGAAAGTCTCTTCTTCCCTCTATCATAACATTTAGAGAAAGAAGACACAGGGGTCAGCTGAGCCGACCTAGATTTCACAGATTTCAGGTCACTGCCAGAAATGGCCTCTCCAAAGATGCCAACATACCACTCAAAATCAGGGATCTTGTGCCCGCACTTTGAGCATTTTTTGAAGCCAGACAGCTTTTCAGGTTTCTCAGCCATTGAAAATAAGGCAGAGAACACCCATGCATAGACATACTCACATACACATACAAAGATAAACTGTAAAGAGGAAAGCGAAAAAAATAAGTATAGAATTTTTTTTTAGAGGGCAAAGGGACAGAACAGAAAAGCTACTAATGATAGTAACAGAGCTACCCAAAATGGTAAATGGGCGGGAAAGGGAAGGTAACCTATATAAAAAAAAAAAAAAAAAAAGGTCACTTGAAGGCAAGGAAATTTAAGAGAGAAAGGGGACAAGTGGTGAACTTATACTAATAAAAAATGAGTAAACAGAAGGAGAGGAGCAGTAAAAATTGAAAAATATCACTTATCTGCCCAAGAGCTAAAGAAATGACCACGTCTTTCGCGTAGCAGCAAACGAGATCTGAGGTAATAGGGAGGGGGATGCATTATGTGTAAGGGGAGATCCCCAAGAGCTTTTTGGTTGCAAAGAGCTATTCTAATGGCACAGTCAGATCCAATGAATCAGATCCGAAATCATATGTGAGAACGAAATGAAAACTGACAATATCAGATCATCCATTTCACTCTTGTCATGAGCAGATATGGCCTCTCCAAAAGCAGAAGGAATCAAACCTTTCAAGATTAATTTGTTCTTTCTTTCAACAAGAGCCAAGCCATGGCAAATACTACAATCTTCCTGTAAATGTACAGGACCCAAACAATAAACACACAACAGGTGCAAATCTGAGAGAGAAATCTTATGGTCACACTTCTGGCATTTTTTTAAAGCTACAAGGACCCTTAGTTTTCTCAGCCCTAATAAAAAGGCTGGGAAAGGCATACACCACACACACACACACACACACACACCAACGGGAGGAGATGAAAAACACACTCAAAAAACAAAAACTAGACAGGAAAGCAGTCTTTTTTCCCCTAAGAAAAAGGAGTAGAAAAAGAGAGAGAAAAAACTATCAACGATGACAGTAAAGGAGTGCACCAAAGTGTACAGAAATGGGGTTATCAACAATGATAGCTGAGAGTGCACAGGAGTGTACAGAAAAGGGCAAGCAATTACAACTTGAAAGGTAGAGGAGCAGCGAAAAGGGTGATAAGAGTTAAAACAAGGTAATAACAACAGTAAAAAGAAAAAACTTGAATGAATATGAAGAAAACTATCCAAAATATGAACTTAGTTCAAGAGCTCTGGCGAACAGGTCTGTCTGGAAAAGCAGCAAATGAGATCTGAGGTAATTGGGAGAGAAGGATTGTGAGTAGAAGTGAAGCTCAAGACTTTTTGGCCCACGTGAGCTGTAGTAATGGCCAAGTTGGTTCTCATATCGGAACCGAGCCCCATATGTCAAGGATAAAATGAAAATTGACATCATCAGATCAAATAGGGGATTGAAACTGTCTGGCAGGTGATGAAGAGGATTAAGGATATGAACTTTTAACAAGCTGCTTCTTCTACTCTAAGATTAAAGCTTCTTGGACTCCATTTGCCTACTATGTGACTGAACAAGTCACATAAACAGACCACATTCCAGTATCATGCATGAAGACACACTTTATGGCTACTGTGCTTACTTGGTTAACAAATAAACTGATGGCAACAGATCAAAAAACAGATATGGGGAATAGCCTTCTGAAATTCTGAGAACAGTAATTGCAATTCTAAGAAAAGTGGAACAAGTACGAATATAAGTAAGTATAAAGCAAGTCTGACTCTACGGTACCTCAGATTATTCTTCCTACTCCAAGGTATAGTGATCTCAAAGTGTACACATGCAGCACTACCACCAGACATAGGTATTCCCACTACTCATGCCAGCCATCCTGATGGCATTTAATCTAGCACACCAACTTCTATGGACCACAACTATGTTATAAACATGTATATCTTATTTAGTTTATCATTAAAAGTGAAAAAAGTTATTCCATCCCATACAAAAAAAAAATCTAATACATTATTAGCAGAATTTTTTTACAAATCACTTTATTCCACTCCTCTCATTACACTGCAACTTTAATTCAAGGCGAATAACTGAATATTACATACTTACTATATTGATTGATCAGTGTTGTTTTTCTTTTCATACGGTTCAATCTTAGGGTTATCGAATCCAAATGGCAGTGTCTTTAGAAGTTGTGGCTCTAGTGTTTTAACTCCTCCCTTACCCACAATCCCTCCCTTCCACCAAATACCTCAAATCCAGTTTACCTACTTACCACCCAACACATTTTCTCATTATCTCATAAATAATAACACCTAACTTCTATATCAGAAAATAACCTGGGAAAAACAACCAGCTGAGGTTGTGTAATGACAAAATTACTGGTTAGGTCAATTTAATCAAAGAGAAGCATAATGTAAGAAACATTTTGGAATGGGGAAGGAGAGAGGGATGTTGAATTGGACAAAAAGATGATGACATGGCTTTGTTGTTATGGGAAATACAAAACTTTTGTATTCAATGTTGTCTTTTTTTATCTAATTCAACCTTTAGTACAAATTCCCTAGCTGCCACTACTCTAGGAGGCATCAAGGAAAAATATTCTTGAGAATGGTGGAACCAATCCACTTTGTAATGAAAAATTGAAGTGTGGACTGTAGACCAAGTTGCTGCAGCACAGATTTCATCTACAGGAACTCTGCATGAAAGCAGAAGCAGCAGCCATAGCCTTTTTAGAAAGAGCTCTTGGTTTCTTAGTTAAAAACAGTCCCCGTTTTTCATATCCATATTCAACGCAGTCAGACAGCCATCTAGATACAATGATTTTTTTAAACATTCTGCCCTAAGCTTTGCTTTAGAAAAGACTACAAATAACAGAGCAGATTTTCTGAAATCCCTAGAGCTGCAAAGGAAAAAAAAAAGTTATGTACTCACCATAATGATACATCTGTATTGTCCATTTTTATTCTTCCTCAACTGATAGGTTTTAGATTCGATTCGGCCCCTTCTTCCAGATCCTCGGATCCAACGCTTGAGCTCCTCACTTTACCCATAATGCCCCACCAACGTAACAAACCTCAGACAGAGTTTGCTGCCCCCAGTATACCATGGTTAATACCCTAAAGAAATTAAAAAGGTCTAGACTAAAAGAACAGAACTGGGGCTAAAACAAAGAAGGGAGGTTCCCAAGTATTATCCCTTAGGTCTCTCCAGGAGCAAAGGGAAGGGAGTAAGGAGGGCGGAAAGTTGAGAAAGAATGAAAATGGACAAATAGCTGTTTAGTTATGGTGAGTACATCATTTTGTTATCGGATGTTGTCATGGTCATTCATTCCTCAACTGATGGGACAGAGTAACCAGCTAGATGAACCCTGGGTGGTCCTCACTGAAGGATATTAAGGAGTACTGGGGAATCAAAGGCAGCTCTGTTCCTAGAAACCAAATCCAGTTTGTAATGAGCAATAAAGATATGAGCATTGGACAAGTGAAAGCTGCACAAATGTCATCTATAAATGTTCTTGACCAAAAAGCTGAGGATACAGTCACAGACCTTCTGGAATGAGCTCTAGGGGACTTAGACAAGAACAACCTTCTTTTTCTATAGACAAAATATATGCAATCAGGTAACCATTTGGCCAGAGTAACAATGAAGATAGAGCAAAAGTTGTCTCTGCACATCCACAAGATGGAGCATGTATTCTCTCTAATTCTACAAATTTGGAAAGACAACTGGGAGGTTAATGACCTGGTTAATATTAGACTCAGAAGCTACTTTAAGCAGAAAAGACAGGGTGGCCTGTACGAAAACAATAAGTTATTTACTCACCATAACGTTCGAGGTATGTAGGCCATCTCGCCTCACATTCTTACCCTTGGTTTGGAGACGAATCTCGGCTCTGACTCGGCCATACTCTAGCTCAAAGTCTTCAACTGGCTCGTGGCTAAGAGGTATCCCATACTGCAACGCACCCATCCCAGATCTTGTTTGCTGCAAGCTCACATACACACACACACACACACACACACACACACACACACACACACACACACACACACACACACACAAACATGCTGAAAGGAAGAACCAACTCAACAAAAAAGGATACTGAAACCAAAGACTAAACCTCTAGGTCCCCCACAAGGGGGTAGATGGGTGGGTTAGTAAGAATGTGAGGAGAGATGGACTACATACATCGAACATTATGGTGAGTACATAACTTCTTGATGTTAGCCCAATCTAGCCTACATTCTTACCCTTGGGACAGCGTCTCTAGCACCTAAACCTTGGGTGTCTCAATGAAAAATACTCCTGAGCACTGTGGAACCAAAGGAATATCTGCCTCTAGATATCAGATCCAATTTGTAGTGACTAATAAAGGTGTGAGGAGATGCCCATGTTGCTGCAGCACAAATATCATCCATAGACATCCTAGCCTGAAAAGCAGTAGAAGTAGACACCGATCATGTAGAATGAGCCTTCACTTTAAAGGGTAGTTCCTTGCCATTTGAAGTATAAATGAAGGAAATGCAACTAGAAATCCATCTGGACAGAGTTACTTTAGAAACTGAAGCCCCAAGTCTATTGTCTGGGAACGAGAAAAAGAGTTGGTCTGATTTCCTAATATCTTTAGCTCTATGTAAATAGAAATGCAATTGTCTGTGAACATCTAGCTGATTAACGTTAAATTCTGACCTGTTAGAGAATTCAGAGAAAAACACAGGCAGCTCAATGGACTGGTTGAGGTAGACAACCGAAGTAACCTTTGGCATAAAGGAAGGATTAGGTCTTAGAGAAACCCTATCCTTGTGAAATACCAAGTAAAGGGGCCGAACCGATAAAGCTTGGAGCTCAGTGACCCGCCTAGCCGAAGTGATGGCTATCAAAATGATTGTCTTCCAAGACAAAAATTTAATGCCACAAGTATCTGTTGCATTTGGCATTGAGGGGGGCTGGCAAATAGGTCGCAGCAAGGCTGACCCTTATCTGCAGAAAATCTACTCCGCCACTTGTTCATTCAGGGACCACTCGTGAGGCATCAGAATAGCTCTGCTCAGCCTGTTGGCAATCACGCTGGACTTCCCCGGTATGTGCGTTGCCACTAGAAAGCGTCGGGAAGACACTGCCCATTGCCATACTCGAAGTGCCTCTCTGCAAAGGGGATATGACTTGGTTCCTCCCTGTTTGTTCAGATACCATACCACTGACATGTTGTCTGAGTGGATTGCAATTGTCCCATGAGGAGGAAAGCCCTGAAGTGCTTGCAACGCTAATAGCACCACTCTCATCTCCAAGACATTGATATGCAAATGGGTCTTGTGCTCTTGCCATGTGCCTTGGACTGTCCTGCTGAGATAATGCCCCCCCACACACACAATCAGGGAGGCATCCGTGGTCACCATGGCAACTGGAGAAGGAAGAACAAAAGGCATGCCTGCGTTGAGATTGCTGGTCTGAAGCCACAGCGCAGATCCTGCTTGCACTTGTCTGTAATCAGAATAAGAGCGGGAGATGCTGTAGATACGATTGGGCAAAAAGTAGCCACTGAAGAAGCCTCATGTGTAGTCTCACAAGAGGAACTAGCATAATCGTAGCAGCAATGGTCCCCAATAACTTGAGGACCACTTTTGCCTTGATCTTCTTCAATGGTAGCAAAGCGTAGACCTGCTGCAAAACCTGAATTCTCTCTTCTGGTAGGAAGGTCCTCATGAGCACCGTGTCTGATTTGGCGCCGATAAAGGTAACACGTTGCGAGGGCAACAAGGCAGACTTTTCCCAATTCAGAGTAATTCCCAAACTTTTGCACAGCGCAATAGTGGCGTCCCTGGTCTGTAGCAGTAGATGCCTGGTGGTGGCAGACAGGAGCCAGTCGTCCAGGTATGGAAACACTTGGAATCCCTGACATCTCAAGTGAGCCGTTACCACTGCCATGCATTTGGCGAACACCCTGGGGGCTGTGGTGACACCAAAGGGCAGGGCGCGAAAATGAAAATGACTGGCTCCCAGCTGGAAGCGTAAGTGAATTCTGGATGCCCTGTCCATCTTGATATGGTAGTAAGCATCCTTGAGGTCGATGGAGCACATCCACACATCTTTCCCTAATAACGGGAGAATTGACTATAACGTGACCATACGGAACTTGGACTTCTCTACATGAAGGTTTAAACAGCTGAGATCCAAGATGGGTCTCAGGTCCCCTGTTCTTTTCGGCACCAAAAAGAATCTGGAGTAAGTCCATAATCCTACTTGGGTCTGCGAGGACAGGCTGGATGGCTCCCTCTGACAGCAACTTTTGTACTTCTAAAGTTGCGGAATCCCTGTGACTGGGTGGAACATCTGGGATTCTTTTGTTTGGAGGGGGATAAGAAAGAAGGGGAATATGATAACCTCTGGAAATTATGTCTAATACCCACTCATCTTGGGAGAGGTCTAGCCAGGCTTCTGAGTATAAAGAAATGCGATCCCTGATTGGCTCCAGAGACGCAAAGTCGGGCCTCCCCTCAGGAGTGCTGGTAGGGAGAACCATGAAAGGAATCGTGATCCCCCTGATTATGCGGGCCTTCTCTGCCTCTAGGGCAGCGTCTACCTTGAATTTTCACCCCCTCCCCTGCCTCTGGAGTGGGAATCACTCTGTGCATCGTGAAAAAACCTCTGCGACTTTCTGAACCACATTTTTCCATCCTTCTGGCCCTTGGGGTAAGGTCTAGAAGACATGGAAAAATCGACTCCCACTGCAGACAGGGTTTTTCCTTCCTGCTTGCACCTAGTGAGAATGTCCTTCACCTTGGTTCCAAATAAGGATGAACTGTCAAAGGGGGCGCTGGTGAAAGTAGACTTGAAAGCTTCAGCGAAGTTGCACAGGCGCATCCAGGAGTGTCTCCTAAGAGAGACTCCGGAACCCACAGCCCTGCTCGCTCCATCGGCTGCATATGAGATCAGCCTCATGGAGGAGTTGGTAATGGAATTTAGGGTAGAGATGTGAGCATTGACCTTTTGAACCACGGCATCAGAAATGTTACCCTATAGAGAATCTCCCAACTCTTTTAGGAGATGTCTCTGGAGCCGTGTAAAATGCGAAAATAGTTCAGCGACCGCAGTGTAAAGGCTGCTGAGGAAAACACACGCTTCCCATACTTGTCCATGGCCCTAGACTCCTTGTTAGGGGAATGGATGGTAGATGAAGTTTCAGCAAGTTCCTTCTTTGTGGCTGCTTCCACCACCATGGCATCTACTGGAATGCCTTTCGTAAGAAAAATCCTTGTCTGGAGGAGCAGACAAAAACTTGTTGGGTCTCCTAGGGACCGGTTCCACAGTGTCTGGAGTTTCCCACACCTTACGACAAATGAGATCCAGTAGCACGTCAAACGGGGGAGGAACCCAAGAGATGGAGGGTTGAGACTCGAAGGCCTTCAGGAACACTGACTCCTCAGAAGGGGATTTGGAGGGCCAGTCACCTCTCTGCCTCAAGATTTCCAGGATACCTGAGAAAGAGATATCTTCAGAAGACGACTTGGGGGACCCTTCTGACTCCTCGAGGTCGGTGTCAAAAGTGAGAGACTCATCTTGGGAGTCAACGTGCTTCCTCTTGCACACTCTCTTTCTGGGGGGCTCCTCAGGCAAAAACTCTGGGGAGACCTCAGAAAGTTGTGGACCGCTCATGGAGGTATCCTGAGGCCTTGGGTCTCTGCTGTCCATGGATAGAGGGTGATCCGAGACTGATACCAGTGCTGGAGGGGGCATGGTGTCAGTGCCGTAAGATGCAGCTGACGACCTGGCCAGCACGCTCATGACCTCGAAAGCTGTACCCCCCAGCTCCGAAGGTCGACTGACCATGGAAGATATGGTTGTAGCCCTCGGAGCTGAAGAGATGAGGTCCAAAGCCAAAGTCGGACCCAAGCTCACCTGAGCCGAAGCACCGAGAGAAAGGCTAGGAGCCAAAGAAGATCGATCCAAGACCTCCCTCTCAGGTCCGACTGGTGAACCAAGAATCCTGGACCCTGTGGACGGCGCCGATGGGGTCGAAGTGGAGATCGAAGTCGAGAGGCCAGAGGGGGCTACTGGAAACGACCTCACTGCATCTGACAGAACTGACAGCTCTGGCTCCGAAAGCCAATAAAGGCTCAGAGGAGGAACAGCCAAAGAGGAGGGGAGGAACCGAAAACAATTTAGCCAGCACCGATGACTGGAGCAGTTTCTGCACCACTCTACCAACATTATCATCATCAGAGAGGGTCCTAGAGGATAAGGTCAGAGATCTGGATCTCCCTACATAGGGAGATTTATGAGACGGAGAAACCGGTCGAGGAACTGGAGACCGGCTCCGAACTAGAATATCTGTGACCAGCTCCAAAATACTGGGAGCCGATGTCGACATAGTTGGTGTACTGCCTTCTGTCGGCACTGAAGCCAATGGAGCTGAAGAAGTAACAGTAATTTTAGCGATTTTCTCCGGCGGCTCCAAGGAAACTGACGGAGCCGGAGAGCGCTTTTTTGTAAATTTTTTCTCTGATTTCTTGTCCGGTTTGGGAGGACAGGATCTGGAACTAGAAGACCCCTCTAAGTCGTCTTCAAAGGAAGGTTTCAGTAGTCCTTTTAAGATAAGCTTGTTCTTCCTCTCTTGCAGTACACAGGGACTGAAACCGTGGCAGAACAAGCAGGATTCTTGGAGATGAATAGCCCCCAAGCAGTACACACACACTGAGTGCCCATCAGTTAATGACATCTTGTTACTACATTCTTACACACTTTTTAGAGCCCGAAGGCCTGTGTTCATTGGGATCCTTAGACATGCTGACAAGAAAACTCCACACACCACACAGGGGAACACAGGAACACCCTTGCACCAAAACCAAACACAGAAGGCCACGGGAAACTACAATCTCTAACTGAAATGGCCTAGACAATGGACAACTACAAGGAGGACTAGGTCCTCAAATTTAAACAGGCCTAGCCCAGGAAACAAGAGACTAACACCACAGAAACAACAAAACACCAACAAATAGGAAAAACTACAACTGGACAGTAGGGAGAACAAAGTCCTCTGACTGAAAAACAGGCCTAGCCCATGGAGACAAGGGGCGAACGGGATACCACAAGGCCAACGGAACCGGCCACACGACCAGCAGAAACAATACACACAAGGTAGCTATGAAAATAGCTTTTTGGTCAACAATTTGTTTAAATTTAGAAGAAAATATTATACTTAGCCACGTCCAAGAGCGAGACCGCGTCTGAGCTTAACGAGCAGCAAACTTGATCTGAGATGGGCTCATTCCAGTATGGGATACCTCTTAGCCACGAGCCAATTGAAGACTTCGAGCTAGAGTATGGCCGAGTCGGAGCCGAGGTTCGGCTCCGAACCTAGGGTAAGAATGTAGGTGAGATTAGACTACATAACATCCCTGTCTTTGCGTAAAACCAGGTAAGGAGGCTTGGTGGAGAGGGTTGGGAATTCGGATACTCATCTAGCTGATGTAATAGCAACTAGAAAAAAGTTTTTCAGGGCTAAATTTTACGGTCTGTCTTAGCTGAAGGTTTAAAGGGCCCTTGTGTCAGACCAGGAAGCAAGACAGTTAAATCCTAAGGAAGAGTAGGATCCTTTACTGGAGGCCTAAGCAAGAAGGTGCCTTTGAGAAATGCTTTGCATAAATTAGAAAAAGCTAAGGAAGAATCATTTTCACCCAGACAGAAGTCTGAAATAGTTTTTTCTACTATTAAGGTGCAGCTGGCTGCTATATACTTCATCGATAATTGAAATTAAAAACTAAAGTACAGCTGGTATAGGGGCAGAAAAACAGTCCAAATTTCTCTTAAGGGCACAGAAAGCAAATTTCTTCCATTTACTTCTGTAAATTTTCCTAGTAGAAGCCTTTTGAGAAGATAATAAAATGTGACAGACCAGGAAGGGAAGCCTGGGCTAATAATCAGTGGAACTGCTGAAATCATGTGGTCAGCTTAAAGCCAGTTATGTCCAGATGAGTTATCCCTATTGGGAGAGACGATAGATCTGGACTGGGGTCCAGTATTGAGGGCAGATGCAAAAGATGAGGCCACAAGAAGAGAAAACAAATTTGACGAGGTCAAAAAGGTGCAGTGAGGATAACCATGCTGTTCATCTGGTTCATAGGTTGGTATTAGGCTATCGGCCCTAGGGCCTACACAAGCCTAGCCATAACAATTCCCTGGATATTTCTTCCCACAATATTTACTATTATTATATTTGGTATGCTATCTGTAGAAATTTGGGGATTAGAGGTAATAGGAAGTAAGCATAGAGGAGACTGAGAGCCAGCTGAGGACTAGAGTATCTCTCAGTTACTCCCACAGTGGAGGGCCCAGGGTGAAGAACCTGTTGCACGTGTTGTTGAGGGGAGAAGCAAAAAGCTTGCAGCATGGCTGGCCCCGTCCAAGGAAAATTCTCTCTGACTTTGACATTGAGAGACTACTTGTGCGACTGCTTCGTTTGTCTGCAATCACATTGGCCTTCCCTAGTACATGCATTACTATAAGAAAGCAGATGGAAGAAATCATCCATTACCACACTCTCACTGCTTCTCAACACAGTGGATAAGATCTGATTCCTACCTGTTTGTTGATGTACCAGAATACATTGTTCGCCGGAATAGCAATCGTCCTTGATGGGAAAACATCTTGAAAGGCCTGCAATGCTAGGAGGACTGCTCTCATTTCCAGGACATTGATAAGTCCCTGGCCTCTTCTAAGAACCATGTACCTTGGACTGCCCTTCCCATGTAGTCTCCACCACACCAGTTGGAAGGGATCTGTGATCACAGTGGCTATGGGCAGAGGAAGAACAAAGGAACCGCCTTAAGAATCATTCTCCGAGTGACGCCACCAAAGAAGATATTTCTTGCATGACTAGGTGATCTTGACTGGGGCGAAAAAGAGATGTTGAAGAACAGACCACAAAGAAATAGAGCAATAGAGCACCAAGAAATTCTATTGCAGAATTTGCATATGAAACCTGGCTAAAAGAACCAGAGTGATTGCTGCCACCATGGACCCTAAGGCTTGCAAGATTAGTCATACTGGAAGAGAATGATGAGATCACTTCCTTGGCCTGGGATCTACATGTCTGAATTCTTGTTGGAGGAAGGGACGCTCTCTGATTGACAGTGTCTAGATGAGCACCTATGAATTCCAGACTCGGCACAAGTGCGAGCTGTGATTTGGTGTAGTTCACTGAGATGCCTAGGCAAAGACAACAACACAAAGAAGTCCCTTGCATGTAGAAGTAGATTCCTGGTTGGGGCAGTTAGGATCCAGTCATCTAGACAGAGAAACACACTGAATCCCAGCAGTCATAGGTGAGCTGCTCCTACCACCATGTATTTGGTGAACACTTTTGGGGCTGTGGTCATTCCAAAGGGCAATGCTCTGAACAGGTAATGACTGGCTCCCAACCAAAAGAGCAGATACCTTCTGGAGCATCTGTTTATTTGGTTGTGATAGCACGTGTCTTGAAGATCTATCAAGCACATTCAATCATCCTTTTGCAGCAGGAGCAAAATAAACTGAACCTTGACTATCCGGAATAGTGAATACTTCACATATTGGTTTAATTTGCTGAGTTCCAGAATGGGTTTCAAGTCCCCTAGCTTCGTTGGCACTAAAAAGAATTCAGAGTAGGTTCTGAATCCTATCTGGTCTGGGGACCATCTGGATGGCTCTTTTTTCAAACAGCTTAGCTATTTCTAAGGCTGCCATCTCTCTCTGGTGGAATATCTGCGATTCTTTTCATTTTTAAAAGAGGAGGTTGGGAAAATAGTATGAAATAATCTCTCGATACAATTCTCGGAAGCCAGGAATATTTTGTGATGGATGACCAGGCTTCGGGGTGCACAGGCAAGTTCACCTCGACTGCCTCCAGACAGCAGCAGCCAGACAACCCTTCTGGAGCACTGGTAGGGTTTGTCTGAGAAAGAGTCCCAGAAACCCTAGTTCTGTAGGCCACCCCTACCTTGGGGGAACTGTCATCCATCAGAGATCCCCACACTGCCTCTGGGACAACCATCTCTTCATGAGTCTTGGAAAGGACCATGGGACTTACAGAACAACATCTTTCTGCTTCCTCACAGATTCTGGGAAAAAGGTCTCTGAGAAGTAGAAACATGAATCTCAACAGCAGACAGTGTCCTTTTGTCATGCTCATTTCTGCACAGCATTTTTTTTTTTTGGGTCACACAAGGAAGAGCCATCAATGGAAGCATTGAGGAATGAAGACTTGAAGAGCTCCGCAAAATCACATAGATGCATTCAGGCATGTCTCCTGATGGCTAAGCCTGAAACCATCTCCAATGAAATACCCTCTGCACTGTGGTATATCAACCTTATGGACGCATTAGATATGGACTGAAGGGTGGATGAAAACACTCAAAGGGTAGTGGGAAATGAGAATTGAACTAAGAAATACTGACTACTTTTAGAGGAAATCACCTGATAGCTCAAGACAGGATGTATCCGATATCCATGATATGGTGGCAAATGAGATGTTGTGGGACATTATGGGTAAAGGAGGAGCTCAAGAGTTGGATCTGAAGATCTGAAAGAAGTGGCTAAGTTGGATTCAAAACCCATCAGTTGAGGAATGAATGAAAATGACAACATCAGATTCTAAGTTATCTGTGGACATCTAACAAATGCAAAATATATTCTCATTATTGGGAGATTGTGGAAAGAATAATGGCAAATGAATGGTTTAATTGATGTTCATCTCTGATGCCACTTTTGGGATGAAAATAGGAATCATTTTCAAAGAAACCCTATCCTTATGGAAAACCAAATAAGGAGGTTTACAAGAAAGCAGTTGTAATTCAGAAATCCTTTTAGCTGTAGTGATGGCCACAAGAAAAATAGTCTACCAAGAAGGGTATTTTAAATCTATTTTAGTTGCTGGTTCAAAAGGAGGTATTGTTAATGCTTGAAGCATAACGATTATATCCCAAGGAGGAAGAGCATCCCTTACAGGAGACCTCAATAAGAAAGCTCCTTTTAGAAATGCCTTTGAAATCCTTAGAGAGTCTATAGCTGTTTCATTTTGTCCAGCACAGAAATTGGAAATGGCAGCTAGTTGCACTTTGACTGCAGAAAAACTGGAACCCTTCTGAAAAAGTTCTGATAAAAAATCTAGACTAAAAGAAGTAGAGCTGAAAAGTCATTTATCCCTTCCAGTTGCTAAGGTAAATTTTCTTGGTACTAAATTTTTGATAGGCTAATAAAATATTAACCATTTTATGGGAAAGTCTAGCATCTCTGTCCACTGGTAAAATAGAAGAACCATGCGGTTAGCCTCAGTGATTCAGGCGAAGCTGCCCGGATGGATGAGTTAGAAGATGTGGAAGGAGGACATAGTAGAAGAAGCCAGAGGAAGAAAAGCCACACTTGCCAAGGCCAAAAGGAGGCAATTAAGATTACCTTGGCCATGGACCTTATTGCCTTCTGAACAAACTTTGTTATTAGATGAAAGGGGGCAAAGGAATATAGAGGACACAGTGGACTACAGATCCCCTCTTTGATTATCCCTGTGAAAGGGTTAGGGTGAAGTTACTGCTGCATTTATGGGTTAGGTAAGAAGCAAAAAGACTGCAGCAAGGTTGGACTCAGTGGCTGAAGATCTGATTTGCCACAGCCTGATTAAGTGATCACTTATGAGGCAGTACAGTGAATCTGCTCAGCTTGTCTGCAAACACACAAAGTCCTGGGAATATGCATTGCTATGAGAAAGTGATGGGAAGACATCACCCACTGCCATACTCTCATGTCCTCTTGACATAGAGGATATAAATGGGTTCTGCCTTGCTTCTTGATATACCAGTCTAATGACATGCTGTCTGGATGGAGATCACACCCCTGGAGAGAGAGTCCTGGAAGGCCTGCAACACTAGTAAGACTGATCTCATCTCCAGGAGACTGATGTGAAGATTGGCATCTGTGTTCAACTATGAACCTTTAACGGTCTTCTCTTCGAAATGCCCCTCCACCCCAAGAGATAAATATCCATAGTTACTATGGTCATGGGGGACGTGGATAAAAAGGCCAACCTTCTAGGAGAGCTGTGTAGGTCAATTACCATGTCATGTTAGACTTGCATTCAGTTATGTGACTCCATACAAGAACAGGATGAAGGAGCTGGGACCATTGTACTGTTACTGTCAATTGAAGAATTCTCATGTGGTATCTGGCTAGGATCGCTAACATTACTGTGAAAGCCACTGGGCCTAGTAATCAGAGAATTAGTCTTGCTGATGAAGGGTGCTGAAGAACTTGCAAAGCTGTCTGTCGTAAAGAAACTGTCATGAGTTCTGGTAGAGTAACTATCTGGTTTCTCATGTTCAAGTGCCATCCGATGAACTCTGTTTGTTGGCTTGATATCAGTTTGCTTTTGGAATGATGGACTGTGATCCCCCAAATGTTAGAAGAACTGGAGTAAGAAGTCTTTTTAGTGTGTAGTGAGGAGCCAATTGTCTAAGTATGAGAACACCCACAACTCTAGCAGTCAGACATGAGTTGCGACTACTGCCATGCACTTCATGAACACCTGGGGGGCTATAGTGAGACCAAGGGGCAACACACTGAATTGGAAAGGACTGTCTCTCGGCCAGAAATGGAGAATTTTCCTTGATCACCTTGAAATCTTAATATGATAGTCAGCATCCTGGAGGTCTATCTAGCACATCCAATCATCTTACCTCAATAGAGGTAGAATGGACTGAACCATGATTATCCAGAACTTTGTTGATTTATAAACTTATTGAGGTGACTGAGGTCCAAGACTGGCCTTAGGGCCCCTGTCGTTTTTTAAACTAAAAAGAACCTGGAATAGACACAGGATTCTAACTGATCTGAGGGACCTGTTGCCTAACTATTTTCTAACACCATTAAGTTTCTGCTGTTGCAGATTCTGACTGATAGAGTTGCATTTGTAGAAATAAAGGTTATTACATAGCCTCTGTCGATTATCCTTAGTGCTCAAGAATCTGATGTCATGGCCTGCCTGGCTTGAGGGTGCAAGGATAAGCATGTCATGACTGCCCACAGAGTGTGGCAGTTGAGTAATCCTTTAGAATCGCTAAAAGGATTTCTTAGAAAAGGGACCATAAAACCCTTGATTCTGTGGTCCATCCCTGCATCAAGCGCAACATCCTTTGAAACTGATCCTATGCCTTGATAGAACCTGTCTGGATGAGCATCCTAGCTGGGCCACTGAGATTTTCTGAAACACATTTTCTTACCACCTCTTTGATTCATATAGAAGGTTCTTTGAGGGTGGAGAAACCGACTCCAAAGACAGAAAGGGTCTTTCCATCCTGCGCATTCCTGGAGAGAGTTTCCTTAACTTTTGGCCTAAAGAGGGTTGAGCTATTAAATGAGGCATTATGGAAGCACATCTTGAAGCCTTCTGCAAAGTCACATAGTTGCAAGCAGGTATGCTGGCAGATGGCTATGCCAGTGTCTATTGCTCTAGCTGTACCATCAGCTGCATTGACTGTGAGGTAGAGAACTGGGACTCTACTGTTTTCCAGACATTCCATCAGTAGGTTACCAGAGACAGGCTTGGTAAGTACTTTTGTCAGGTTCCTCTGGAAACATATCATATGGGCCAAGTAGTTCTGCTCTCTAAGTGAAAAAGTTGCTGAAGCATAAGTCCAGTTCCCAAATCTGTCTAGCACTCTAGATTCTCTACTAGGCAGTTGAAAAGATGAACTCTAATGAGAAAGCTCTTTTCTAGTGGCTGCTGTCAAAAACAAAACATCCACAGGGGAACCCCTTAACTCCAGTCTACTCTGTCTTTAGGTACAACTAAAATTTTGTCTGACTTCTTAGGGACTGGTTTCACCATATCAGGATCCTTCCAAGCCCGCTGAACTACTAAATCTATGAGCGCATCAGTGAGCTGTACCACCCAGAAAGTAGAACAGCCAGCTCCAAAAGCCTCAAGGAATACAGATTCCTCAGGACAAGGAGCATCAATGGACCAACAACCCCCCCCTTGCTGTTTCATCAATTCAAAAATGTCACTGAAAATGATGTGCTCCAAAGGGTATTTTGGGGAACCACCACTATCATCCAAGACTATGTCTTCAGTGACTGATTTCAGAAACAAATCTAAATGCTTCCTACTATACTTATTTATTTATTGACATTTGCTAACCGGGTTGGTCCAGCTAGGCTTGTGGCCCGTTTTCAGTGGAGACCCGAGGAGAAAAGCTCAAAAAAAAAAAAAAAAAAAAAAACAGACATTTATAGAAAAACAACAGATGACAGCAGTTTATATTAACATTACATAAGAAAGTGAATTATACAAAAATATTTGAAATACAAAACACAAAAAAAAATGCAAACATTTGCAGTCATATATTTTCTAAGTTTACAGAGTAGTGGTTAAATTACATATTTACAATGGGTTTGATTCATCAGATATGTGTATAAAGTAGAGTAAGTATCCAGAAATGGAAGGAATACTAATGTTGAGAGGAGGGTTACTAGGAAGGTACACAAAAGATGGGAGAGAGGGTTAAGCTGGGGCTTGACAAGGACAGAGTTTGGAGTTAAGCAGATGAAGTTTGAGTTTTTCTTTAAAGTGGGATGGGTGAATGGTAGAACATATATCTCTAGGAAGAGTATTCCAAGTTTGGGCGATGGAATATTTGTATAAGAGTTTACCTACCACTTTTTTAAGTTGGTAGGTTTGTAGTAGTTGCTGATTGGAGGTACGGAGAGTGCGAGAAGGTGTGTAGATAGAGATGAAGTAGGAGAGAGCAGGGAAGGATGAGGGTTTATAGAGTATGAAGTATAGCATTTGAAGTTGTGAAAGCAACAGTAAATGGGGGAATTCAAGCCAGTGGAGGGATGCAAGGGCTAGGTAGTGATGTGTATTGTAAGGAGAGTGGGTGATGAATTTAGCAATTTTATGGTAAGTTTGTTGGAGTTTAGTTAAGGTTGTAGTTTGAATGTTGGTGAACACAGGGGCAACATAAAGAAGGAAGGGGAGGAGGAGAGCTTGGGCAAGGGAGAGTCTAGCATTTAGAGTTAGAAATCTTTTATTATGATATAGTAACCTAGTTTCTGGTTTGTCTTTTTTATGCATTGGAGAAGGTGAATATTAAATTTGAGTTCATCGATGATGACTCCTAGGAGTTTTGTGTGAGGTTCAGGTTTGATAATTGTGTTGTTAGTGGAAGTGATAGAAAAGGACGATTTGTGGTGAGTGAGAGAGCGGGGGAGAAATAGTAATAGCTTGGTCTTTTTTTGGGTTGAGGATGAGAAGGTTGTTAGATAACCACTGTTCGGTAGTCGTAAAGGTATGTTGAGTGAGTGAGTGTAGTTCAGAGATGTTATCAGATATGGAGATGAGAGTAGAATCGTCGGCATATTGGATGAGGGAGGATTTTTTTTACAAGATGTGTGGAGGTCATTGGTGAATATATTGAACAGGAGGGGGACCTAAGATGGAGCCTTGGGGAAGTCTTGTAGGTACAAGTAAGAATGGAGAAGAGGAAGAGAGCCATTTAACAGACTGCTGCCTGCAGGATAGGTAACTGGAGAACGAGGTAAGGGAGGAGGAAGATAGAGTGAGACTTTCAAGTTTAGATAGCAGTAGGGGATGGCAGACAGTATCAAATGCTTTGGAAAGGTCAAGGAAGAGACAAGAGATGAGGTTGTTGTTACCTAGGGCCTCAGCAATGGTATGGGTAAAAGATAGGAGGGCAGTAGTTGTGCTGTGGTTGGGATGAAAACCATGCTGGGTGGGTGTCAGAAGATTGTGTTGGATGAGGTATTTTAGTAGTTGTGTGTGGATGCATTTTTCAAGAATTTTAGAGGGGGGATAGGATAGTTATGGGACGGTAGTTAGATAGGTCTGTATAGTTACCACCTTTGTGTAGAGGAACAGTGTAAAAGGCTTTCCAAAGGGTAGGCACAGTGGACTCCTGAATGGACCTATTGATTAGTATAGACAGTGGGAAAGCAATTGAGTCAGCAGCCAGTTTGAGGAAGGTAGGGGGTATATTATCAGTGGAAGGGGAGCAGGGTTTAAGCTTAAGAAGAAGGGATCAGATGTAAGAAGTAGGAACAGGATGAAAGCAGAAAGCATTGTTGTTATATTGGGTGGAAGGGGTAGGAGGAAGAGTAGAGTTAACATTGGACAGTAAGAGTACCTGAATAGTGTCAATAAAGTGTTTGTTGATTAGAGTAGCTGTTTCCAGAGGGGATGTATTAGGGTAGGGGGAGGTGTTTGATGGGCAGCCAGGAGAAATAATTTTATTAATGTTTGACCAGAACTTTCGGGGGTTGGAGTTGAGCAGAGTTAAAGGAGGACTTTTTATCAGCATTGGTTTGTTTCTTAGTTAGGTTTCTAAGATGTCTATAGTTATGAAGCAATGGTAATTCCTTTGTTTTGATCCAGGCTTTCCAAGCTTTATCTCTTTGGAGCATAACAGACTTAATTTCTTTGGAAAGCCAGGGAGCATAATTGGATTTTATTCTAATCTTTCTAGAGGGAGCAAGGGAGTTTAGGGTATTCAGGAAGATGGTATTGAAACTATTTACTGCATTATTTAGAGAGATTTCTTTTAGGAAGGACCAGTCAGTAGAAGATAGAATAGTCTGTTTTCTGTGACCTTGCCTTAACTGAACTTCTGGAGGCAAGTCGGAATCAGACAGGGCGCTCACATGATGAGCAGGCCCAGGCTAAAGGAAGCTGATCGTCTATGTTGACAAGGAAATGTAGAGTCAGACACAACATCCGAAAGAGGATGGGATGGAGCCAAGTGAATGGAGAGCTTGTCTTCTCTAGGCTTGGCCAAAACCCTTTTGAATGCTTTTAATGCCTAGGCAGAGACTGGGCCCAAACAGACTCCTGCACCACCACCATGGCAGTATGAAGTAACAGCTTCCTCACAACCTGACTCGGATCCAAAGCCGAAATTGGAGCCAAGCTATCTACTGCAAAGGCTCCAAAAGCTTCTGAGCCAACTCCACACTCTATGCCCAAGCACCGATACTTTAGCTCTGAGAATCTTCCTTATACAAAAACATCATAATCAAAAGAATAAGGGACACAACTGGATTCGAAGTTGACAGGACTTTTGGTTCCAATGTGGTTGCTTCTGGGAGGCTCAGACCCATAGACCACAGATCTGAAGGATGGATTGGCATAGGATAAATTAGTAAAGGGGTCTTGGAGCCATTCTTGGCCAGAAGAACCCCGGACTGAATTTGCATTCGAAGGAATCTCAGCATCATACTGTCAACATTTGCGTTGGTAAGGCTCCTAGATGATGGAATGGACCTGGATGATAAAGCCACTGATGGTAGTCTCAATGAATGCCTCTCTTGAAAAACGTGAGAATGAAACCGAGGAATCACTGGCTCCAGCCAGAGTCATGCTGACTGGATTTGAGATGGGGTCTTATCTGATTGACGATGCAACTTTGGTGCAGGATCCAAGGATTCTAACAGAACCAAAGACCAATTTTTTTTTATTTCCCTGACCTCTTTTCAGACTTGTCTTTTTCTTTTGACTTTTATTTATTTTTTTATTTTTCATTGATTTAGGAGCACAAGCTGGTTAAGAAACATAGGAAGTTGATTGTCCTGATGGAGAAATAAGCTCTTTTCAGACTAACTTGTCCCTATCGGCTTGAAAGGTTCTAGAGCTGCAGGAAAAGCAAGCTTCACAATCAATGTCTAAGTGGACTGCTCTGAGACAATAAATGCAAAGGGAGTATGGGGTCTTATGACCACAGGCTGTACACTTAAACCCATGAACCTTGTCTGCCATAACAATGGCAATAAAACCTCCAGAGAAAAGAACACTGTCTACCAGAAAAAAAAAAAAAAAAAAACAGAACGGCAGAAAAAATTATAGTAGCAGAAAAATATAAACTACATTGACACCACTGGAAAGAGTAACTTTTAGACATAAAGAGATAACATCATTAACTATCTTTTCCCCATTTTCTACATTGGGTTGGGGTGTAGTGTCAACTGTCACCATTTCTTTCTACTCATTGCCACTCTCCTGCCTTATTTAACATTCATGCCTGACCATCGCAGTTCTTCTCTCTCACAATCCATCCACCTCTTTGTTGGACGCCCTCCTCTTGCTTTCTTCCAGTCTGTCCCAAATCCTCTTCACCAGATTGTCTTCTACTTTTCTGCACATGTGCCCGAACCACCATAATCTGTTCTCTTTGACCTTTTGTGTAATTGGAGCTGCTTTGGCTTCAGCTCTTATGTCCCCATTTCTTCGTCTGTTCCACAGTGTGCATCCTACCACCCATCTCAGGTATTTCTTCTCCATCACCTCTAGCTTCCTCAACTGCTCTGCCTTTACTTCCCAGGTTTCTGTACCATACTTTAGTACTAGTCACACCACTGTTTTGTACACCTTACTTTTCAGCTTCTTTGGTATTCTTCTGTCACATACTATACCTGACACACTGTGTCAATTGGCTGCAGCCCCTCTAATTCTAGCTTTGACCTCCTCATTCCAACTTCCCTTCTCCTCAACCACCCCTCCCTGATATTTGAAGCTGTTAACCTGTTCTACTATTTTTCCTTCTATCTCAATTCTCAGTGTCCTGTGAACTCTGCCATATGCTGACATTACAATTGTCTTTTCTGTACTAAGCTTCATCCCATGTGCCTTCAGTTTTGCATTCCATCTCCCTATCCTTTGCTGAAGTTCTTGCTCAGAGTCTGCCTGTAATGCCATGTCATCTGCATACAGCAGCTTTGTTGATCTGTCTTCTCTGACCTGTTTGCTAACATATTTGCAACAACATTGTACGAAAATAACTGCAACAACCAGATCCAAACCAATTTCGGGAACGCACAGAAGATAACGCACAAGTTGTAAAATAAAAATATTTATTCTATAATAACAAATTCTAGAATGATTCCATGAATGTGGTGACACCGAGATGTTAGAATTTGTTATTATAGAATAAATATTTTTATTTTACAACTTGTGCGCTATCTTCTGTGCGTTCCCGAAATTGGTTTGGATGTGGTTGTTGCAGCTGTTTGCTAATATAGTCTGTCATGAGTATAAACAACAGTGGGCTCAGAGCTGAATGCTAGTGTACACCCACTCCCATTGGGTACCCCTCTGTGAGACTGAACACTATTCATACGTGAGTCAAAGGGTCCTTGTACATAGCCTGCACTTATTCTACCAATGTTACCGGGACATCAAACTATTATAGGACTGCCCAAATCAGCTTTCTTGGGACCTTGTCATATGCTTTCTCCAAGTCTAGGAATGCCCAGTTGGACTCTTTCCTCATCTCTAGCTTCCTCTCAAAACTATTTGTCTCACTGTAAATATCAGGTCAGTTGTGGTGTATCCTAATCTGAATCCAAACTGCTCATCTTCCAACTTACTTTCTACTACTCTGCATATTTGTTTATCAATCACAACAATATATGTATACAACTATACTTTTTAACAGGGGAGGATAAAGGTTAAGTATCAATTTAATATAAAGGTAACTAGCAAAAATTCAGACTGACAAGAAAAAGCAATTGTCTATTCAATGAAAATCACAACACTTGAAAACAAAATTCTAGATCAGGAAGTAAACAGGATCTTAGGTATTTGGAGAAAAACATGGATTATAGGTACTGGGGAAGTCAGAACCTAGATCCACAACTTCTAAACACGCCAAGATCAGAACAGGTCAGATTCGATAACAGTAAGGTTGAATTAGACAAAAAAAGACAACACTAGATTTCTATTTGCATTGCATCATCAGATCTCCACTTCCATACCTTAATTTGTTAACCAATATCATAGCCGGTTATGTTGATATTAGTTATGCAGCTATTAACTAAAATACACCAAACTATAACATTTGTTTTCTTTATAAAGTGCTTCTTAGACTATGGGTCAGTGTTTTCATCTATGAAACTGCTGTCTTTGGGCTCAGGTCATGGGTGAAAACAGTTCTCAAACTAGCCCATCTGACTGGTAAATAAATACAGAAATATAACAGCAGAAATGTGAGGCCTTTAATGATGTAGCAATAAATTTAGCAGGTTGCTTTTTTTTATCAGTTATACTTTTGACATTTGAGACAGTACTGTTTGTAAGTAAATTTGCCTTAGCAGATGTACAAATGATCACTCCTGCTGTACCCTTAGCTATATGGGTTATATTCTGCCAATGATATAACAACTGGCCAGCTTCCAGTCAGTCAGCTTGAGCTGAGCTGACTAAAGCTGATTAAAAAGATTTTGGTTCTAAGCCCATCAGAGCTTTCCTACCATTGAGGACAGCACTCCTGTCTGGGCTTACAAAGATCGATGGTCTGCTTGCGCTGTTACAGCACTCCTGTCTGGGCTTTCAAAGATCGATGGTCTGCTTGAGCTGTTCCTTTGCTGAGTAGCTAAGTTCAATTTGAGGAAAAAACTTCCTTATTAAAAATTTTTTATTGTACTTTCCTGTCTGTGTTTTAGTGGACTGTCATGAAACTTAATCGAACTTTAAACCAAAAGCGCACCTTTTTCCTGTCAGTTTAAAAGTTGTAGAAACTAAGTGAAAATAATTTTTTTTGTGCAGAAACTGTGTTTACAGCCCATACAGCTAAGACTACTGCAGTCATCAGTATGATGAAAATCTTCTATTTTTGGTTGTACAAATGTAATACAAAGCAGACTACTAGGAGCAGTGTTAAGTCTGTGGCACATGCCAATAAAATGCTGAGGTGTACTTTCCTGGGACAGACTCCAGAAGCAACCTCCACCTGGCTAAGATTAGACTACAGCCCGAATGCTTTGTGCATTTCTAAAGGCAGTACAAGGACAGGACACAAGACTGATGGAAAAAAAACACCAGAATATTGTATGAGGTGGAGGGGAAATAAGACAAAAGAAAGAAACTACAGATCTTCTCATGAGAGATCAGACGACATTCGTGGTGTAAGATATGGTGCACCAAGACCACATCAGGAAGACGTGAAGGGACTGATTTCAACAGGAAGGAAAGAGAAGAAAAGATAAAGCAGAACCATATGGATCCTTCATTTGTGTTCTACCATTCATCTCAACCTTCATACTCACAAGCTAGGACCTAAATACATTTTTTTGCCCAACTCTTTTTCCTATGAAGATCCATACCTATGGAACTTACTACCACCTTGTCTAGTGTGGCTTAAAGTCCATTTTGGACAGCTTCAAGAGGAACCAGAAGACATCTCTGCACTTTAAAGCCTATTTGCACTCACTTTAATTTTAATTATTGATTAATGCACAAGTCTTTATGAAAACTTGGAGATACTAATTCAAAGAATAGACAGAGCAAGGGAGATGACTTGGCTCTTGGACTATGAGAGTTCAGCCAACTATTCTGGGACTGTAAGAGAAAACACAGAATTCTGGATGTGGTTCTAAGGCAAAGGGGAACACGAATGTCTAATGAAGGCACCATTAGCCAATAATCACTGTGTTGCTGCATGATTTACAGAGGTGGATGGATACGAAATTAAACACAAAGAGGATGGTATAAAATTTTATAATACCGGTTTACAGTGAGATGAGTGAGAGGGTCAAAGATGACTGGGGAGACCAGGTGCATATCGAAGATCTAAATAAACTATGGGAATGAATTAGGGATGTGTTATTTAGGGTTTGTATACTTGTGTGAAAAAAGACACAAAACACAGGAAAAGACAGCATGGCTATAAAGGAATATGGATCAGGCAACAATGGCAAAAGGTAAGTACAACGATGGATTGACAAGACAGCTGGACAGGTAAAGGCTGCACAATACAAAGAAAACATAAAAATGCAACAAAGGCAGTGAGGAAAGCATAGAAACAAACAGAAAGGGAACATGTCGAAGAAATAAGAACAGGGTCAAGTGACTGTTAACTACATATCAGAAAGAAGGAAGAAAGTGACATACTTGGACAGATAAGCAAAGATGGGAGACAGACAGCTGAAGATTGAGGTACTGGGAGGGAGAACAGAATAAGGACGACAGTGGGCAAACATCTAGATAAAGAGGCAGGAGTAGGACAAGGAACTGGATGCTCTTAGAGAAGATAAAGCACAAGGGACCCCAACTGGATATATCTCAGAATCCTACAGAATCAGGTCATTGTGATGGCAGACCTCTTGAGACAGATCTTTAACAGATCTCTGCCCAGTAAAAAAAAAAGTTTCTGAAGACCATAGGACAGAAACTATAGTGCTCCTGTACAAGAAGGGAAGTGTGAAAAATCCAGGGAACTCCAGGCCAATTAGCAGAAGAACAGTGTCATGAACATTATGCAGATCATTGTTAGGGAAAAGTTGGCAACATTCCTAGAGGGCAGTAATCTCTAAGACAGCAACTAACAACTTCATAACTAAAAAGAGCTGCCAGTCAATCCTGATCAAGTTGCATGACCGCCAAATCATATATCAATGCACTGTATGAACACGTACACAAATGCATGGATCTCGCTATATCCAATAGAACCAAGATGCTCTCTTCCAAAAAAAGGAAGCAATCTGGTGGTCCTCTGCCATAAACAAACTCTACAACAGAAGGAGGAAACTGATGCAGAATAAGGTGAAGTCCCAAGACTGGAAAAACTCCCTTATCAGCCTCAAGAAAAAGTTGAGATCCCCCATCAAATCCTCTAAAGCTAGCTATGAAAACAGAATTGCAGCAGAAAGTAAAGACAACTACAAGACCGTCTATAGTCATGTAAAGAATCTCCACGGCAATACCCAGATTTACTCTGAGCTACTACACAATGGTACCTCCTATAGAGTCAACAGATATTGCCAGTATACTGGCCGACAGATTCAGTGCCAACTTTACTCCCCCCCCCCCACCAAAGGACCAATCACAATACCAGCAGATTGCCAGGCACCCATTATTACTGCTGAACAGGTTAAAACAGCACTGTCCAAGGCCAAGAATACAGCTTCCATGGGACTTGACAATATCCCTGGCAGTGTTCTACATGAACTACAGAGTGAACTGGCACCTCACCTGTGTGCCCTGTTCAATCACAGCCTCACCTCAGGCTTTGTCCCTACCAAATGACGCACTGCTATAGTCATCCCTCTCCACAAAGGAGGACCAACTACAGACCCTGAGAACTATCGCCCCATTAGCCTGACAAGTCTGATATGCAAAGCTGTGGAACGCATCATCATGGACCTAATAAACAAGGATATAGGGACTCTCCAAACTCTGGATCCCACACAGTTTGGTTTTCTGATGGGTAGATCATGCCTGTTCAACTTGGTCGACTTCTTTGAGTCAGTCACCAAAGTTGTGGATGAAGGCAAGGTGGTTCATACAGCCTACCTTGATCTGGCCAAGGCCTTTGATACAATTCCTTACTCCGGAATCATACAAAAACCCACTAAGCTAGATATCAACCCCTATATCACTAGGTGGGTTGCACACTGGCTCACATAACCCACAGTGTGAAAGTAGCTGACTCCAAGTCAGACTGCCGACCATTCATGAGTTGAGTCCTACAGGGATCGGTCCTGGGTCCTCTCCTGTTTGGTATCTACTTCTCAGAAGTCCAGGCCAATACGAAGGGACTCTGGCTGACAAAGTTCACAGCCAATTGCAAGTTGGGAGCCATTATTACCTCCCCAAGGCCTCACTGAGACAAACGACTGGTGTCAGAACCATGGCCTTAAGCTCAATGCCAAAAAATGTGTGATCATCCCCCTTGGGAAAAACCCAGTTTCCATGAATTACCAAGTCGATGGTAGTCCACTGAACATAGAAGGCATTATAAAAGATCTAGGAACACAGGTTGACAGCAAGCTCTCTTTTGACCACTACACTCCCACTGTGGTCAGAAAGTCCTTCTATGTGGCACATCTCATTACTAAGGGTTTTGCATTCAGGAAGAAAGAGGTCATTGTCTACCCACTACTCTTCCCTCATTAGGTCAATCATCGAGTACAGTGCCTCATTTGGCATGTACCTCACTAGACACCTGCAACAACTAGAGAGGCCGCAAAATACCTCAAAAAGAGGATCCTAGGCCTTAAACACTTGTCCTATATGGATAGACTCAAAAAACTCCAACTATTTTGTATCTCATATCGCCTACTTACAGGAGATCGCTGCTTGACTTAAATAGCCATGTCTGACCCAGCTCTGTTAGAAATGCTACATCTAAAGAAATCCCAATCCCTCCACACCACATACTCCAGAGACCTCAACATCATTACCACAATCAAGAGAACGTGCTGAAGGGACAGGTTCATAACCCACAGATTGCCCATGCTATGGAATAGACTTCCCATACATATCAAACAGAGCACCTCACTGGCCCTCTTCAACAGAAATCTTGATGAGTGGATGGGAAATAGAAAATTCACCCCAGGGATCACTCCAGTGGCTCTACTCGACAGAGGTACTGGAAACTAAGGTCAGGTGGCACGATGCCAGTGTAATCCCATGGACTAGGCTTGTAACGGCTCTAGGGCCATTAGCCTAGTACACACCTATGAATCTATGACTGAGTTACAAAAGAACTTTCAGCAAACCCTCTGACTTGGTTATACAGAGGTACCTGATTTAAAAAAAATTAAAACTAGAGGGGTTATACAGGGAACAATTCAGAGGAAATGGACTGTTGCATAGTTGAATGGTAGGATATAAGATTCCTTTACTGTCATTGCACAAGTACATTGAAATTTGTAGCAATCCTCCTAGGGTGCATTCACATATAATGAACACGAATAAATAAGAGAATACAATATGACACAATACCAAACAATACAATATAATGCAATGCAATGCAGTAAACAACTAAGTTATTGCACTTGGGTATAATTGCACATGAAAAGAATAACGCAAGGTGCACAGGAATGTAAACATATACCTTATAATGCAAATGTCTATTATCTGTACTCAGTGTGAGTATTAAGCATTGTTCAGTTCATGTATGGCTCTGGGATAGAAACTGTTCTTAAGTCTGTTTGCCCGAGATGAAATGGACCCGAACCATCTGTCAGAAGGCAGCAGCTCAAACAGGTGATGTCCAGGGTGAGAAGGGTCTTTCAAGATGTTGGCTGACCTGTTGAGACAGCTACAGCTGAAATGTTTTTCCGAAGAGTGCAGTGAGCAGCCAATGATTTTCTGGGCAGAATTCATGATCTTTTCAAGGACCATCCTGTCCGCCGCCGAGCTGTTGGCATACCATGTCAAAATGCAGTATGTAAGCATACTTTCAATAAAACAGCAGTATAAAAACAACAGTAGCTTCTCCTTCAGGTTGCTTGTTAAATGGATTCTCTGCTGTGCCTTCTTGACTGCCTCCGTGGTGTTTATGGAGCAAGACAGATCTTTTGCCACATGTATACCAAAAAACTTGAAGGCAGAAACACTTTCCATACAGTCTCCTTTGACGCATATTGAGTTGTGATCTGTGTTGTGCCTCCAAAAATCTATTATGAGTTGTTTTATTTTGGTAGAGTTCAAGGCAAGGTTGCTCTCAGTACACCATGCAGCCAGTCTTTGAACTTCATCTCTATATGCTGTCTTGTGTCCTCCTGAAACAAGTTCAATCGCTGCGATGCCATCTGCACATTTAATGATGGTATTAGCAGAATGGGAGGGGACACAGTTGCACGGTGTATAGAGTATACAGAAGGAGGCTCAGAAGACAGCCTTGTGGGACACCAGTGTTTAGCCTGAGAGTGGAGAGATGGTATCGGCCTAGTCTAACCATCTGAGGACGGTTAGTCAAAAATGTTTTAATCCAATGGTAGATAGGTTCTGAAAGTCCTAAGCCAGTAAGTTTAATGACCAGTCCATCTGGGATAACTGTGTTAAAAGCTGAACTAAAGTCTACAAAGAGCATCCTCTTACAGCCCCCATGCTGCTCAAGATAGCAAAATGCAGTGTGTAAGGCAGTGGAGATGGCATCTTCCATACACCTACTTGCTCTGTAAGCATACTGGTGTGTATCCAAGATAACTGGGAGACTATCCTTGATGCGTTGCAGAGCCAGTAGTTCAAAATACTTCATGATGACTTGCGTAAGTGCCACTGGACAGTAGTTGTTGAGACTACTGATGACGGGTTTCTTTGGGAGTGGAATGATCATAGTTGACTTCAGACAAGATGGAATAGTAGACTTAGACAGAGACGGGTTGAAAATCTTTGTGAAGACCCCCACAGTGCTGTCCATACATACTTTCAGCACCCATCTCATCACTACCTCAGGGCCAGCAGCCTATCTTGGCTTAACCGCTTTAACTCATTAACTCTGAATGTCATCCCATGGTGCCTTAGTGCTCAAATCCAAGCACTCTCTGAGACACAAAGAATTGTATGCTGTTACACCACAGTGCCTGCCACAAGGGCGAGTAACTTTACAGTCATATTTATTTTAGTTCCAATGTTAAAAACTAAGTTGAAAAAGTACCTGAACTTTGTCAGTAACCTTCTCAAATTTGTTTTGTGTGTGGAATAACCTAATGCTCATATTTTATTTTTTTGGGAAAATTGTCTTGCCATGCACTCTGTATCATCATGTGATCACAGCAAGCCAATTCTGTATGTGTTGCATGAAGCAAGTGGTGGCAGCTAATTGGATTCTTGCAATCCAAGCCACCATTTGCCTAAAACCTCCACCCCAGACCTAAGTTTTCTTTGTTCTGTCATAATAAACAGTGTGTCCTGCAGTAGCAAATCCCTTTCATTTCTCTGAGATTTGCAGAATTTGCCTACATTGCTACAAGATCCTTCTATTTTGTCAGAATATTTCTGTGTGCTTGTTCACAAGACTGGAGATACTTCCAAAAGTCATGATCTGAGAAGACAGCAGTGGAGAGAAACCCTGAAAGTCAAACAGGTAAACTACAGCTGCAACAGAGATCTTTTTCTGAACTAGAGAAAGGTAAGTCTACTGGCAGTGTATGTGTGTATGAGAATGAGAGAGAGATTGCTCACGTTATTATTTTACACTCACTAAGCAGCTGTTTAGTGAGTGTAAAAAAGAAGTAAAACAGAAAAAAAGTGTGCCTGTGTGCACATCTGTTTATGTTTCTGTGTGTGTGTGTGTGTGTGTGTGTGTGTGTGTGTGTGTGTGTGTGTGTGTGTGTGTGTGTGAGTGAGTGAATGGGTGTATGAAAGCAGAAGAGACTATGTGCATGAGAGGTCGAGAGAGTGATCTTGTGTGAGTGAATGCATCTATGAAAGCAGAAGAAACTGTGTGAGAGAGATCAAGAGACTGACATCGATCTTGTGAGAGTGAATGCTTGTAGGAAAGCAGACGAGACTGAGAGTGTGAGACAGGGTGTGAAGGTTGAGTGCTAGGGAGCAATCCCTTGGCAGCAGAGAAGTTCGTGCATACCTCTCAGCCTCTTACAGCAAGAAACTTGCAAAAAGCTCTAAATAATAGGGGGAGAGACAATCGGTTCAAGTTCATTAGTGGCAAATCATTAAAGACTGGAGTTTGAAAATAATAACAGACATTTGAGTTTCAGACTTCATACCCTTCAGAAAATTCATGCTAATACAAACAAAATAAGAAGTTATGTCTTACCATAACGATCCATGTGAATTGTTAATCTCGCCTTTGTTCTTACACACGGGTTCGGAGCCGATCCTCGGCTCTGAGTCGGCTGCATCACTAGCTCGCATCTTCGAGAAAGCTCGAGGCACAGTAATATCCCATGATCCTCCGGTGCTAACCCTCAGATCTAGTTTGCTATACCAGAAGAATCACTCTTAGAAGTGTGTCTAAAACACTTATAAACAGATACTGCAAAGTGTCTGTAACCCTACTGCCATGTAGAGGATAAAAGATGCCATTACTGTTGTTAATAACATGCCAACCATAACTAGAAAAGGCTGAAAAAGAATCTAGTTGAAAACCGTTCTCCAAGACCATAGGACAGGGGATGGAGGGGGGGAATGTAAGAACAAAAGCGAGATGAACAATTCACATGGATCATTATGGTAAGACATAACTTCTTAATGTGAAATTGATCAATCTCGCCGTTTGCTCTTACACATGGGTAGCGTCCCTAGCTCCTTTTTCCCGGGTGGCTCAAGGGAGAACATTCCTGAGAACAGTGGAACCAAACGTCGCCCTGTCCCTGGAACTCTTGTCTAGCTTGTAGTGGACGATAAAGGTATGCGGTTTTGCCCAAGTTGCCGCTGCACAAATGGTATCTAAGGGCAAACGAGCGGTATAGGCTGAAGAGGTAGCAATCGCCCTTGTAGAATGAGCTCTGGGTTTGAAAGGGAGTTGCTGTTTAGATTCAGCATATACGAAATTTATGCAATCCGAGAGCCATTTGGATAAAGTAACCTTCGTTACTGCCTGTCCTTTTCTTTGGTCAGCATATGAGACAAATAGCTGATCTGACTTTCTGTGCTCTTTTGTCCTATGTAAGTAAAATCTTAGTTGTCTGTGAACGTCCAACTTGCGCAATGTGTATTCTAGCTTATTGGAATGATTTTTAAAGAAGGTAGGTAGTTCGATAGATTGATTGATGTTCTGAATCGAACAAACCTTCGGAAGGAAGGACGGATTGGTGCGCAAGGTTACTCTATCTGGATGAAAAATCATGTACGGGGGTCGGATAAATAAAGCCTGTAACTCTGAAACTCTTCTGGCGGAAGTGATGGCAACCAGGAAAAGTGTTTTCCACGAAATAAATTTTAACGGAGTTGTGGTAGCTGGTTCAAAAGGGGGCAACATGAGTTGTGACAGCATGAGATTAAGATTCCAAGGTGCTACTGGATTACGAAAGGGGGGACGGAGGTGAAAAGTACCTTTCATGAAGGCTTTACAAAGCCTGTGGGACATAAGAGAACCATCCTCACGGCCAATATGAAAATTGGAAATAGCGGCCAGTTGAACCCTTATAGTGGATGTTGATGCTCCTTTTTGAAAACGTGAGGTGAGGAAATCTAGTATCTTGTGTACTGGGGCCCCAAATGGATCTATACCTTGTTTGGAGGCCCAGTGCGCAAAACTTTTAGTTATGTACTTACCATAACTTTAGATGTATGGGATCCATCTCGCCTACATTCTCTACAGATGGGTTCGGAGCCGATCCTCGGCTCCGACTCGGCCGCTATACAATAGAATGCAGTCTCTTATTGGCTGAGTTACCTCGTATCCCAGGATGCACCACTACTGCTTCCCCAGATCTTGTTTGTCCGCACACATGCACACACACATAGACTGTTGTTATAACATTGCCAGGTGTTTCAAGAGAGGAAAAAGTTGAATTCGGATCGTCCGGTCTCTTCTGGCCTACAAGGCAGGGGGAAGGAGGGTGGGTTATTAGGAATGTAGGCGAGATGGATCCCATACATCTAAAGTTATGGTAAGTACATAACTAAAAGATGTAATGTGATCCTATCTCGCCTACATTCTCTACAGATGGGACAGCGTCCCTAGCACCTAATTCCTGGGTGGCTCACTGGAAAACGCTCCGGAGAACCGTGGAACCGAAGGAAGCTCGACCCCTAGATGCCACATCCAATTTGTAGTGAGAAATAAAGGTGTGTAGAGAAAACCACGTAGCAGCCGCACAGATGTCACTAATAGAGAGCTTGGAATGAAAGGCTGCCAAAGTGGCCATAGCCCTGGTAGAATGAGCTTTCACTGGAACTGTAAGCTCCTTATTTGAAATGCGATAAATATGACTGATACAGTCTCTGATCCACTTGGCAATAGTGACTTTCGTGACGGCTTTGCCCAATTTACTATCCGAAAAGGACACAAACAGTTGATCTGATTTTCGTGCTTGGTGTGTCCTATCCAAATAGAAACGTAATTGTCTGTGCACGTCTAAGCTGTGAAAGGTATACTCAGCTCTGTTTGAATACTTAGGGAAAAAAAACGGTAATTCCAGTGATTGCTGCAAACAAAAGTTAGAACAAACCTTTGGTATAAAGGATGGGTTTGGTCTAAGAGATACTCTATCCTTGTGAAACACCAGGTATGGTGGTTTGACACATAGGGCTTGAAGTTCTGAAACTCGCCTGGCTGATGTAATAGCAACTAGAAGGGCAGTCTTCCAAGAAAGAAATTTTAAGTCACAGGTTGCTGCCGGCTCAAAGGGAGGTGCGGTTAATGCACCTAACACTACGTTAAGGTCCCACGGTGGTGCTGGATGAGATATAGGGGGCGGTAGAAGCCAAGCTCCTTTAATAAAAGCTTTGCACAACTTGTTGCTCATTAAAGGTGGTTCTACGCTCTCGTGAAAATTGGAAATAGCCGCCAATTGAACTTTGATGGTAGACACCGAACAACCCTGGTTGAACAGGGAAGTTAAAAACTTCAGAACCTCTGACACTGAGGCTGTCATAGGGTCTAATCCTCGGAGTTGGGCCCAAATAGCAAACCTCTTCCATTTACTGCTATACATCTTTTTAGTAGAAGTCTTGTGGGCCGAGGACAAAATATGCATGACTTCAGGGTCGAAAGAATGGCTCCTAACTATGGTCAGAAGAGGAGTAGCCAAGCTGCTAGCTTCAATGAATGGAGGGACTGATGGAGCTGTCCTGACTGATGCGTCAAGAGTTCCGGAACTTGGTCCAGGAACCAGGGACCGTCCAATGCATATTTGTGAAGAAAGGGGAACCAGACTTGACGAGGCCAGTTTGGGGCGATTAGAATCATTTTGCTTTCCAAGCGAATCGCCTTCTGAATCACCTTGGGGAGAAGGGGAACTGGTGGAAAGGCGTATAGCAGACCAGGGGGCCAAGCTTGGACTAGAGCATCCTTGGGGATCTCCCCCGGAACTGGGGTGAGAGAGAAGAACTGCTGGCATTTTGCATTGAGGGGAGTTGCGAAAAGATTGCAACATGGAGCTCCCCATCTCGTGAAAATCTGTGTTACCACTCTGTCGTTCAAGGACCACTTGTGAGAGGAGAGAATAGTCCTGCTCAGTCTGTCGGCTATCACATTGGATCTCCTCGGAATGTGTGCTGCCACTAGAAAACGTTTGGTAGCAATCGCCCAATCCCATACCTTCATGGCCTCTCTGCAAAGGGGGTAAGACCTGGTCCCTCCTTGCTTGTTCAAGTACCAGACTACCGACATGTTGTCGGACTGAATGGCAATCGTACCCTGGGGAGGTGATCGTGCAGTGCTTGCAACGTTAAAAGCACCGCCCTCATTTCCAGGATATTGATGTGGAGAAGACTCTCGGAGTGCCACGTGCCTTGGACCGACCTGTCCAGATAATGCCCCCCCCCCACCCTGTCTGGGAGGCGTCCGTAGTCAACGTGGCCGAGGGGGATGGGGGAACGAAGGGTCGCCCCTGATCCAGGTTGGAGGAAAGAAGCCACCAACAAAGATCCTGTTTGCACGTCTCTGTGATCAATATGTGGTGACTGAGGGGAAGGTCTTGATAAGACCACTGGACTGAGAGGAGCCACTGGAGTATCCTCATATGCAACCTTGCCAAGGGGACCAGAAGAATGGTGGCTGACATGGAACCCAACAGCTGCATGACCATTCTCGCTGGAGCGCGACGTCTGAGGAGTAACGCCCGAACCTGAGACTGCAGTGTTGCTATCCTTTCCGCAGGAAGATAGACTCGCATCTGCCTTGAGTCTATTTCTGCACCAATAAACAGAATATGCTGCGATGGCAGCAATACGGATTTTGTCCATTTGAAGGTGATTCCTAAGGAGTTGCCAAGAGAGATGGTGGCTGCTAGAGTTTTCAAGAGTAGATGCCTGAAGGTGGCAGTTAGGAGCCAGTCGTCTAGGTATGGAAACACCTGGAATCCTAGACTTCTCAGGTGAGCAGTCACCACCGCCAAACATTTGGTGAACACCCTGGGGGCTGTGGTGAGACCAAAGGGCAGTGCACGGAACTGGAAATGACTGTCTCCTAGGCTGAAGCGCAAGTGTCTCCTTGACGCCTGATCTATCAGAATGTGATAATAGGCGTCTTTGAGATCTATGGAGCACATCCAAACACCTTTCTCCAAAAGCGGGAGAATGGATTGCAAGGTGACCATCCAGAATTTGGACTTTTTCACTAATCGGTTTAACTTGCTGAGATCCAAAATGGGCCTCAAGTCCCCGGTCTTTTTTGGTACCAAAAAGAATCTTGAGTAAGTTCCTGATCCGGCCTGATCTGCGGGGACAGGTTGGATGACTCCTTTTTGAAGCAGCTTCGATATTTCGCTGGCTGCCAGATCCCGTTGACTGGGTGGCGGGTCCGGGATTCTTTGGGATGGTGGGGGGGGGGTTGAGAGAAGGGAATGGTGTAACCTCCGGCGATGATTCGGAGCACCCATTGGTCCTGAGTGATATTCTCCCAGGCCTTTAGGTGCCTCGAACGACCACCGACTGGCTCCGGAGCTGCACAGTCGGGCACTCCTTCAGGGATGCTGGAAGGAGGAGGAGCCACGAAAGGACTCGCGGTCTCCAGTGTTGCAGGGGCCTCCGCCGCCTCTGGGACGGCGACTCCCTGAAAAATTTCCCCCTCCTCTGCCTCTAGAAGGGGAATTGCTCTGCTGCGACGAGTAAGGCTTTTGAGACTTACGGAACCACATTTTCCCTCCTCTTCGAGCCTTGGGATAAGGTCTGAAGGGAGTGGAAAACCGGGCCCCTACGGCAGTTAAAGTCTTACCCTCCTGTTCGCAGCGAGTCAAAGTGTCCTTTACCTTGGGTCCAAACAGAGAGGACCCATCAAAGGGGGCGTTGGCAAAGGAAGACTTAAAGGCCTCCGCAAAGTGACACAGGCGTAGCCAGGCTTGTCTCCGTAGAGCAACACCTGTTCCCACCGCTCTGCTCGCTCCTTCGGCTGCATAAGAAATGAGCCTCATGGACGAGTTGGATAACGAGGACAGGGTAGCCAACTGGGAGTTGACCGTCTGGGCCAACTGCTCAGGTAAGTTACCGGAGAGGGTATCCGAAAGCTCCTTGACCAGACCCCTCTGCAGTCTCGTGAAATGTGTCAAGTAGTTCAGAGACCTTAGTGTAAAGGTCGCTGAAGTAAGGGTACGCTTCCCGTACCAATCCATGCTCCTAGACTCCTTATTAGGAGGATGGACGGACGTTGAAGCCTCTGCCACATCTTGCTGGGTGGCAGATGCCACCACAAAGGCATCTACAGCCACACCTTTCGAAAGAAAGTCCTTATCAGGGGGTGCCGAAAGGAATTTACTGAGGCGAGCTGGCACCGGTTCAACAGAGTCCAGGTGTTCCCACGCCCTTCGAGAGATCAAATCCAGAAGCTCATCGAAGGGCGGAGACACCCAGGAGGCGGAGGGCTGAGCCCCGAAGGCCTTGAGGAAAACCGACTCCTCAGCAGAAGGGGGTTTGGACTGCCAGTCGCCTCGTTGCTTAAGGATCTCCAAGATGTCCGCAAAGGATACATCATCCGAGGACGACTTGGGGGACCCTTCCGCATCATCGAGGTCGGTATCCGAGGTGAGAGACTCATCAGGGGAGTCGACGTGCTTCCTCTTGCACTGTTTCTTCCTCGGAAAGACGTTTCGGAGGGACCTCCAAGAAGAAGGGAACCCCCGATGGGGGTAACCTCAGGCCCAAGGGCTCCGCTGTCGTGAGACAGGGGGATTGCAAAGGAGCCAGTCTCCGTGCCAAGGGAAGGTGGTGGTGAGATGGTAGAAGTGGCCAGAGAGGATTTGGCCAAGGCACTCCTCATGGCCTTGAAGGCGGGACCCCCAGAGTCCTGGGATGGTTCAATCCCCAAGGCCACAACAGTAGTCGGAACTCCCGCCGCCGACGCACCGAGAGGGAGGATCGGTCCCGAAGCGTCCCCCCCGGGGCTGACAGAGGAGGTCTGCGTACCGAACCCCGACCCGAAGGACGGGGTTGGAGTTAGGGTCAGAACCGACCCGACAACCTCCACCGGCTCCACCAACACTGACTCCAACGGCGCCGAAGCTGTTGGAGAAGGAACCGAGATAGCAGGGTGGGAAACCGGCTCCGGAGCCGACTGGGCTGGAGCCGAGATCAACTTTTGAAAGACCGGAGACTGAAAAAGCCTTTGAAGCACCCTGTCTACATCCAAATCAGACATCCTCGACGACCGAGAAGAGACCGACCGGGTCCGAGTCGACTTCTCCACTGGCTCCAAAAGACTGGGGGACCGGCTCCGTATGGGTTCGAGAAGTATCGGCGCCGAGGGAGATTCCACTACCACTACAATTTCCCTCGGAGCCGATGGGGACTTTGGCACTGAAGGGGAAGAGTCTGAGCGGGCAACCCTCATTGGCTTCGAAGGCAGTGGAGCCGATGGAGATGACTCGCCTCTCGACGCCCGAGCTCTCGACTCCGAAGCCAGAGGAGTCGAGGCTGGAGACATCGAGGCAGACCGTTCCGCCCTCGGCTCCGAAGCCCGTGGAGCCGAAGGAGAAGCCTGCCTTGACTTTTTAGCTGCCGGATCTGACGGGCTGGTCTGAGCCGAAGATTTTTTCTTCCTCGAAGGGGAAGAAGAAGAAGATAGGGCTTCCTCAAAGGAGAGGGTAATAAGCCCTTTCAAAATCAACTTATTTTTCCTCTCTTGGAGCACGCGAGAGGAAAAAGCGTGGCAAACGCTACAGGATTCCTGGAGGTGCTTCGGGCCCAAACAGTAAACACACAAAGAATGGTCGTCCGTAATGGACATTTTATAATTGCATTTAGAACATTTTTTGAAACCTGATGGTCTATGTTCCTTCGACATGGTTAAGACACACTAAACTTCAAAAAGTACACAAAAAGTACACAAACTACAACTCTAACTAAAAAGCGCAGGATAGGGCAAGGCCCCTCTGACTCAAACGGAATCACTTGCCACAAAAAATACAATTTTACCACAAAAATCGCTAAATACAGAATCACACAATAACAAGTAGCTGTTAAAACAGCTTTTGGGTCAGTTTTAGCAGAAAATTTGACAGAAAATTATGTCACTAAGAGGCACTTAGCTCAGCTAAGTCCGAGACCACGTCTATGCTTCAGAAGCGGCAAACGAGATCTGGGGAAGCAGTAGTGGTGCATCCTGAGATATGAGGTAACTCAGCCAATAAGAGACTGCGTTCTATTGTGTAGCGGCCGAGTCGGAGCCGAGGATCGGCTCCGAACCCATCTGTAGAGAATGTAGGCGAGATAGGATCACATTACATCGGTTCTTTTGCTGTTGTACAATTTTCTTGTAGATGGTTTGTGAGAAGATACAATAATTTGTTGTACTGCAGGAGATAGTAACTCCGACCTGGTTAAGATGGGAAGCGGAGCAGCCAAGCTGTCAGTTTGAGGGACTTGAGGAAGGTGTGAGGAACTCCCGACGAATGTGTCAACAGATCTGGCTCCGGGTCCAGTATCCATGGTTCCTCTACTTGATGGGATTGAAGGAAAGGAAACCAGATTTGTCGAGGCCAGAATGGGGCTATCAGTATTATGGTCCTGTCCAGACATTTGGCTTTCTGCAAGAACCTGGGAATTAGTGGAACAGGAGGAAAAGCGTAAAGAAGACCCAGGGGCCAATCGTATACCAGTGCGTCCCTGGGGACACCCCCTGGGGGGGGGGTAACAGGGCAAAGTAGCTTCTGCATTTGGCATTCAAAGGGGATGCAAACAGGTCGCAGCAAGGCTGGCCTCATCTGGGGAAGATCTCTTCCGCCACTTGAAGTTTGAGGGACCACTCGTGAGGGAACAGGATTGCTCTGCTCAACCTGTCCGCGATTACGTTGGAAGTCCCCGGGATGTGCATTGCTATCAGAAAGCGTCCAGTGGACTTTGCCCATTGCCAAATTCTGAGGGCCTCTCTGCATTAACGGGTAAGATCTGGTTCCCCCTTGCTTGTTTATGTACCAGACCACTGACATGTTGTCCGTCTGAACTGTCACTGTTCCCCAAGGTAAGGACTTGTGAAAGTGTTGCAACACTAGAAACACTGCCCTCACCTCTAGAACACTGATGTGCAGATTGTACTCCAAGTTGGACCATTGACCTTGGACTGTTTGTCCCTGAAAGAATCCCCCCCACCCTATCAGGGAAGCGTCCGTGGTTAGAGTTCCTACCCGACTGGGTAATACAAAGGGTCGTCCTAGTGTTAGCTCTTGACTGTGTATCCACCACAAGAGATCCTTCTTGCAAGAATTCGTGTTCAAGATTTCGTGAGACAGTGGAAGTTGTAGATACGACCACTGGGCGAATAGCATCCATTGAAGAATCCTCATGTGCATCCTGCCTAAAGGAACTACAAGAAGGGAGGCTGACATCAAGCCTAGCACTCTTAATATTTGTCGTGCAGGGACTCTCTTGTTGTGAAGAAGGAGCGAAATTTGATGCCTGAGGTCTGATACTCTTGGTGGGGGGAGAGTAACTTGAGCCAGGGAAGTGTCTAGTTGTGCTCCTATAAATAAGATACGCTGTGACGGTGATAAGACAGATTTTCCAAAATTCACCATTATGCCTAGTGAGGAGCAAAGACTGATGGTGTAGTCTCTGGCTTGTAGAAGACGACACTTGGTGGTGGCGGAAAGGAGCCAGTCGTCTAGATAAGGAAACACCCGGAATCCGTTTCGTCTCAAGTGAGACGCTACTACTGCCATGCATTTGGTGAACACCCTGGGGGCTGAGGTGAGACCAAAGGGCAGAGCGTGAAACTGGAAATGACTGGCTCCCAGCCGGAAGCGCAAGTGATCTCTGGACGTCCTGGCCATTTTGATATGGTAGTATGCGTCTTTATGATCTATAGAGCACATCCAGTCGCCCTTTTGCAGAAAAGGGAGGATTGACTGAAGCGTGACCATCCAGAAATTTTCCTTTTTCACAAAGGTATTTAACTTGCTGAGGTCTAAAATTGGCCTCCAGTCCCCTGTTTTCTTTGGAACTAAAAAGAACCTTGAGTAAGTTCCGGATCCTATTTGGTCCGCTGGGACTGGTTGGATGACTCTGTTTTCGAGCAACCTTCCTATCTCTATGGTTGCTTGGTCTCGCAGACTGGGTGGAACATCTGGGAGTTTTTTGGAGTTTGGTGGTATTTTTATGAAGGGGATGTTGTAGCCTCTGGTAACTATGCTTTTTACCCAGTAATCTGATGTAAGATTTAGCCAGGCCTCTGGGTATAAAGCCAAGCGACCCCCGACTGCCTCCAGAGTAGGACAGCCAGGCCTGCACTCAGGAGTGCTGGAAGGGTTTCCCAGAGAAGGTCTCTCTGTCACCCTGATTTTGCGGACCCCCTCTGCCAGATGGGTGGCGTCTTCCATTTCTTCCCCCTCCTCTGCCTCTGGAGTGGGCGTCACTTTGGATGTGTTGAAAAGATCCCTGAGTCTTTCGGAACCACATATTTCCTCCTCGTTGCCTTTTAGGGTAGGGTCTAGATGGAATGGAAAAACGGACCCCTACGGCAGACAGGGTCTTCCCTTCTTGTTCACACCTCGTGAGAGTCTCCTTTACTTTGGGCCCAAACAAGGAGGCACCATCGAAGGGGGCATTGGCAAAGGAAGACTTAAAGGCTTCCGCAAAGGAGCATAAGTGCAACCAGGATTGTCTTCTCAGGGCAATCGCTGAAGCTGCCGCTCTACTCGATCCTTCGGCTGCGTATGAAATCAGCCTCATGGACGAGTTGACTATGGAATTTAGGGTGTTAAGTTGCGCTGTCACTTTCTCAGCGACAGCAGCATCTGTGTGTCCTTGTAGAGTATCTCCTAATTCCTAAATGAGATCTCTCTGTAAACGTGTGAAATGCGTAAGGTAGTTGAGCGATCGGATAGAAAAAGTCGCCGAACTAAATATGCGCTTCCCATATCTGTCCATTGTCCTAGAATCCTTATTAGGAGGATGGACAGAGGAAGATGATTCCGATATCTCTTTCTTAGTGGTCGCCGCCACCACCATAGTGTCTACGGGAATGCCTTTTGTAAGATAAGCTTTATCTTGGGGAGCCGTCATGTATTTATTTGGTTTACGGGGAACTGGTTCCACTGTATCAGGTGTTTCCCAAGCCCTCCGAGCTATAAGCTCCATGAGATCGTCAAAGGGTGGAGTCACCCAGGAGGTAGAAGGTTGAGCCCCAAATGCCTTCAGTAATACCAATTCATCCACAGAAGGGGTAAGGGTTTGCCAGTCACCTCTTTGCTTCAGGATTTCCAAAATGTCTGCAAACAAGACATCCTCAGAGGTGGACCGTGGGGACCCTCCTGTTTCATCTAAATCAGTATCAGACGTGAGAGATTCCTGAGGGGAATCTATGTGCCTCCTCTTACACAGTCATTTCCTCGGAACATCCTCAACGGGAGCTTCTGGGGATGCATCCGAGGAACCAGAGTCACCCTGTGGGGACTTCTGAGGCATTGGGTCTCGACGCTTAGTGGGGACCGAAGGCACAGAAGCAGAACGCGGACCTTTTGGGGAAGGAGATGAAGATACCGATGAAGTATGTGTCTGATCAGACAAGACCTTCCTCATGATGTCAAAGGCACCGGTGCCCCGACCCGAAGATCCGACCCGATCCGAAGAAGGGGGTCGTTTCTCCGTAATCGGAACCACAGACTCTGACACCGAGGACGGATCCGAACTGATCTGAGCCGAGGCACCGAGGGGAAGAGTCGGAACCGACATCTCAGTTTGACTATCCCCCCCGGAACCCAGGAAAGATCTTCGGCTCCGAGACTCTCCGGCTGGTTCCGAAGGAGTCGAGGTCAACGGTGCCGATAGCACTACTGGAGGCTTCGGCACCGAGGGTTCTACAACCATCGGTTCTTCGGCTCCTAACACCGATGACTCGACGGGTCTCGGAGGAGGAAGTGTCGAGAGAACTGGAATAGCTTTGAGTTTCTAAACCAGCTGGGACGAAACCTCGATTAATTTGGACAAGGCCGAGTTCTCCATAAGCTTTTGTACCACTCGGTCCACATAAGAATCGGAAAGTGGCCTCGAAGAACGGGTCGAAGGGTTCGAAGCCGTCACCGAGCGAAGGATAGCCGAAGGTGGTACCTCTGATACCAGCTCCAAGACATGAGCCTCATGCAGAGATAGAGTCTCGACAGCCGGCACCGAAGTCATAGGAGCCGGTGTCCGAATCTGAAAAGAGGTGCTCGGAGCCGATGACTTGGGCTCCAACACTCTTGAAGACTTCGACCCCTTCAAAGACTTAGAAACCAGTTCAGCCTTGTCCAGGGCCTCCTGAAACTCGGGTTTAAGCAACCCTCTGTCCACCAACTTCCTGCGTCTTTCCATCATGACCCTCCCACTAAAGGAATGACAGATGGAACAGTCTACCTGCAAGTGGAGAGGGCCAAGACAGTAGACGCAGGATGAGTGGATGTCAGTAATGGACATCTTCTGTCCACACTGACACCTTTTAAAACCACTTTTGGTCTTTTCTGACATCTTACACTCTTAAGAAAAGAAAAAAAATTATAATATATGTTAAATACAATAGTATACACTCACACAGCACTCTAAGATATATATATGTATATATACATATATATATATATATATATATATATATATATATATATATATATATATATATATATATATATATATATATATATATATATATATATATATATATATATACATATATATATATATATATATTTTTTTAAGTACTGTAAATAGTTACAGAAAAAGAATGGCCTAAGGCTCTTACTAACTTTCTAAATAACAACCTGACTACAACTACTTTAAACAACTACTAGATATTAAACCTATCAAATACTATAAAGAAAAGTAAAATTTGAAGTAAAATTTGGAGTAAATATATAGAAATAACAAGATATAATAAGAAAAATACTACTGGCCCGAGCCTCTCGATGTGATCTGCTGCTAGCGGCAAACTAGATCTGTGGGTTAGCACCAGAGGATCATGGGATATTACTGTGCCTCGAGCTTTCTCGAAGATGCGAGCTAGTGATGCGGCCGACTCGGAGCCGAACCCGTGTGTAAGAACAAACGGCGAGATTGAACAATTTCACATCCTGTTATTCTATCAATTCAGTTCAATGCCATGCCCAACCACAATTGAAGCACTGTTCTGCAGTTCTGCTTTTGACATGGTGGTTCAGCTTTTCATTCTCTGATCAGCTCCCAAATAATAATGATACTAACCAATCAGGAAAGAGAGAGGGAAAAGGAGCCAATCAGAGAATGATTCTGACCTTAAGAAGACAATCAGAATGCCGAGTAAAACTCATTGGTTTAATTTCTGACAAGTCAAACACTATATGCTTTTCATTTCTTCTGAATAGTTCAAAGAGCCATAATTAGTGCATACAGAGAATGGAGAGGATGCCCATGGCACAAACTGGTAGAGGGTAAAATCGTCAGATGCCGATGTTGGCAGAGTGCCAAACAGGAATTCATTTATGAAGCCAGTAAGAATATTGTGGCTTCATAAATAAACGCTGAATACCTGCATTTGTGGTTAAGCTAAAGCACTTTGTGTCTGATGATTTAACTGTAGCAGATAGCTAGCTTTCATTGCAGAAAAAGTTTTATTTCTGTTTGTGGTAGCTGTTTTTGCAAAAGTATCAACTTTCACACAGCTGTGCTTAAAGTTTGTTCATACTCTTTGTTAATGCTGCTAAAGCCCTACCAGTTGTTTGTTGTATTTACTATATTTAAATGCCACTATTTACTTCTGTTGAAAACATTAACAGTCTTTGCTCTGTTGCACAAATTGTAACTATTTCTTCACCAAACAAAAAATAAAAATAAAAAATAATGCAGGTAGCAGAGAGCCCAGTCTTAATGTCGATTATGACAAAAATAGTGGAAAGAGGGCCGAATGGCAGGAGAATGAGGTAAGATAGAGAGAGCGGTGCTGACTGGCAAAAGTGCAGAGATGGGTTAGATGTTCAGGTTTGTAGGGATGGAGCCTGGCCAAACGAACTGGGGGGGGGGTAGTGTGGGCTGTGCTGGAGGACTGGAATATCTACAGAGGAGTTAGAAGCTAGAAAGGGTGATGCTGTGATTTTATGTGAGTAGGGTCTGTGTGGTACTGGCAGGTAAGAGTCAGCAGAAAGGAGAGTAAGAGCCTCCTTAGTCACCCAAACACACATTTACACAGTACACTGCTACAAAATCTGAAAGTCTGTTAACAATGGCTAGACATACATACCTTTCAACTGTACAGATTTCCACAGAATGTCCATGTTTTGGCTCATATTTTTGACCCGTTCCTCATAACATTTGTGGTTTTCTGCCAAATCACTGGGATATGAGGAATGAAGTCAAAAATGATATACATTTGAGTTTCAGACTTCAAATCCCTCAGAAAAAATGTATGTTAAAACAAACCCTGTTACGCTAGCAAATTTCTAAGTTTATGAGAGCAATATTTAAAATCTGTCCCTATTTTTGGCCCTTTGTCCCCCCATTTTGTCATGCTTTGTCCAAATTTCTTGTACTAAGAGGTTGAGAGGTATGCAGGCATAGCATGCAAAACTGTGGACATAACACATCAATCCAAATAGTGGACAGTATTTCCACCTATCCTCTGTGATGCTGTAGCTCCCACACCTCGATAATATCCTCCTCACAGGCCAGGAAAAGGGTCAAAGCCCACATGAAGGCCTTAATTATAGCACTGTGTTGCCATGCCATTGGCTAATGGCAAGGCAACACAGCTGTTCCGGATGCAATTAGCAAGTGGGAGACACAGACTGGTGCACAGGCCATCACCTGTTCATGAGCATTATCTACAAAAGGAAGCTGCTGCCTATGCTAAACAGGTCTGACACTTTCTTCATGAAGACAGGCTGTGATTCTTTACAATACTACATGTGGATTTCTTCTGACAAAGGAGTACAGCAATATACCAGGTATGTCATACAGTTAAGTATGTAATGGAATGCAGATGGGGGAATGCAGTCACGGGAAATAGGAATTTAAACAGTAGGTCTCAACAACACTTCCTGGACTGGCATGTTGCTGTTAGTCTGCTGTCCAGCACCTATGGCCATCCCTGATGGCTATGTCTGCAGTGACATAGATCACAGCTCTGGCCCCTGAGTCACACCAGGAAGGATCAGCTCACATATGACTACTACTGGATTGTCTGTTGAACAATCTTGACTGTGACACTGCCAGCCCAGCTAAATGGGATGTTGTAAATAATCATGTCATTTGTGAATATTAATATAATGCATATGCTTGTGTTACAAATGTAAGAGACCTATATATATATATGTTATGTGGATATTAAGCAACTGGTGCAGAAGTGTGTGTTGAAAAAGAAGTTATGTCTTACCATAACATTCCGTCTGTGCTGTAGATCTTCATTCATTTCTTACTGATAGGACCAGACTTGGTTCTGTCCTCGAAATCAACGCGGCCAAAACACAAGCTTGCGCCAGCCAAACACTCTTGAGCCAAGTCCTACCCATAGTGCCCCTCTTCTCCTTCTCTTCAGACTGAGTTTGCCCGCCCAGTATAAGACACTGGAGATAACAGAGATAGCTCAGACAATGGAGGCCCTATCTGAGCAAATACCTTATCAGGCAGACAGGACCAAATGTTCCACCAGGAGTCATTAGGCAGGGGGATAGAGGGCAGGGAGTAAGAAGTGAATGAAGATCTACAACACAGATGGAACATTATGGCAAGACATAACTTCTTTATCTGATGTTGTAAATCTTCATTTGCTCCTTACTGATAAGTCCGAGTCCCCAGCTACTTGCATATTGGGTGGCCCTATGGAAGGATATTCCTTAGCGCCATTGAGCCAAAAGATGCTCTTCCCCTGGAGGCCATATCCAATTTATAATGAGTGATAAAGGTATGGGGGTATGCCAAGTGGCTGCTGCGCAAATGTCATCCATAGAGGTTCTGGATTGAAATTGAAATGCCAGTGATATGGCCATTGATGTGGTGAAATGAGCCTTGATTCTAGAAGGCAAAGATAATTTGTTCTGTTGATAGACAAAGGTAATGCAATCTCTTAACCATTTTGTCAAGGTGACTTTGGAGACAGCTTTCCCCAATCTGGGACCTGAAAAGGCTGAACAGTTGGTCCGACTTTCTGAAGGGTTTAGTTCTGTCCAAGTAAAAACGAAGCTGTCTATGTACATCCAACATGTGTAACTGGTATTCACCTCTGTTTGGAAATTCAGGAAAAAAGACTGGTAAATCAATGGACTAGTTGAGACTTGAATTTGAGATAACTTTGGGCTAAAAGGAAGGGTTAGTACGAAGTGATACTTTCTTTGTGGAAAATCAAGTAAGGCCTGCAGTTCTGATACCCTCCTGGCTGAAGTGATAGCCACTAGGAATAAGGATTTCCAGGATAAAAACTTTATGTCACATGAGATGGAAGGTTCAAAGGGTGAGCAGGTCAAATCTTGTAGGACTAAAGTCAAATTCCATGGTTCAGTTGGTATTCTAATAGTTGGTTTGAGGTGTATAATTACTTTCATGAAGTTTTTGCAAAGACGATGAAACATTAATGAGGAATCGTTGAAACCATTATGGAAATTAGAGATAGCCGCCAGTTGGACTGTAAAAGCAAAGGCTGAGGCTCCTACATGAAGTGGGGTTGACAGGTATTCTAAAACTTTATGGACCGGCATTGAAAAGGGGTCTAGTCCTTGTTACTTAGCCCAAATTGTAAATCTGACCCATTTGCTGTGATAAATATTTCTGGTGGAGGGTTTATGAGAAGGCAGAAGAATTTTTCGGACTGGGGAAGATAAGCGATAAGTGGAGTTGCCTGGCAATCAACGGAAGTGGAGATACCAAAGGCTGTAAAGGTTGGGATGAACCAGCCCCTGTGGGTGAGATAGGAGTTCAGGGAACAGATCCATGGGCGGTGAACCAAATGAGGCCAAAGTAAGCAGAACCACACTTGGCGGGGCCAGCAAGGAGCAATGAGGATAACTTTGCTTCTCAGCCATTGCGTTTTCTTCAGGAACTGCGGTATGAGTGGAATAGGTGGAAAGGCATAATACAGTAGACCCAGGAGCCAATCGTGAATCAGAGCATCTCTCTGCGACTCCTCCTGTGGGGTATTACGGCGAAGAAGCTGCTGCATTTGTGGTTGAAGGGGGAGGCAAATAGGTCACAGCAAGGCTGGCCCCAACAATGAAAAGTCGCTACTACAAGGCTGAGACCCCACTCGTGAGGCATCAAAATATTCCTGCTCAGTTTGTCAGCAATCACATTGGAATTCCCAGGAATGTGAGTTTCTAATAGAAAGCGGTTGGATCCTATCGCCCACTGCCACACTCTTAGGGCTTCTTGGCATAAGGGATAGGATCTGGTTCCACCTTGCTTGTTGATGTACCAGACTACTGACATATTTGTCTGATAGGATGGCAATTGTCTCACACAGAAGGGTTGTTTGGACTGCTTGCAACGCTAACAGTAACGCCCTCAGTTCTAGGACACTGATATACAATTTGGCCTCTAAGGGGGACCAAGTGCCTTGGACGATCCTTCTTTGAAAATGCCCCCCCCCACCCTATCAGGGAAGCATCCACGGTCACTGTAGCTTTTGGTTGGGGGGGGGGGTGGGGTGAAAAAGGTTGACTCCATAATTCTTCCTCTGGCATCATCCACCAACTCAAATCCTGCTTGCACTGACTTGTTATGCGAATTGGATGAGACACTGGATGTGTTAGAAGAGACCACTGAGAAGATAGGAGCAAGTGCAGTAGCCTCATATGGAACCTTGCAAGATGGACCAGTGGAATTGTAGCCGCCATGGAGCCCAGCAGTTGTAAAACCTGTCTGGCTGGAACTAGGTCTTAAGAAAGTATTATTTGAAGTTGAGCTCTCAGTTTTAACAGCCTAAGAAGAGGCAGGGCAACTCAGCAAGAGATTGTGTCGAACGTTGCCCCACTGAACTCTAAGGTTTGAGTCGGTACCAGGTTCAATTTTCCTACGTTTATAGAGATTCCTAGTCTTTCTACTAGGCCTTGAGTGCACGATATGGCTTGAAGCAGTAGACTTCTGATTGGAGTGGTGAGAAGCCAATCATCTAGGTATGGAAACACACGGAATCCTTGTAGTCTGAGGAGAGCTACAACTACTGCCATGCATTTGGTGAACACTCTGGGGGCTGTGGAGAGACCAATGGGCAGTACTCGAAATTGGTAATGATTGGCTCCCAGCTGGAAGTGGAGGTATCTTCTGGATTGTTTGTCCATTTTTATGTGGTAGTATGGATCCTGAAGATCTACAGAGCACATCCAGTCATACTTCTCCAGGAATGGGAGAATGGACATAACCATGACCATCTGGAATTTTTCTTGTCTGACAAACCTGTTTAGAATACTTAGATCCAAAATTGGTCTCCAGTCTCCTGCCTTTTTTGGCGCTAAAAAGAATCTTGAGTAAAAACTGGTTACTATTTGGTCTGGTGGGACTACTTGGATGACTTTTTTCTAGTGGCTTATTTTGAAGTTCTAGCACTGCTGCATCTCCCTGACTGGATGGGATGTCGGGAATTCAACTTAGAGGTGTGGGATAAAGGTCGAAGGGAATATGGTATCCTCTGCACCCAGGAGTCTGAAGTTACTGATTGCCAGGCCAAGTGGTGCAGGGAAAAACGTCCCCCAACTGCTTCCAGAGGAAAGCAATCAGGCCACTCTTCAGGAGCATTGATAGGGTTGATCAGAGAAGGAATCTTTGTAACCCGAGTTTTGCGCCCCCCCCCCGCCATGATAGGGGTGTCTCCCAGATGGGTTCACACCCCTCTACCCTGGGAGGATTACTCGTCACGTGTGTTGTGGAAAGGTCCTTGGGATTTCTTAAACCACATCTTTCTAGCCCTCTGATTCCTGGACTAGGATCGTTGAAGAGTTGGAAAATGTATGCCCACAGCAGATAGGGTCTTTCTGCTTTTCTCACACCTGGCTAATGTATCCTTAACTTTAGGGCCAAATAAGGAAGACTCATCAACAGGAGTGTTGAGGAAGGAAGACTTGAAGGGGTCCATGAAGTTGCACAAGCACATTCAGGCGTGACGTCTCATGACAACGCCTGAAGCAGCTGCTCTAGCTGCCCCCTTGGTTGTATGGGCAATCAACCGCATGGAGGTGTTAGAAATGGACTCTAGGGTAGCAAGCTGAGAGGGGATTTTATCATTCACCTCGTCAGGTAATACCCCTGCCAAAGTACCTGAAAGTTCTGAAATCAGGTCCCACTGGAGACGTGTAAAATGTGCCATGTAATTCAGAGACCGTATGGCAAAGGTTGCCAAAGTGTATGTCCACTTTCCTAATTTGTCTATCATCTGAGACCCCCTGTTTGGAGGATGGACAGTCAAACTTTCTTCCGCAAGTCTTTCTTGGTGGCCACCACCACAACCATGGAGTCTACTGTCAAACCTTTGGACCAATGTGGGTGGTCTTCTGGTGGGGAAAGAATCTTGTCAGGCCTCCAGGTAATTGGCTCAACATTGTCAGGGGTCTTCCAGGCATGCTGCACAATGAGTTTAATTAGCTCATCTGCAGGTGAGGTCACCCAGGAAGTAGAGGGTCGAACATGGAAGGCTTGCAAGAATACAGATTCCTCAGTAGAAGGGTTGATGAGCTTCCAGTCACCCCTCTGTTTTAGGATCTCCAGTATGTCTCCAAAGGAGACATGGGGGCGATTGTGGGGACGCTTCTCCCTCATCGAAATCTATACAATCGGTGAGGGATTCCTCAGGGGAATCAATGTGTTTCCTCTTGCACGTTCTCTTTCGAGGTGGCTCCTCTGTGGGGTCTTCTGAGGACTCTGAACAGCGGATGCCCTGGACCAGGGTCTCTTGTCGCTCCCATGCTCAAAATCCCTGCATAGTGGGTGGCATCAAATGCATGCTAGAGGAAAGAGAGAATCAGGTTCTGACGCTGGAGGGGATGGATGCATGCTTGTGGAAGCAAGAGCCCTCTCCACCACCTGGAAGGCAGGCCCACCCAAAGAGGGATGGGAGCCTGGAAGAGAGACAGACAACCTCGGAACCGGGGTCACACCACCAGAATAGGAGCCTCGAGAGAACCAGAAACTGCCGTAAAGCCAGCATCAACAGCACCACAGAAAAAATCAGCGCTGAACTAGGAGTCACGGTGCCGAAAGACCAGTCACAGTCCCAAGGATCAATCGGCTCTGAATGGAGCAGAGTCCAGAGGGAAGGCTGCTGAACTGTGAAGGGAATCGTCACAGGAACCAAAGGCATAGACACAGAGGTAGATATCGGAACAGAGGGCTTCAAAGCCTGGGAAAAGGTTGGAGGAGGATATGCTGGAGACTGTGCAGAAAAAACTTCAGCTCCAGGTAGGAGGGAAGTCCTGGTCGGGGTTGGAATTCCTCTAGCTGTCAAAAGTTGATTGACACGCCTCACTACGTCTAATTCAGAGAGATCCTGGTGGACTGTGTAGATACTCCAGAAGGAGAGTCTGGTCTTTCCAGAAAAGGCTATATTTTTTGTCCAAGGAAGAGGATCTATAGTTGGTGAGTATCTGGTCCTAGGCAAAATTTCGGCACCGAAGACTGAACAAGTATCGGTGCAGAGATTGTGTCTAGTACCGAGGATATAGTCAGTACCAAAGCAGGCATACAAATTGTCGGTTCAGTGGTTGCCAACAGCATCGGCGCTTAAGAACTAGTCATGGACAGTGGAATGGAAATAGTCGATGCAGATAATTTTGCCATTTTTGATTCAGAAACGGTCTAAGAGTGCTTCAGTTCCATAAAAAGTCAGAGGGGTCGGAATCGAATAGCTTCTCTTTTTCTTATCTTTTCTGGGAGGTGGGGAGACTTCCACCTCAGAAAAGGCCTCTGCAAAAGGGGTTTTTAGCAAGCCCTTAAGAAAGAGTTTGTTCTTGCGTTCAGCATGAGTGCAAGAACTAAAATTTTTGCACAAGTCACAAGGAGGTTGAGCCTGGAGATGGGGAACTCCAAGGCAGCAGACACACATTAAGTGTCCGTCCGAACTGGGCATTTTCCACCCACACTTCACACATTGTTTAAATCCATTTTTTCCTTTTTTGTCTGACATTTAAGGTAACCACAGTTATAAAAAAAAAAAAAATTAGACAGAAGCAGGAAATCCACAGAAGACAGAAGTATAAAAAATATAAAGGATAAAATAAAGATATATATATATATATATATATATATATATATATATATATATATATATGGTTCTACCTGACATAACCGACACTGCAAAACACCGACAACACAAACATCGACACCACATAATCGACAAACCATAAACACGAAACCTCACATGCCCGACAATCAAATAACCGACGGTCCACAAACACGAAACCTCATATGCTGCACACTCCACAATAACAACAATCAACTAACAAAACACATCCCCTGTCCAAAAAACACACACAACACAAGCACACCAAAATCCTCACAAACCCACACTAAACTTCACATACACAACTATCTACAACCCTAACCCAACCCTTACCCTAAGGTCCGTCACTATCGCACACTCAGCTAACCCGCGCCCTAACCCTAACTCACTTAACCCGCCCCTAACCCAAAAAATACTACTACCGCACACTTACCTAACACGGGCCCTAACCCTAACTCAATTAACCCGCCCCTAACCCAAAAAATACTACTACCGCACACTTACCTAACACGGGCCCTAACCCTAACTCACTTAACCGTCCCTAACCCAAACACTATCACTACCGCACACTTACCTAACCCGCGCACTGACCCTAAATCACTAAACCCACCCCTATCCCCACAGACCGTCAATATCCACACTTACCTTACTCGCGCCCTAACGTCCGTCACCACCGCATACTTACAAAGCCTTTTTCCAAGTCAGTATCCATGGCGTCGGTGTTTTGATCCGTAGCGTCGGTCTTCCGGATTGTCGATCTTCTGGCGCTCGCAAATTCGTTGTCGGTGAAATCAGCTGTCGGCTATCTCAGGTAGAACAATATAGATATATATATATATATATATATATATATACACACATACATACACACACACACACACACACACACACACTTTTTTTTAAAGAAAAGAGGAGAGGAAAAAGGAAATACCAGCTACGGTAACAGGATTACCACAACGGTAAGGGAGGGGCCATACAACAATGGTACTTATGCTACCAAAAAATGGGTAGGAGAAGACTAAAGGTCACAGATAAGAAAAAAGATAAATAATGGTAAGAAAGGGTACAAAGTACAAGTAAATTCAAGGAAGATATGAAAAAAACTAGTTCCACGCAACATAAAGTTTGGTTGTCCCATTTTTTCTAAATATCTTAGTTTTAACTTCACCATCGTATTGCTCTTCTATTATAATGTCCAGATAATTCACTGTCTTTCATTTTTGTAACCCATCAAATTTGATCTCAAACCTGTTTACTTGCAGTTCTTGAACAAACTTTTCCACCTCTCCATAGCCCCCTTGAAAACAAAAATCAAATCATCAATGTATCAATTGATAAGTATATTTTTGACACTACTTTCCAAAGTTCTACAGTATTCTAATTGCTTTTACTTGATTGATTTAGATCATATTTGGTGGCTTCTGATCTGTGTTGAAAGTGTTATTTTTCTGAGTTAATTTTTTCCCCCACCATGCCCTCCCAATTGGTGTTTTCTTTTTATACTTGGTGGATTTGCAATTTCCCGCCCCTACTGTATATTTGATCTGTGACACTCCTCCCAGTCTAGTGTCTTTAGCTCATTCTACCTAATACGGAGAGAGAAAAATAAGAAGTTATGTACCTACCATAACGTTCTATGTTAGTTGTCTTCTTCTCGCCTTCTTGCTTGCTGGTTGGGTTCAGAGCCGACCCTCGGCTCCAACTTGGCCATTTTCTAAAGCTCGAGAGCTACTTACTGGCTCGAGGCCTCCCTATATCCAACAATGCCTGGCGCTAGACCCCCAGATCTCATTTGGAAGACCTAACACCAAAATAATACAAGAGGACAACTGTCCCAAAAAGCAAGACTTCAGCTAGAGGGCTGAAGAAAAAGGTAGAGGACATAAAACGGTAAAGACTTAGCCAGTGAGAAGACTCGTAGGAAGACTCTTCTCGGTCCATCTAGGCTAGGGGGATGGAGGGTGGGACGCAAGAAAGAAGGCGAGAAGACAACTAACATGGAACGTTATGGTAGGTACATAACTTCTTAATGTTAAGTTGTCTCTCTCGTCTTCATTCTTGCTGGTTGGGACAGCGTCCCTTGCACCTTAGTCCTGGGTGGCTCATCGGAAACAGACTCTTGAGCACAGTGGAACCAAAATCAGCTCTACTCCTAGAGGCCACATCCAATTTATAATGTGAAATGAAGGTATGACGGGTGGCCCATGTGGCCGCCGCACAAATGGCTTCCATTGGTAGTCTTGCTTGAAAGGCTACCGACGTAGCTACAGCCCTAGTAGAGTGGCCTTTAGGTTTAGCAGGGAGTTCTTTATGCCTCAACTGATAAATAAGGGTAATAATAGAGGATAACAACCTGGATAAGGTTACTTTAGACACTGGTCGACCCTGCTTACCTTCCGCATAGGACAGGAAGAGTTGGTCTGATTTCCTTATTTGCTCAGTCCTATGCAAATAGAAATGTAATTGCCTATGAACGTCCAACTGGTGTAATTTGTGTTCAGCTTTGTTGGAATAATTTGGAAAAAAGACTGGCAGATCGATGGATTGATTCAAATTGTTCTCGGAGGGGACCTTAGGAAGGAACAAAGGATTAGTCCTGAGTGAAACTCTATCCTTATGGAAAACTAGATAAGGAGGACAAACACAAAGGGCTTGAAGTTCAGAAACTCTCCTCGCTGAAGTAATGGCCACCAAAAAGAGGGTTTTCCAAGTAAGCAATTTCAAGGAACAGGAAGCTGCCAGTTCAAAGGGAGGAAGTATCAAGGAAGCTAGGATCAAATTTAAGTACCACGGAGGCAGGGGATCTCTCACTGGAGGCCTGAGCAAGATTGTTCCTTTCAGAAAGGCTTTGCAAAGCTTATGGGACATGATGCTGGTTTCTGACAGACCCGTATCGCTGAATCACTTACAAATGCCTTCTACCAGCACCTACAGGACTGCATGGATCAGGCAATCCCAAACAAAACTAAGACTCTCTGTACCAAAGGCAAGTGTCCAGTCTGGTGGACCCCAGCCATAAACAAGCTCTACAACAAAAGGAGGAAGCTACTACAAGATAGAGCAAAATCCTTGAAAGGTAAGACACCTTTGATCATTATAAGTAAAAAACTAAGAGCTCTCATAAAATCATCCAAGGCAAATTTTGAGAGAAAAATCGCCAAGGACTCTAAAGAGAATCATAAGGCCTTCTTTAGCTATGTTAGAAACCTAGGAGGAAACTCCCAGATATGCTCAGAATTAGTTCAAAATGATGTGAAAATTACTGAACCTACACACATTGCCAACATACTGGCTGACAGGTTCAGTGCAAACTTCTCCCCATCCCCCAAAAGAGGGATATCTATTCCAGAGGATTGTAGCCCCCCAAACATCTCCAACGCCCAGGTGAGAACTGCCCTCACTAAGGCAAAAAACACAGCATCCATGGGACCGGATGATGTCCCCGGCTGTGTGCTTCACGAACACAACGAGGAATTAAACCCACAGTTAGGACAGCTGTTTAATCTTAGCCTCACCTCAGGATACATACCCAAGGAGTGGCGCACGGCGACTGTGGTCCCACTTCATAAGGGCGGTGCCTCCACAGACCCTGGAAATTACCGCCCCATTAGCTTGACAAGCCTTATCTGCAAAGCCATGGAGAGGATCATAATGGAACTCATAAATAAAGACATAGGGAACTTGCAGACTTTGGATCCAACCCAGTTTGGCTTTGTCAAAGGCAGATCCTGCCTCTTAAACTTGGTTGACTTTTTCGAGACTGTCACCAAGGCCATTGATGAGGTAAAGGCAGTCCATACAGCCTACCTCGACCTGGCAAAGGCCTTCGACACAATACCCCACTCAGGTATCATCGAAAAACTCATCAGCTTGAATGTAAACCCATACATCACAAGATGGGTTGCAAACTGGCTAAGTGACAGAACCCACAGGGTCAGAGTTGCTGGAGCCATGTCAGACTCAAAGCCTGTCACAAGTGGTGTCCCACAGGCTCAGTCCTGGGTCCACTCTTGTTCGGCATCTACTTTTCTGAAGTACAAGCAAACACAGGAGGGTTATGGCTGACAAAGTTTGCAGATGACTGCAAACTGGGCGCCAGAGTCGAAAACACATCTGACACAGATATCCTCCAGAAGGGCCTCACAGAAACGGATAACTGGTGCCAGAGCCATGGCCTGAAGTTAAACGCCAAAAAATGCATAGTCATACCCTTCGGGAAAAACAAGGTTACCCCTAGCTACCATATAGGTGGCAATCCACTGAGAACAGAAAAAGTCATCAGGGATCTGGGGACCCAGGTTGACAGTAGCCTTTCGTTTGACACTCATGTTGCTAAAGTAGTTAGGAAAACCTTCTATATCGCCCACCTGATCATGAAGGGATTCACATCTAGATCAAGGGAGGTCATCGTCCCCCTGTACTCATCACTCATTAGACCTATGATTGAGTACAATGCCCGTTCGAATGTATCTGACCAGACACCTGCTGCAGCTTGAAAGGCCCCAAAAGTTCCTCACCAAAAGGATAAAGGGTCTCAAAAATATGTCTTATGCTGCCCGACTGAAAGAACTCCAGCTCTATTCAGTCTCATACCGCTTGTTCAGAGGTGACCTGTGCCTGACATATAAGGCCATGTTAAACCCAGATTTGATGAATATGCTTCACCTCAAAAAATCTAGATCCATCAGAACCACAAGGGCGGGAGACTTAAACCTTGACACGGTTATAAATAGAACGTGCTGGAGGGACAGATTCATCACCCAGAGACTCCCTATGCTGTGGAACAAAATCCTGGTACATGTGAGGCAGAGCACCTCTCTGGCCTTGTTCAAGAGGAATCTTGACCAATGGATGGGAGATTGCAGATATACCCCAGGGATTACTTCAGTGTCACTGCTTGACAGAGGCACAGCAAAATGATAGGCATAGTTTTTATTCAAACTAAAGGGGTGGCGAAAGCCACATAACTATGGGCTAGGCTTATAAATGCCCTTGGGCAGATAGCCTAGTATGAACCTATGAACCTATGAAAGATTGCCGCTAATTGAACTCTAATGGTGGACGACGAGGAGCCTGCTTGAAAAAGTTCTGCTAAGAAGTCCAGAACGTTATGGACAGGGGCCGTGAAGGGATCTATATTTCTAGCCTCTGCCCAGAAAGAGAAATGTTTCCACTTACAAGCATAAGTCTTCCTGGTTGTAGGTTTGTGCAAGGAAAGGATAATCTCACGCACTGAATTGGAAATACTGGGAAGCCTGGCTAAGGTTGGAAGTGGAGCAACCAAGCAGTGAGGTTGAGAGACTGATGCAGCCTGCCTGACTGATGGATCTGGAGGTCCAGAACTGGGTCCAGATTCCAAGGCTGCTCAAGAAGGTGACTATGCAGGAATGGGAACCAGATTTGTCGAGGCCAGTAGGGGGCAACGAGAATCATCCTGCAACCCAGCACGGTAGCTTTCTGAATTAGTTTGGGAATTAGTGGAAAGGATGGGAATGCATACAGAAGTCCCTGGGGCCAATCGTGAACTAGAGCGTCTCTGGGGGAGTGTCCGGGAAGAGAGTGAAGAAACTGTTGCACTTGCTGTTGAGAGGAGTTGCGAAAAGGTCGCAGCAAGGCTGACCCCATTTGTGGAAGATTCTGTCCGCTACTGTCCAGTTGAGAGACCACTCGTGAGGCATGAGAATAGCTCTGCTTAGCCTGTCCGCTATGACATTGGACTTCCCAGGGATGTGCATTGCCGTCAGAAACCGTTGAGAGGAGATCGCCCACTGCCATAGACTGAGTGCTTCTCGACATAAGGGATATGACTTGGTTCCACCCTGTTTGTTGATGTACCACACTACAGACATATTGTCTGTCTGAATTGCAATGGTCCCAGTGGGTAGAGAGTTCTGAAGAGCTTGCAATGCTAAAAGCACCGCCCTCATCTCCAAGACGTTTATGTGCAAGTGGTACTCGTGGGGTTGCCAGGTGCCCTGGACAGTCCTGCCCTGAAAATGCCCCCCCCACCCGATCAGGGAGACATCCGTGGTCACCGTGGCAACTGGAGGAGGAAGGACAAATGGTCTGCCCTGGGGTACTGAAGGAGAGACCATCCACCAAGCCAAGTGGTCTTTGCATGACTGTGTGATTATTATCTTGTGAGACAAAGGAAGTTGTTGGAAGGACCATTGGGTGAAAAGCATCCACTGGAGAATCCTCATGTGAAAACGAGCCAGGGGAACTAATATGATCGCTGTTGCCATGAGACCTAAGGTTTTTAGGACGAATCTGGCCTGAATCTTTCTGCATCCTAATAATACCTGTACATGTTGGCGAATGTCTGCCACTCTGTCTACTGGAAGCCTTGCAGACAGATCTTTCGTATTTAATCTTGCTCCTATAAAGGTTAAGGACTGACAAGGTGACAATGCAGACTTTTCGAAATTTATTGAGATACCTAGGTTGGAGCATGTTTGGATAGTATAATCCCTGGCTCTTAGCAATTGATGTCTGGTGGTAGCAGTAAGGAGCCAGTCTTCTAGATATGGAAACACATGGAATCCTTGCCGTCTCAGTGAGCGGTAACCACTGCCATGCATTTGGTGAACACCAGGATTGCTGTGGTGAGACCAAAGGGCAGGGCTCTGAACTGGTAATGACTGGTTTCCTGTCGGAAGCGGAGAAACCTTCTGGAATGCCTGTCCATCTCAATGTGGTAGTACGCATCCTGAAGATCTATGGAGCACAGCCAATTGTCCTGATCCAAAAAGGGTAGAATGGACTGAAGCGTGACCATCCGGAACTTCGTTCTTTGAACAGACTTGTTTAGTCTGCTGAGATCCAAAATGTGTCTCCAGTCCCCTGTCTTCTTTGGTACCAAAAAGAACTTTGAGTAAATTCTGGATCCTTGCTGGTCTGCTGGGACTTGTTGGATGGCCCGTTTCTTTAGCAGTCTTGAAATTTCTTGTACTGCCTGTTCCCTTAGACTGGGTGGAACATCTGGGATGGGGTTGTTTGATTTTAAGGGAGTGTAAACAAACGGGATTTTGTAACCTCCGGATATGATAGACTGTACCCATCTGTCTCGAGTGATGAGACACCAGGCTTCTGGGTACAGAGACAACCTTCCCCCGACTGCCTCCGAAGAGGGACAGCCGGGCAAGCCCCTCAGGGGTGCTGAAAGGGCTTGTCAGAGAAAGATTCTCTGCTGCCCTGATTGTGCGGACCCCCCTCTGCCCTGCGGGCGGTGTCTATTGTTGTTCCCTCCTCTGCCTCTGGAGGGAAACTCGCCACGTGTGTCAGGCACAGCTCCCTGGGGTTTCCGGAACCACATCTTCCCACTCTTCTGACCTTTAGGGTATGGTCTAGAGGGAGTGGAAAAACAGACTCCAATGGCAGAGAGAGTCTTGCCTTCCTGCTCACACCTGGTAAGTGTATCTTTTACCTGAGGTCCAAACAGAACCGAACCATCAAAAGGGGTGTTGGGGAAAGACGCCTTGAAGGGATCAGCGAAGTTACATAACCGCATCCAGGCATGCCTTCTTAAAGCCACGCCTGTGCCTGCGGCTCTACTCGCCCCATCAGCCGCATACGAAATGAGCCACATGGAGGAGTTAACGATAGAATTAAGAGTCGCCAGCTGGGAGTTTATCTTTTCTTGAGCCCCCGCAGCTGATGGATCTTGCAAGGTATCTCCTAGCTCCTTGAGGAGATCCCTCTGAAGACGGGTGAAGTGGCACAAATAATTCAGCGACCGCATGGAGAAGGTCGCTGAGGAAAACATCCGCTTCCTGTATCTATCCATCGTCCTAGACTCTTTATTAGGGGGATGGACAGGTACAGAAATGTCAGCCAACTCCTTTTTCATGGCAGCTGCTACCATCATGGCATCAATGGGGACACCCTTTGTCAGAAACTGTTTATCCTGGGGGGCCGTGATAAACTTAGTGGGCCTACGAGGGATTAGTTCCAGTGTGTACGGAGCTGACCACGCCTTCCAAACCACCACTTCCATTAATGGATCGAAAGGCGGAGACACCCAGGAGGTGGAGGGGCGAGAACCAAACACATCCAAGTATACCGACTCGTCCTCAGAAGGGTTAAGGCCAGACCAGTTCCCCCTCTGCTTAAGGATCTCAAGGATGTCTGAGAAAGAGACATCTTCAGAGGGGGATCTTGGGGACCCTTCCGAATCCTCCAAGTCAGTATCTGATGTGACCGACTCTGGGGAGTCAACATGTTTCCTCTTACATTTCCTCTTTTGAGGGGGCTCCTCTGAAATCTCAGGGGAGGGCTCGGAAGAGGAAGATACACCCAGTGGGGTGACCTGGAGCATTTGATACCTTCGCTTGGGGTCTGGAGTAGGGGCAGAGACCGAAGCAGGCACCCTGGGGGGGAGGAGCTGAAGGGACTGATCGAGGTGCAGACTCATAAGTCAGCAGCTCCTCATGACCTCAAAGGTGCCCCTGTCCGGCACAGAAGAGGGCCCCCACTAGGAGGAGGCAGGAATCCTCTCCGGCACCGAAAGGGACTGCTCCAAGGCCGATGTAGGAGCCGAGCTTACCTGCGCCGAGGCTCCGAGAGGGAGAACGGAGACGGACAAGGGTCCGATGCCACTCGCCCCCCTCAGAGCCGACGAGGGAGTCTCGACACCCAGATCCCTCCAAGGACGGAACCACTGAAGAAATCGGATCCGACGAAGGAGCCGAAAGGGTAAGCATCAGCGCCGTTTCCAGGATCCAAGCCCCAACAAGCTCCGGCTCCGAACTGACAGGAGGAGTCAGAGGAGGAACTACTTCAGAAAAGGGAGCAGCCACATTCGATGACGAGGGCTAGTTAACATTTTAGCCAGGTCCTGCGATTTCAGGAGTCTACAAACCACTCTCTCCAAGTCATGATCAGACAGCCTCGAGGACCGAGAAGAGTGGGACCTATGGCTCCGTTCAGACTGTAGCAAAGGTGATCCCAAAGCAGAGCGAATATACTCCAGGGATGATGATCTGAATTGCTTATGGCTTCCTGATGGCTCCGACACCAAGGTCTGAGCCGAGAGAGATTTTGATACTTCGGTCCCGGCTGGAACGGAAATTGAAGCAGACACTCCACCTGGCGACGGCTCCGTACTGGGAGCCAACGGTTGGTGGGCTTAGGGGTTTTAGCTGGCTGAAACTTTGCCAGAGACCCCTAGAGTTTTAGTAAACCCCTGAGCATTAACTTGTTCCTACGCTCCTGCAGGACTCTCGGACTAAAGGCATGACATACCGAGCAAGAGTCCTGCAGGTGTAGGGAACCCAAACAATAAACACAAGAAGTTTGACTGTCTGTCAGAGACATTTTCTGACAGCACGAGTCACACTTCTTGAACCCTGATACCTTGGTATCCTTTGACATGTTATAACCAACAGGAATACCGATGGATGAAAAATTTAGACTAGTGCAAAAAAACACACACTCACACACATACACTAGTCCCACACCTTCACACAAAAATTTTAGGTAACTATACTAACACAAACTAAGAGACTATAATCTTAGACTACAAAGGCTAAAAACTACTTCCTACTGAAAACAATATAAAAGGGAAGGGGATAGCCTCTAACTTAAACGGCCTACTTAGGGAGATGGGGGGGGACTCTCTAAGTAAAAACGAGTTTCCTAAGGGTCAGAAAACACAGGGAAACTAAGACTAGTCTACAGTACTACTCAGATTTAACAAAGATTCGAAAAATATACACTAACAGTTTAACTACTAAAAATACAAAAGATTAATACGAACTGAGCCAGTGAAGCGCAACCTCGTAGCTGAAGTGGCAAACGAGATCTGGGGGTCTAGCGCCAGGCATTGTGGGATATAGGGAGGCTTCGAGCCAGTAAGTAGCTCTCGAGCTTTAGTAAATGGCCGAGTCGGAGCCGAGGGTCGGCTCCGAACCCAACCAGCAAGAATGAGGGCGAGAGAGACAACATAAATTTTTTTTTTGCACTTTATTTATCTGCTAACTGTGTTTGTGCTTCTTCCTACTTTATTATTTATTTTCCTCTTGCTGCCTCTTCTTAAAAGTACTTAATAGCATTTACTCTGCTTCATTTATTACTGCTTGTTAGTAGCCGATTAAATTGTAATGGTTCCTCTAAGCCTTTGGATTACACACTTGGGCTTTAGACCAGTTGTTTCACATCAAGAAGGTTTGTGGTCTACACTGTTGTGGCAGGACAGGAAGCTTACATCCTTCTGAGTTGGGAGTTGCTAATTGAAGGCTTAGTGTCTGCTCTAAAGTGTATTAGTTCTGGTTTAAGCACTTGGGCTTTGGGCCAGTGTTTTGTTTTACATTAAGAAGGTGTGGTCTGCACTATTGAGGGAGGCTGGATTCTGCCCTGGGAATTTCTGGTCACAGGCTTATTGTGCCTGCTGATTTGAACTGTTTCTTTTTGAAAATGGTGCGCCTTGCTGCTGCAGCATAGACCAGATTCAGGCCTGCTGAATCTAGCTTTGTTTGTATAACTTGAGCACTGACGCAGGCCATCTTTTTTTTGGAGAAGGTTCCCCTGCACCCTAGCAGCAGGAGTGTGCAGTTAGAACTTGTCTGATTGAAGACTGCTGGAGCAGGGCCCAGTTTTGAGCTTTTTCTGGTTAACTGGGTAACTTGTTTAAATCAGTTGTTGGTTTTCTATTGTGTATATATATATATATATATATATAAATTGCATTCTATTCATCTGCTTTTACTGTATTTGCGTTTCTTCCTACTTTATTACTAGTGGCATTGACCACAACTCTGATCTGAGATACATGACAATAAGTAACCTTTTCTGTGCATTTAAAGAGTTTTTTTTTTATTTTATCTGCTTTATTTTCTGAAAAAAAAAAAAAAAAAAAACAATATACTTGTTTCCCGCCTTTCTAAACTAGTATAGTCCAGTTTTCAGGTTAAGTGCTGAATTCAGGGCTGTGTTACAAATATCTGTGTTTGCCCATACCTTACCTGGATAGAAGGAAGTTTCTCTGTTCACCTGTGAGAGGGGGGAGCTTTGTATCTGTCCCTGGAGGAGTGGTTTCAGCCTAGAAATTAGTAGTTTATTGGACATTTTGGGCTAATTTCTCTCTTTCATTTCCCTGCTATTCCCTTGGAACTAAACAAACTTTCAACTTAAGCACTCAAGCCATTCATTTCTCAGCCAGCACTTGCTCAAAACTCATAGCAAGCACTTATAAACCCTAGCACTAGACCCTCCTATACTGTACAGAAGGACAAGGCTCTATATTCAACCTTACCAGCCATTCAGTAAAACAGTTCATTGTACTTATCCAGGCATGTCCAAAGGGCAGTTTCAGGCGTACTCTCCAGTCCAACTGGTGAATCTGGGCATTTTGAGGCAATGTTACAACTGCCTCATGTAAACAGACAACCCACTCCTCCTACCACCAAACACTAATATATGTGAGAGATGCAATTATACAGCCAAACTGGAGGCTAAGCTCTCTCAACCCAAGGCTGGATCAGACAGTCAAGAGGAGAAGGGAAATACTTGCATCACACCACCAGTCTCACATAGACCCATTAAACCAGCACCATCAAAAAACACACATAAATACACAAAAACATACTCGGAGGCTCTAAATAATAATCTGCAAAAGCAACAGAGACCTCCAAAGCAGACATCCAAGCAACCTCTACCCCCCCAACACAAATCATGAAACACATACTTCACAAAACCAGTGTGCCATGCAATCACAGCCCTTAAGGCAAAATAACATACCCATTATACAACGACCCCCCCACTAATATTCAAAAACGTGCATGCTGATTGGTCAGCGTGCACGTTGTAAATCAGAGTTATAGTAATGGAAAAAGGTCCGGTCGCCCGGACTTTTTCCATTTCTATAACTCTTTTTTTATAGCAACAGAGAACGCAAGATCTCCGTTGTTTCACACTGTCTTGCCATGTTAAAGGAGTTTAACATAGCGAGAAAGCTTTTAAAAAAGCAACAGAGATTCTCCGTTGCTTTTTTCAAAACTGTCTCGCTATGTTAAACCCATTTAACATAGCAAAAGTTTGTAAAAAGCAACGGAGATCTTGCTTTCTCCGTTGCTTTTGCCCACAGCTCTGATGTACTGTGTAGGCATATGCATGTGCAGTACATCATAACTGCCGCAGAATACCAGACAGCTGCGGAAGTGCAGCAAGGAGGCATTATACAATGCCATTATTTAAGAAAAGTAATTATTTTTTTTTCTTAAATAATGTCATTGTATAATAGCAATAACCCATGCCTGGGTGTGGGTAATGCTGGATTTACCCACGGTTGGCTTTGTTTGGCCACTCGGGCTTCGCCCTCGTGACCAAACCACACCAACCGTGGGAAAATCCAGCATTATCCACACCCAGGCGTGGGTTATTGCTATAACATACTAGTAATAGGTGACTCTATAGTCAGGCACACTGACGTCCCACTCACTAGGCTGAATAAGGAGAAGGTTACTGTTAGCTGCCTGTCAAGTGCCAGGATCCGCCACATAACACAAGCACTCAGGTCACTCCAGAACAAGTACAAATATGACTCTGTCATTGTCCATGTTGGTGTGAATGACCTGAGCCGTACCTCCCTGGACTACATAAAAAGAGACATGGAAGAGCTCTCTGATCTTGTAGCCCAGGCCGGTATGACCCTGACCCTGAGTAGCATCCTGCCCTCACCAAGAATGATACCACAGTATAAAGAAAAAAATGATCAATTTCAACAATTGGCTAAGTTTCTGGTGTCATTCAAAGGGGATCCAGTGTCTGTCCGCCTGGGATGACATGCTCAACAAGCCATGCTGCTTCGCTAGAGACGGCTTGCATCTGTCACCCTTCGGCTTTCGAATTCTCGCCAAGGCTCTTGCCACCCCCATAGTGCCTTTTTTAGGCAAGGCTCAAAAGACAAACCCACCACCATAAATAGCACAAGTAACAAAAAACTGAGGGTAATGCTACTCAATGCCAGAAGTCTAAACCTCAAAATGCACGCACTCGAGGCACTGCTCAGTATGGAGAAAATCGATATATGTGCAGTAACAGAAATCTGGTTTGAGGCTGCAGGGAGCACCCCAGCACTTTCAGGCTAGAACCCATGCCATACATTTCGGCCACAGAACATGGACCGAAATACAAAAGGTGGGGGCATATCCATATTCATCAAGGATACCCACACCTCCAGGTTAGTGGCACAGCACGATGCTTCACAGATCATCCACATGCAACTAACAATGGGCAAAACTGCAGTTCAAACTGTAGCTTGCTACAGATCACCCACCATGTCCCAGCACCCCCATTCCGCATTTCTGGAAACACTGGGAAATATAAAGGTCATACCAAACACCCTAATATTGGGTGATTTCAATTACCCAAACATTAATTGGGAGAACTACTCAAGTACTAATTCCCTTGCCCAACATTTCCTAGAATTTATAAACTCAAACACCCTGGATCAACTGGTCAACACTCCCACCAGAGGTGACAACATATTGGACCTGGTCATCATCAACATGGGCGACCGGTGCTCCACACCGGAGGTCAACACCTCACTGGTTAGATATGACCATAAATCACTTTGGATATCCACATTCCGCTCCCACCCCCAGACAAGGAAACCACCGTGAAAAACTTTTCAAAAGCAAACTTCATGTTACTTAAGACCGAGGTGGAAAGTTTCAAAGCCCCCATGCTAAAGGATAACATTGTACAAGCTGCAAAATCCTTTACTAATGCATTCTATGGGCACCTACAAGAATGCATCGATCGTGCTATCCCAAGCAAAACCAAGACTCACTCCTCCAAGCAAAGGAAACCAGTCTGGTGGACTCCTGCCCTTATGGCAGGAGTCCACCAGACTGGTTTCCTTTTCTTGGAGGAGTGAATCTTGGTTTTGCTTGGGATAGCACGATCCATGCATTCTATACAATAGGAGGAGGAAACTAATACAGAAAAGAGTAAAATCCCAAGAAGGGAAGCAATCCCTGATCAGTATCAGCATGAAACTACGATCCCTCATAAAATCATCCAAGGCGAGTTTCGAAAGAAAAATTGCCAAGGACTCCAAAGATGACCCCAAGGCATTCTTTAGCTATGTCAAGAATCTAAGTGGCAGTGCTCAGATCTGCTCGAAGTTAGTGCAGAATGGTACAAAATACACTGAACTGACCGATATTGCCAACATCTTGGCAGACAGGTTCAGCGCAAACATCACCCCTCTCTCACCCCCAAAAGGGCCCATAACCATACCAGAAGAATGTAGAGCTCCTGAAATCACATATACTCAGGTTAAAACAGCCCTCTCCAAAGCCAAAAACACAGCATCAATGGGACCGGACGGTGTCCCAGGCTGCGTCCTACACAAGCTCAAAGACAAACTAACCCCTCACTTAAACACACTGTTCAAACTCAGCCTCTCCACAGGTTACATACCCAGAGAGTGGCACACAGCAACGGTTATTCCACAAAGGTGGAACCACAACAGACCCCGGGAACTATCGCCCTATAAGCCTGACTAGCTTGGACTGCAAGGCTATGGAATGCATCATCATGGAACTCATTAACAGAGACATTGGAAATCTCCAAACACTGGACTCTACCCAGTTCAGCTTTGTTAAGGGCAGATCATGCCTCATAAACCTGGTGGACTTCTTTGAGACAGTTACCAAGGCTATAGACGAGGGAAAGGTGGTACACACAGCCTACCTAGACCTCACAAAGGCCTTTGACACCATTCCCCATTCTGGTATTATAGACAAGCTCACCAGCCTGAACATAAACCCCTACATCGCAAGATGGGTTGCCAACTGGCTCACGGACAGAACCCACATGGTAAGAGTTGCGGGAGCTAAGTCTGACTCTAAACCAAGTGGCATTCCCCAGGGCTCAGTCCTAGGACCCCTCCTGTTCGGCATATACTTCTCAGAGGTACAGGCAAGCACAAGGGCGGCCACGGTGGTGCAGCGGTTAGCGTTGTCGCCTCACAGCAAGAGGTTCTCCGGTTCGATCCTCAGCTGGGGTGCCTTCTGTGCGGAGTTTGCATGTCCTTCCTGTGGTCGCGTGGGTTTTCTCCGGGTGCTCCGGTTTCCTCCCACATCCCAAAGACATGCAGTAGGTGGATTGGACACTCTAAATTGGCCCTAGGTGTGAGTGTGTGTGTGTGCCTTCTATGGAAGGTTGGGTGCCGGGCTGGCAACTCGACACTGTAAAACTTCACTGCCAATCCTGTGTGTGGACAGATGATCCGCTGTGGCGACCCCTAACCGGGAAAAGCCGAAAGGAGAAGAAGAAGAAGAAGGTACAGGCAAGCACAAGAGGACTATGGCTGACCAAGTTCGCAGACGACTGCAAACTAGGGACTATAATTGACTCTCCGGCTGACACAGACATCCTCCAAAAGGGTCTCACTGAGATGGACACCTGGTGTCAAAATCATGGCCTCAAGCTAAATGCCAAAAAGTGCATAGTTATCCCCTTTGGAAAAAACAAAGTACCCACAAACTACCACATAGGTAGTAGTCCCCTAAATAAGTAAGATGTAATAAGGGATCTGGGGACACAAGTAGACAGTAAACTCTCCTTTGATAATCACATTGCCAAAGTGGTTAGAAAATCCTTCTACGCGGCACACCTTATCACAAAAGGGTTTGCATCCAGATCAAAAGAGGTCACTGTGCCCCTCTACTCATCGCTCATCAGACCCATCACATCATAGAGTACAATGCCCCATTTAGGATGTATCTTGAAAGACACCTGCAACAGCTGGAAAGACCATAGAAGTACCTCACCAAGAGGATCACTGGCCTCAAACAGATGCCCTATGCAGCTCGACTGAAGAAACTCCAGCTGTACTCGGTTGCATACTGCCTACTCAGAGGTGATCTTTGCCTGACATACCAGGCCATATCCAACCCAGAACTGATCGACATGCTCCACCTAAAGAAAAGCTTATCCCCTCGAGCCACATGCTCTAGGGATCTAAACCTCACCACAACAATAAATAGGACATGCTGAAGGGATAGATTCCTGTCCCAGAGACTTCCCATGCTTGGAACAAAGCAGAACACTCTTCAAGAGATACCTTGATGAGTGGATGGGAAACAGGAAATTTACCCCGGGGATCACTTCAGTGGCTCTGCTGGACAGAGGCACAAGGAACTAATCTAAGGGGGCAGCAAAAGCCAACACATTCTGGCTAGGCTTATAAATGCCTTCGAGCAAATAGCCTAGTACCTACCCATGAACCTATCTGTAAAAATGAACATGTTTTCTAAAAAAGTCATTCCTATACACATATAGATTTTCAGAGAGACCCATAAATAAATTCGCATATGTGGGGGCAAAAGTTGCCCCCCATAGCTGTCCCACACTTCTGATGATACAGACAGCCATCAAATTCAAATATATTACTTTCCAAACAGAACAATGTTTGTGTCTTTCTGCTTTTCCCGGTTAGGGTCGCCACAGCGGAAATCCTGTCCGCTAATGATTGCAGTAGATTTTTACGTGCTGGCTTGCTAGGCCTAACGCACAACCTTCAACAAAGGAACGCCCATTCACACATGTCACCACACAGAAGTCACTCTGAGAATCGAACGGGCAACGTCTAACTGTGAGGTGACAACGCTACCGCAGCATACTGTGTACTGGGGCTTTTCCCCAGAAAAAAATGCTGTAGTTTCTATGCCATCACTATGTTTTATACTAGTGTATAAGCTGACTACATCTATCACTACAAAAAACATGTTCTTCTGCCATACTATTTTCTTTACTTTATCCAGAAAAGCAAAACTGTCTTTGATATTTGATATATTTGGTAATTGTATCACCTTTTTTAACAAAATTTGATGCAAAAAACATCCCAAATTATGGATTACATAATTACGGGCAGATACAATGGGACAACCTGGAGGGTTAACCTTGCTTTTATGTATTTTAGGCATACAAAAACTTTGCCAACTCACTGCATTTATTTAAAAATAAGAAGTTATGTACCTACCATAACGTTCCATGTAAGTTGTCTTCTTCTCGCCTTCTTTCTTGCTGGATGGGTTCGGAGCTGATCCTCGGCTCCGACTCGGCCAATAGTAAAGCTCGAGAGCTAATTCCACTGGCTCGAGGCTCCCCCATATCCCACAATGCTAGGCGGTAACTCCTCAGATCTCGTTTGAAAGCTAGGCCAAGCAAGAAAGAACTCCATAACATGGAGAAGGGTAACCCACCTCTATAGGGCTGACTGTGAGGTGTTTTAAACCTAACAGAGGAAAAATATAGAGGTGGTAAAGCGTGGGAGAAAAGGATTGAAAGGTCACAAGACAATCTCCTCTAGGTCTGTCCAGGCTAGGGGGAAGGAGGGTGGGACGCAAGAAAGAAGGCGAGAAGAAGACAACTAACATGGAACGTTATGGTAGGTACATAACTTCTTAATGTTAAGTTGTCTATCTCGCCTTCATACTTGCTGGATGGGACCACGTCCCTAGCACCTTGTCCCAGGTGGCCTATCGGAACAGACTCTTGAGAACAGTGGAACCAAAGTTGGCACGGTCTCTGGAGGCTATGTCCAACTTGTAATGAGAAATGAAGGTATGAGGGGAAGCCCAGGTGGCTGCTGAGCAAATAGAATCAATAGGAAGCCTATCCTGAAAGGCTATGGATGTGGCTAAGGCCCTAGTAGAGTGAGCTCTAGTCTTCGAGGGCAATTGTTGGTGTCTGATCTCATAAATAAAAGTAATTGTAGAAGTAAGCCATCTAGAAAGTGACACTTTAGTGACTGGAAGGCCCATCTTTCCTTCCGCATATGAAATACACAGCTGGTCTGATTTTCTAAACTGTTTAGTCCTGTCTAAATAATACCTAAGTTGGCGATGAACATCTAAACAGTGCAGTTTCTGTTCTGACCTGTTGCCATAGTTGGGGAAAAAAACTGGGAGATCAATAGTTTGATTCAGATTTGCTTGAGAGGACACTTTGGGCAAAAAGGATGGATTGGTACGCAAGGATACTCTATCTTTGTGAAAAAGTAAATACGGGGGACGACAGCATAGAGCATGGAGTTCCGATACCCTTCTAGCCGAAGTGATGGCTATTACAAAAAGCATTTTCCAAGACAACAACTTCATAGAACATGAAGCCGCCGGTTCAAAGGGGGGTAGAATCAATGATGCTAGAACCAAGTTCAGATCCCATGGAGGAGGTGGATCCTTGATAGGGGGCTTAAGAAGAAAGACTCCTTTCAAAAAGGCTTTACAGAGTTTGTGAGACATAATAGTAGACTCTGACACCCCCACATGAAAATTAGATATAGCCGCCAATTGAACCCTGATAGTAGAAGAAGAGCCTGCTTGGAAAAGCTCAGCTAGGAAATCCAGAATGGACTGAATAGGTGCAGTAAAGGGATCTATTTCCCTGGACACTGCCCATAAAGAGAAACGTTTCCATTTGCTGCTATAAATCTTCCGGGTAGAAGACTTATGAGAAGCGATCAAAATATCTCTGAGTGAGATATTAAGGGAAGCCTGGCTAAGGTTGGAATTGGAGGAACCACGCTGTGAGGTTCAGAGAAGAAAGGGTTGGCGCCGCTGACCCGATTGATGGGTCAAGAGATCTGGAACTGGGTCCAGATGCCATGGTTGCACCAAAAGGTAACGGTGAAGAAAGGGGAACCAAACTTGTTGAGGCCAATAAGGGGCAATGAGGATCATTAAGGCCTTCAGAGCGATGGCTTTCCGAATCAGCTGAGGTATCAGTGGGAAGGGGGCAAAAGCATACAGGAGTCCCGGAGGCCAATCGTGAGCTAGAGCGTCTCTGATGGGATGACCTGGTAGGGCAAAGAGGGTGAAGAAATCGGGACACTTGCTGTTTTGGGGAGTGGCAAAAAGTTCGCAGCAAGGTTGGCCCCAAGTTCGAAAACCTTCTTCCAACACTGATTTCTTCAGAGACCACTCGTGAGGCATGAGACTTACTCTGCTCAATCTGTCTGCTATCACATTGGACTTGCCGGGAATGTGCGTTGCTATCAGGAAGCACTGAGAAGAGATCGCCCATTGCCAGAGTCTGAGTGCTTCTCAACATAAGGGTAAGATTTGGTCCCGCCTTGCTTGTTGATGTACCACACTACGGACATATTGTCCGTCTGAATTGCTATAGTTCCCTTGGGAAGAGGGTCCTGAAGGGCTTGCAATGCTAAAAGCACTGCTCTCATCTCTAGAACATTTATGTGCAAGTGGCACTCGATCGGCTGCCACGTGCCCTGGACTGTCCTGCCCTGGTAATGCCCCCCCCACCCGATCAGGGAGGCGTCCGTTGTCAGAGTTGCAGCCGGGGGCGGAGGAATGAAAGGTCTCCCTAGAAGAAGTTGGGGAGATGTGACCCACCAGGAAAGATGATTCCTGCATGACTGAGTTATGCCGATAGTGTGGGACATTGGCAGAAGTTGAAAAGACCACTGAGTGAAAAGCATCCACTGAAGAATCCTCATGTGAAAGCGGGCTAAGGGGAGAAGAGGAATAGCCGCCGCCATAATCCCTAGGACTTTCAACACCAGTCTGATCTTGACCCTGTTGTGTCGTAATAGAAGAAAAACCTGCTTGTGAATGTCTGCTACTCTTTGTTCCGTGAGTCTGGCTGACAGACTGACTGTGTCTAATCTTGCGCCTATAAAGGTAATAGACTGACAAGGCGACAAGACAGACTTTTTGTAATTTACAGAGATGCCTAGAGTCTGACAGGTTCGTAAAGTGTAGTCTCTGGCTAAGAGAAGTAGATGCCTGGTGGTGGCAGTCAGGAGCCAGTCGTCTAAGTACGGAAACACCTGGAATCCCTGGCCCCTCAAATGAGCGTCGACCACTGCCATGCATTTGGTGAACACTCGGGGGCTGTAGTGAGACCAAAGGGCAGGGCCCTGAACTGAAAATGACTGGCCCCTAGCCTGAAGCGGAGAAATCTCCTGGATCGTCTGTTCATCTTGATGTGATAGTACGCATCCTGGAGATCTATGGAGCACATCCAGTTGTCCTGACCCAGAAAGGGCAGGATGGACTGCAGCGTGACCACCCCAAATTTTGTTTTCTTGACAAACTTGTTCAAGTTGCTGAGATCCAAAATGGGTCTCCAGTCCCCTGTCTTCTTTGGAACCAAAAAGAATTTGGAGTAGATTCCGGATCCTTGTTGGTCTGCTGGAACTGGTTGAATGGCTCTTTTTGCTAGCAGCTTTGAAATTTCTAGTGCTGCTTGCTCCCTTTGACTGGATGGAAGGGATTTTCTGAATTGTTTTGGGATGTGAATGAATGGAATTCTGTAGCCTTCGGATATGATAGACTGTACCCACTTGTCTTGAGTAAGGGAAAGCCAGGCTTTTGGGTACAGAGATAATCTTCCCCCGACTGCCTCCGAAGGTGGACAGTCAGGCAGCCCCTCAGGGGTGCTGAAAGGGTTTGTCAGAGAAGGTTTCTAGAGTACCCTGATTCTGCGGGCCCCCTCTGCCTCTAGGACGGCGTCTATTATTACTGTTCCCCCCCTCTGCCTCTAGAGGGAAAACAACTCTGTGTGTCCGGTAAGACACCTTGTGGTTGTTTGCGGAACCACATCTTCCCCCCCTTCTGACCCTTGGGGTACGGTCTAGAAGGGGTAGAAAAACGGACTCCGACGGCAGAAAGAGTCTTACCTTCTACTTCGCACCTTGTCAGAGTATCCTTCACTTGTGGACCAAAGAGAGATGATCCATCAAAAGGGGAGTTAGTGAAGGATGCCTTGAAAGGGTCCGCAAAGCTACATAGCCGCATCCAGGCATGGCGGCGTAAGGCCACCCCTGTACCTGTGGCTCTGCTCGCTCCATCAGCCGCGTACGAAATCAGGCGCATGGAGGAGTTAACTACTGAATTGAGGGTAGCCAGCTGGGAGGTCATTCTATCCTGAAACCCCACAGCTGATGGGTCCTTCAACACTTCACTCATATCCTTGAGCAAGTCCCTTTGGAGACGAGTGAAATGACACAGGTATTTCAGCGAACGCATAGAAAAGGTCGCTGATGAGAACATCCGCTTACCGTACCTGTCCATGGTCCTAGATTCCTTATTAGGAGGAAGAACAGGTACCGAAGGATCCGCTAGTTCCTTCTTGGTGGCTGGAGCCATCACCATGGCATCCACAGAGACACCTTTAGACAAAAACTCCTTGTCTTTGGGGGCAGTGATAAATTTGGCTGGCCTCCTAGGGGTGGGTTCCACCGAGTCAGGAGCCGCTCAAGCCTTCCTCATCACCACTTCCATGAGTGGGTCAAAGGGAGGGGACACCCAGGAGGTGGAAAGTCGAGAAACAAACGCCTCAAAGTACACTGATTCGTCCTCTGAAGGGTTAAGGGCTGGCCAATTCCCCCTCTGTTTCAAGATTTCTAGTATGTCTGCAAAGGAGACGTCTTCAGAGGGGGAACGAGGGGAACCCTCAGAATCTTCCGAATCAGTGTCAGAGGCGACAGACTCAAGGGGAGTCAATGTGCTTCCTCTTGCACTGTCTCTTCCTAGGGGGTTCTCCTGCAAGATCAGGAGACGCCTCGGAAGAGGAGGAAATTCCCACTGGGGATACTTGAGGTGCAGATTCTCTACGGTCCGAAGCAAGGGGGTGAGAAGAAACCACCGCAGGCACTGTTGAGAGAGGGGCTGATGGAGCCGACTGTGGAGTAGAAACAGGTTCTAACACGCTCCGCATGACCTCAAAGGCACCCCTATAAGACAGGGCCAGAGGTCTCCGCTCCGAAGAGCCGAAAACCTCCCCCGGCACCAACAAGGATGGCTCCGAAGCCAATGTCGGAGCCGAACTAACCAGCGCCAAAGCACCGAGAGGGAGAGCAGGGTCGGACAAGGGTCCGATGCCACTCGCCCCCTCGGAGCCGATGAGGGAAGTCCGGCGCCGAGATACCTCCAAGGAGGAAATCGGAGCAGACGACGGCACCGAAAGGAAACGTATCGGTTCCGACGCTCCCACAGTCTCGGCTCCGAGCAGCACCGGCTCCAAACTCAAGAGAGTCAGAGGAGGAATGTCAAATGGAACAGGGGTAGCCATCGACTGTTGAGTCGGGCTGTGTAACATCTGGGCCAGTGCCTCGGACTTAAGAAGTCTACTCACCACCCTCTGCAAATCATGGTCCGAAAGTCTGGAGGACCTAGAGGAGTGTGACCTATGGCTCCGTTCAGACAAGAGCGGTGACGCTGGAGCCGAATGAACGGAGCCGATAGAAGGAAACCTGGACCTCTTTCTAGTAGTCGGTTCCGACAAGAGTATCGGAACTGACTTCGACTTATCTGTCTCGGCTCCAGCCGGAGCAGAGGACACGGTGTGTGTGGCAGGTCTAGAATCATCGGCTCTGGCCGGAGCCGATGTTTGAACCGTATGAACGGTCTTTGAACCTCCGGAGGACGGCTCAGACACTGGAGCCGACTGCCTGGAGGGCTTAGAAGGTTTCCCCGACATAGACTGGGTCGGGGGACCTTCGGGCTTCAATAAGCCTCTTAAGATTAATTTATTTTTACGTTCCTGCAGGACTCTAGGGCAGAAACCGTGACAGACAGCACAAGAGTTCTGCAGGTGTAAAGGTCCCAGGCAATACACACAAGAAGTGTGACCGTCTGCCAGAGACATCTTCTGACAGCACGAGTCACACTTCTTAAAGCCTGAGACCTTCGATTCTTTAGACATATCTAAAGACAAGTCTAGTGCAATCACCCACACAAACACACAGATTACACTAAAATTAAATTAAACTAACTAAATTTAACAAAAAATCCCGACAGAAAAAACACACTCACTCCAACTACTAGAAAGGGTGGGAAGGGGCCTAAGGGAAAAAACCCTTGGAAAAATTTTTGGAAAAAGGAAGATATTTGTAAGGGAGTGCTAAAGGACTAAGTAACTAACTAATTACTATCGAAAAACTAACTTAAAGGGGGTCTAAGTTTACTAGAACTTTAATAAATTTAACTAACCTGCAGAGCCGGTTGGAAAAGCACCTCGTCAGCTAAGCGGCAAACGAGATCTGAGGAGTTACCGCCCAGCATTGTGGGATATGGGGGAGCCACGAGCCGGTGGAATTAGCTCTCGAGCTTTAGTATTCGCCGAGTCGGAGCTGAGGATCGGCTCCGAACCCATCCAGCAAGAATGAAGGCGAGACAGACAACTTAACATTAAGAAGTTATGTACTCACCATAACGTTCCATCTGAGTAGATAAACTTCATTTGTCAGCAACCTATGGGTATCGGATCTGACTTCGGATCCGAGCCGGCAGTTTTCAACAGCTTAGATCCGAGCTCCTAGCTCCTCCCCCCTACCCATAAACCCCTGCCAACCCTGACTGACCTCAGATCAAGTTTGCCCCCAAAACAGCAACTGCTAACGATAGATCAATTTCAAAGACCATCTCTGAAGACAACAAATGTGAACTATCAAAGGTCAGGGGGAAGGAGGGGGGGGGCGGTTGCTGACAAATGAAGTTTATCTACTCAGATGGAACGTTATGGTGAGTACATAACTTCTTAATCTGAAGTAGCTAACTTAATTTGTGTAGCAACCTATGGGACAGAGTCCCCAGCTACCTGAACCTTGGGCGGCCATCATGGAAGGATGTTCCAGAGCACTGCAGAGCCAAAGGATGCTCTCCCTCTGGAGATAATATCCAGCTTATAATGGTTGATAAAGATATGAGATGAGGCCCAGCCGAACAAATATCATCTAAGGATACCCTGGATCTAAAGGCAGCAGAGGTGGACATAGATCGGGTAGAGTGGGCACGGACTCCCTGAGGTGCGGGCCTACCAGAACTTTCATAAGCCAAGAGAATACATTGCGAGATCCATCGAGACAATGTGACTTTAGATACCAATTTACCCAAATTCATTTTGGCAAAGGAGACGAACAACTGGTCGGATTGCCTATGACCAGATGTCCTGTGAATATAAAATCGAAGTTGTCTATGCACATCCAAAAGGTGTAGTTTGTATTCCCCTTTGTTCTGATAACTGGGAAAGAAAACTGGCAGGTTAATGGACTGATTGATATTTGACTTGGAAGCAATCTTAGGGAGAAAAGAGGGATTGGTCCTGAGGTAAACTATATCCTTGTGGAGGGTTAGATATGGGGATTTCACACAAAGGGCTTGAATTTCAGAAACTCTTCTAGCTGAAGTGATGGCGACGAGAAAGGCCGTCTTCCAAGACAAATACTTGAGATCCACTGAAGCTTCAGGCTCAAAGGGGGAAGCTGTCAAGGCCTGAAGCACTAACCTCAAATCCCACTGAAGTACCACTTCCTTTACCGGAGGTCTGAGCAGGAAGGTGCCCTTCAGAAAGGTCTTTTAAGTATTTTGCTTCAGATTATTTGTTAAGTTTTTCTGCATTGTCGCCTACTTTTGAGCATTTTCTGGCTTGTTAAACTTGATTTCTGTGTTGGTAACTGTATTTAGAACACAATCTAGAGCTGATTACTGAATTTCCTGCCTGCACTTATTTATAAAATCGTTTTTTTTTCTTAAAACTTGCATTTTATCTGTCTCTGGCCTAGCACTCAAGTGTGGGGTCATTTACTGCACTGTTCTAACTTGTTGATACTTGTGAACCTCTGCTTTCCTTAAAAAAAAAAACAAACAAAAAATATTGCTTTTTTCCCACTTTTCTGAGATTTAAAAAAGTTCAGTTACAGATTTGCTGTTCTGAACTGTTTGTAAGTTTCTTGGAGGCCATTGTTTGCTTGGGCTAAAGGGAAGTCTCTGTTCATCAGTGGCAGTGCAGTGATAAACAGTGAGCAGCCTGCCTGCCCCTGTGGGAGTGGTTACTGCCTTGAAACTGTAGTTTTATTGGCCATTTTGGGTCAATTCCAAACTCCTTGATCTCCCTCTCTTAAAACCCGATTGCCTCGTGGTTTTGGCGCCTTTTTGGACTTACTGGCTGTTGGTCAAGCACCCACCATGAGGAGAAAATGCTGAGAGAAGAAAGGAGCCGTATTTTGCTTCAGATTATTTGTTAAGTTTTTCTGCATTGCCGCCTACTTTTGAGCATTTTCTGGCTTGTTAAACTTGATTTCTTTGTTGGTAACTGTATTTAGAACACAACCTAGAGCTGATTACTGAATTTCCTGCCTGCACTTATTTTTAAAATAATTTTTTTTTCTTAAAACTTGCATTTTATCTGTCTCTGGCCTAGCACTCAAGTGTGGGGTCATTTACTGCACTGTTCAAACTTGTTGATACTTGTGAACCTCTGCTTTCCTTAAAAAAAAACAAAAAAACAAAAAAATATTCCTTTTTTCCCACTTTTCTGAGATTTAAAAAAGTTCAGTTACAGATTTGCTGTTCTGAACTGTTTGTAAGTTTCTTGGAGGCCATTGTTTGCTTGGGCTAAAGGGAAGACTCTGTGTTCATCAGTGGCCGTGATAAACATTGAGCAGCCTGCTGGCACCTGTGGGAGTGGTAACTGCCTTGAAACTGTAGTTTTATTGGCCATTTCGGGTCAATTCCAAACTCCTTGATCTCCCTCTCTTAAAACCCTCTTTTGTGCGTTTTTGCGCATAGCGCAACATCGGGCAGCGCCGCCTAATTGGGTTTAAACTATTCCTGGCTCCACAAAGTCTGCTCTATCTCTCAAATTAAACACCATATTCTCATTCTAAGGCCCCTCACTGGTCCAAATAAGTAATCTTACAAGTTAGCACTAATAAACCATAAGCACTACTTACTCTTATACTCTCTACGATTACCTTGTCCCCTATTGGTCCATTTTAATTCAGTTCCCTATATTACTCTAGCATGTCCAAAGGTCAGTCAATGGTTTCCTCTCCAGTCAAGCTGGTGAATCTGGGAATTTTAAGGCAATGTTACAACTGTCTCATGTACATGGACAACCCTCTCCTCCTCCAAACAGGTTCAAATATATGTGAGAGATGCAACCATATAGCCAAACTGGAGGCTGAGCTCTCTCATCTCAAAACTGGTGTAACCAGTCAGGAGCAGAAGGTAACCTCACACAACACAATTCCAGTATCACATAGTCCCACCACAACAGCGAACCAAACACATAAAAACACAAAAACATACTTGAAGGCTCTAAATAAAAATCTACCTAAGCAACAGAGACCTCCAAAGCAGACATCCAAGCAAACGCTACCCCAAAACAAAACACATACAACACATAGCACACAAAGTCAGTGTGCCAAGCAGTCACAGCCCTTAAGGCTGAATAACACACCTGATACCCTTGTAATAGGTGACTCTATTGTCAGACACAATGACGTCCCGCTCACCAGGCTGAATAAAGAGAAGGTCACAGTGAGCTGCCTGTCGGGCGCTAGGATCCGCCACATAACGCAAGCACTCAGGTCACTCCAAAGCAAATACAAATATGACTCAGTCATTGTACATGCTGGCGTGAATGACCTGAGACGTACCTCCCTCGACTACATGAAAAGAGACAGCATCTTACCCTCAACTAGAATGATGCCACAGTATAAAGACAAAATGATCGATTTTAACAATTGGCTAAAATTTTGGTGTCATTCAAAGGGGATCCAGTGTCTGTCAGCCTGGGATGACATGTTCGACAAACCACGTTGCTTCGCTAGGGACGGCTTGCACCTATCACCCCTGGGCTTTCGGATATTGGCAAAGGCTCTTGCCACCCCCATAGTGCCTTTTTTAGGCAAGGATCAAAAGTCAAACCCACCTCCATAGACAGCACAAGGAACAAGAAACTAAGGGTAATGCTGCTAAACGCCAGAAGTCTTAACCTCAAGATGCATGCACTCGAAACTCTCCTCAGTATGGAGAACATTGATATCTGTGCAGTGACAGAAACCTGGTTCAAGGCTCCAGAGAGCACCCCAGCACTACCAGGTTACACCTCATATCATGCTTTTCGGCCCCAAAACCCGGACCGAACCACAAAAGGAGGGGGAGTTTCCATATTTATCAAGGATATCCACACCTCCAGGTTAGTGGCAGTGCACGAAGTATCGGAGACCATCCATGTGCAACTGACAGTGGGCAAGACTGCTTTTCAGTTTATAGCATCCTACAGACCACCCTCTAAAAGTCAGGAATCCCACTCGGCTTTCCTGAAAACATTGGAGAACACTAAGATCTCTCCGAACACCATTATATTGGGTGACTTCAACTACCCAAACATAGACTGGGAGCATTACTCAAGCCCCAGCACCTTAGCCCAAAGGTTCCTGGAATTTATAAACTCAAATGCTATGGAACAACTAGTCACCACTCCCACAAGAGGGGAAAACATACTAGACCTGATCATTACCAACATGGGGACTCTATGCTCCATACCAAAAGTATATCCCTCATTGGTAAGATCAGACCATAAATTAATTTCACTGGATATCCACATCCCGACCCCACCCCCAGAAAACCACAGTGAAAAACTTCTCAAAAGCGAACTTCACACTTCTCAAAACTGAAGTGGAATCCTTCAAGGCCCCAGGGCCAGTGGAAACTACGGCCCAAACTGCAGAATCCTATATAAACACATTCTACGGACATCTCCAGGAATGCATGGATCATGCTGTCCCAAACAAAATCAAGACCCAATCATCCAAAGGCAGGCGTCCAGTCTGGTGGACCCCAGCCATAAATAAACTGTACAACAGAAGGAGGAAGCTACTACATGATAGAGATAATCCCTAAAAGGGAAGGCATCTCTGATCAGTACTAGCAAAAAATTACGATCCCTCATAAAATCCTCCAAGGCCAGCTTCGAGAGAAAAATTGCACAGGACACTAAATACAATCATAAGGCTTTTTTCAGTCATGTTAGGAACCTGGGATGCAACTCCCAGACTTGTTCTGGGTTGATTCTAAATGACAAAAAATACAATGAACCCACAGACATCACCAATATCCTGGCAGACAGGTTCAGTGCAAACTTCTCCCCCCCCCCCCTCCCCCCCAAAAGAGCAAGTATCTATCCCGGCAGAGTGCAGCCTCCCAAGCATCTCTGATGCTCAGGTGAAGGCCGCCCTCTCCAAAGCAAAAAACACTGCTTCCATGGGACCAGATGGCGTCCCGGGTTGCGTCCTACATGAACTCCAAGAAGAACTAATCCCTCAAGTAAAACTGCTGTACAATCTCAGCCTCACTACAGGATATGTGCCCAAAGAATGGCGTACAGCAACAGTGGTCCCACTCCACAAAGGTGGCGCCTCTGCGGACCCTGGAAACTATCGCCCCATAAACCTGACTAGCCTAGTATGCAAGGCTATGGAGAGGATCATCATGGAACTCAAACAAAGACATTGGGGACCTACAGACACTAGATCCTACCCAATTTGGCTTCGTCAAGGGCAGATCCTGCCTTTTGAACCTGGTCGACTTCTTCGAAACAGTCACCAAGGCCAAAGATGAAGGGAAGGTAGTCCACACAGCCTATCTGGACCTCGCAAAGGCATTTGACACAATACCCCACTCGGGCATCATAGATAAGCTATCCAGCCTAAACATAAACCCCTATGTCACAAGAATGGTCGCAAACTGGCTCAAAGACAGAACTCACAGAGTCAGAGTTGCTGGAGCCATGTCAGACTCGAAACCGGTCACAAGTGGCGTCCCACAAGGTTCTGTCCTGGGACCTCTCTTGTTCGCTATTTACTTTTCTGAGGTACAGGCCAACGTGGGAGGACTATGGCTCACCAAGTTCGCAGATGACTGCAAACTGGGCGCCATAATCGACTCTCCAGCTGACACAAACATCCTTCAAAAAGGTCTCGCAGAGACGGATAACTGGTGCCAGAGCCATGGTCTAAAGCTAAATGCCAAAAAGTGTATAGTCATACCCTTTGGCAAAAACAATGTGCCCACAAATTACCACATAGGTGGTAACCCATTAAGTACAGAGAAAGTAATTAGGCATCTGGGGACCCAAGTTGATAGCAATCTCTCCTTTGACAACCACATTGCCAAAGTGGTTAGAAAGACCTTCTACATAGCCCACCTCATCATGAAAGGATTCACATGTAGATCAAGAGAGGTAATCGTGCCCCTTTATTCATCCCTCATCAGGCCCATCATAGAATACAATGCCCCCTTTGGGATGTACCTTACTCGACACCTGCAGCAATTAGAAAGACCCCAAAAGTACCTCACCAGGGGGATCAAGGGACTCAAATAGATGCCATATGCTGCTCGGTTAAAAAAACTCCAGCTCTACTCAGTTGCATACCGCCTACTTCGAGGCGATCTATGCCTAACATATAAAGCTATGTCCAAACCAGAATTAATGGACATGTTCCACCTCAGTAAATCTAAATCCCTTACAGCTATGCGCTTGAGGGACTTGAACCTCAGCACAGAAATAAATAGAACATGCTGGCAGGACAGATTCATAACCCAGAGGCTCCCTTCGCTCTGGAATAGAATTCCAATTCATGTTAGGCAGAGCACCTCACTGACTCTCTTCAAGAAGAATCTTGATGAGTGGATGGGGGATCGTAGGTTTGTCCCGGGGATTACTTCCGTGTCACTATTAGACAGAGGCACAGTAAACTAAACTTTAAAAGGGGCACAGTATACTCTAATCAAGGGGTGGCGTAAGCCAAACACAATCGGGCTAGGCTTATAAATGCCCCAGGGCAGATAGCCTAGTATGAACCTACGAACAGTTCTGAAGTGATCAAGGGATGCAGATCATGTCCGACATGGTAGTGAGAGATAGCTGCTAGTTGAACCTTGACGGTGGAACAGCTAGCCCCCTGGTGAAACAGTCCTGATAAGAAGTCTAACACAGCAGGTAAGGGAGCTGTGAAGGGATCCAAGTTTTGACGTTCCGCCCAAATCGAGAAACGTTTCCATTTGCTACTGTAAATCTTCCTAGTAGAAGGCTTGTGGGGTGCTACTAGAATGGCTTTGACTGGGGAAGAGATGCCGGGAGTCCTAGCTATGAGTGGAACTGGAGCAGCCAAGCTGTGAGCTTGAGACTGACCAGGTTCGGGGCTGGGAGACCTAGAGGGTGGGAAATCAGATCCGGGAGGGGATCTAGAATCCAAGGAGGATTCACCAGATGAGACCAAAGGTAAGGAAACCAGGTTTGACGAGGCCAGAATGGGGCAATAAGGATAATCCTGCTCCCCAACCGACTGGCTTTCTGTAGAAACTTTAGCATCAGGGGGAGAGGTGGATAAGCATAAAGCAGACCGGGAGGCCAAGCATGCACCAGAGCTTCTCTCGGGGATTCCCCGACTTGGGGAATTAAAGCGAAATAGCTGTTGCATTTGGTGTTTGAAGGAGAGGCGAAAAGATCGCAACAGGGCTGCCCCCACATGGCAAAAATCTGATTCGCTACCTGCGGATTGAGAGACCACTCGTAAGGGGAAAGAATGGTGCAACTGAGTCCGTCTGTCAGGATGTTGGACCATCCCGGAATGTGTGTTGCAATGAGAAAACAGTTGGTGGAGATAGCCCATTCCCACACTCTCATGGCCTCTCGACAGAGTGGGTAAGACCTGGTTCCCCCCTGTTTGTTGATGTACCAGACAACCAACATGTTGTCCGTCTGGATCACAATCGTCCCTACAGGAAGAAGGTCCTGAAGTGCTTGCAACGCTAACAGCACTGCCCTCATCTCTAGGACATTGATATGCAAAGAGGTCTCCGTCTTGTTCCACGTGCCTTGGACAGTCCTGCCCGAAGAGTGCCCCCCCCCGCCCGAGGCGAGAGACATCCATGGTCACCGTGGCAAGGGGAGAGGCCATAGAGAAGGGGCGTCCCGTGTGGAGGTCCGGAGATTGCAGCCACCATACGAGAGCCCTCTTGCAAGCCCTGCTGAGGGGAATGGGATGAGTAGTGACGAAAAGACCACTGGACTTGGAGGGTCCATTGCAAGACCCTCATGTTCAGACGTGCCATTGGCAATAAGTTGATTGCCACTGCCATTGAGCCTAGAGCCCTCAGGACCAATTCCGCAGGAGGAGCTGAAGATAGAAGGATGGCCCGCACATGAAGCCTCAGGGTTCGAAGTCGTTCTGGGGTTAAGAAGGCTACAAGATTGATTGTGTTTAACCTGGCCCCGATAAAATCTATGACCCGAGTCGAGGTGAGAGAAGATTTGTCCATATTTATTGTGATCCCTAGCCAGGGAGCAATGCGAAGAAAATAGTTCCTGGCTGTGCAGAGTAGATGCCTTGTCGCGGAGGTCAGGAGCCAGTCGTCCAGGTATGGAAAAACCTGAATTCCCTGGAGCCTCAGGTGGGCCGCTATCACTGTTAACACTTTGGTGAACACCCTGGGGGCTGAGGTGAGACCAAAGGGGAGAGCCCTGAATTGGTAATGACTGCCTCCTAGCCGGAAGCGGAGAAACCTCCTGGATCGTCTGTCCATGAGAATGTGGTAGTACGCATCCTTGAGGTCTATAGAGCACATCCAATCGTTCTCCCGTAAAAGGGGGAGAATGGATTGAAGAGTGACCATCCGGAACTTCTCTTTGGTTACTGACAGGTTCAAGAGGGAGAGATCGAGGATTGGCCTTAAGTCCCCCGTCTTTTTTGGCACCAAAAAGAACCTGGAGTAATAACCCGATCTGAGCTGGTCTGGGGGGACGTGTTGAATGGCTCTTTTTTCTAGGAGCTGCTGAATTTCCGCAGCTGCAGCCTCCCTCTGATCGGGTGGGACATCGGGCAGGTGCTTGGGGAAGAGGGGGGATAAGAGATGGGAATCTGGTAACCTCTGGATATGATGCGAAGCACCCAGCGGTCTGCTGTGATGGACTCCCAAGCTGCCAGGTGCCTTGAGAAACGTCCCGCAACTGCCTCCAGAGTGGAGCAGTCGGGCAACCCCTCAGGGCTGCTGCGTGGGCCGATCAGAGAAGGGTTCTCTGGACCCAAAGTTCTTCGGGCCCCCTCTGCCTCTAGGGCGGCGTCCTCCCTGTCCTCCTCTGCCGCGAAAGGACTGGGGATCCGGAGCGGACTGGGACTGTTGCGACTTCCGGAACCACATCTTCTTCCGTCCCTTTTGGTTCCTGGAGAAGGACCTCTGGGGAGCAGAGAAGCGGACTCCGACGGCAGACAACGTCTTCCCGTCCTTTTCGCTCTGGTCTAAGGTGTCGCGAATGGTCTTGTCAAATAAGGCAGAACGATCAAAAGGGGCATTCGCAAATGACGCCTTAAAGGGTTCCGCGAAGTCACAATGTCGGAGCCAGGCCTGGTGCCTCATGACGAGGCCTGCTCCACTGGCTCTAGTGGCTCCCTCCATGGCATGGGATAATAGCCGCACAGAGGTATTGGAAATGGACCCAAGAGTGGCCATACGGGTGGAGTACAGCTGTTTGTCCTCCGCCGACATGGACTCCGGGGAGATGCAGCGTATTCCTTAATGAGATCCCGCTGCAGTCGAATAACGTGTGCCATATAGTTCAGAGACCTAACCGAGAAGGACGCTGAACTAAACACCCACTTCCCTAAGCGGTCCAGCGATCGGGACTCCTTGCCCGGGGGGGTGGACCGAGGGGCTCTCCTGAGCTAGTTCCCTCTTAATGGCCACCGCCACCAACATGGCATCTACCGGGGGACCCTTGCTCCAATGGGGCCTATCCGCAGGGGGACTGAAGATCCTGTCAGGGCACTTCGGGACTGGCTCCACAGTGTCTGGCTCCTTCCACGCCCTGGTGGTAATCAGGTCCACCAGGGGGTCGGCCGGAGGGGACACCCAAGAGGTAGAAGGGCCTGCTTCAAACGCCTCCAGGAGCACGGACTTGTCCGAGGTCTGTTTTGGGGCAGACCACCCGCCTCTGATCCTGAGCATTTCCATGATGTCTCCAAAGGAGACATCCTCGAGGGGGTGACCTTGAGGAGCCTTCCCCTTCCTCCAAATCCGTGTCTTCAGTCAAGGACTCAGGGGAGTCTACGTGCCTCCTCTTGCACTTCCACTTGTGGGGGATCTCCTCGGGGGGGGGGGGCTGTCCGAGGAGGCCTCACCAGCAACATCCTGTTCCAAGGGAATGACCTGGGACATTGAAGCAGGCTGTCCCTGGGGCCAGGTGATGGAAGTCGGACCCAACAGAGAAGGAGTGCGGGGTGGAGCCGTGGCAAGGTCTGGGGGCTTGGAAGCAGTCGACAGAGCCCTCTCCACCACGTCGAACGCCGAGGGAGAGCCGCTCTATCTGGGATCCGAGAGCAGACTCTCACTCGGATCCGACAGGTGGACCGGGGCCGGTGCCAAAGCGATCGGATCCGACGGACCAGTATGCTCCGACCTGGACGGCGCCGAAGGCATACTGAAACCCTCGGATCCGAAGCTCAGCCCTCGGCTCCAAGAGCTTGGATCCAACAAAAACAGACCCAACAGGCTCGAGAGAAGCGTCGGCACCTAAGTACCCGAGACTGTCGGCGCCGACCCACCCCCGGTTCCAAGGCTGCCCGGCTCCGAAGGCTCTGAACCCGGGAAGCGGGACGGAGAAGGAGCTATCGGGGCAAAGAAAGGGGTCGAGCCCCCCCCCGGAGGGGGGGGGGGCAGGAGCACTCCCATCTGCAGTTAGGCTGGGAGGAACCTTCGCATCATCCACCCAAATTCGCATCGGAAAGGCTGCGAGTGGATCTCGACGAGGCCACCGAGGTGGGACGGGAGTGCCGCCTCGATGACCTCGAAGGAGATCGCGTCTCCTCCTCCTCAGGACCCGGTGAAAAACAGGGAGACCGGATCCGAGAGGAAGGAGACCTGGAAGCCCTGGAGGGAGAAGACCGCTTAGACAGGGGGGGGGGGCAGACGCGGAGGCCTCGGCCCTCCGCTTGTGGTGCTTCTCCCTCCTTTTGTCTTTCCTGGCCTCCCTCTCCTCTGGGCCTACAGCAGGAGGTTGAGTCCCGGCCGGGGGGAGAGAGGCAGGAGTGGCCGCCGTCGAAGCCAAATCCGGGGGCAAGAGACCCGCCAGGATCAGCTTGGATCTCCGGTCCTTAAGTGCCCTGGGGTTGAATGCCGCACAGATGGAACACCCAGAGGAAAGGTGTCCAACCCCAAGGCTCAGAACACACCGAGTGTGGCCATCAGCCGGTGCATTTGGGGAAGATTGGTTTTGGGGCCTCAGACATTTTAAGCTAAGGAGGACACACTCTTTAGGACTCAACACAAGCACACAGACCCTGACGAACCAGCGAGGGAGAGGGAGGGAAAATTATAACTAAAGTAAGAGTTAACACTAGGGTTTACAGACCAAAGGGATCTAAACACACCACACTCACACTAAAGGGATAGAAAAGAAATAAATTGTTTTTCTCACAAACTAAACGACCAAGCCTGGAGCTCGAAAACCCAGCTGCTGACGACAAGCGCAGCAAACTAAATCTGAGGTCAGTCAGGGTTGGCAGGGGTTTATGGGTAGGGGGAGGAGCTTAGATCTAAGCTGTTGAAAACTGCCGGCTCGGATCTGAAGTCGGATCCGATACCCATAGGTTGCTACACAAATGAAGTTAGCTACTTCAGATCTTATTTTTAGCATCTTCATGACTAAAATAATTTAGTCAAACCCCTTTATGTATTAATTCTTCATAGTTCTTAACCACATCCTGATATGTTAAGAAACCTACTTTATCATAGATTTTGTCATTTTCTAGATGCTGTAAACACATATTTACATATTGTGTGTAATGCATAATTACTAGTTCTCCCACCTTACCTGCAGGCTTAAATACGAGTTCCTTTCTTTCCCTTAATTTTTTTAAAGTGACACATTCTTTTTGTGTCATATACTGAATGTTGCTGCTAAAGAACTTATTGCACTCTTGCTCTATCACATAACGTAACATATGATAAAACATCAATTTTATCACACTTGAAAGGAGGCATAAATTTGCTTTTATAAGAAACACCACTAGTATCAAAATTACTACAAGCATTGCATTCTAAATCAGAATTCATTACTTGCACTGTCTACAAAACTTGCATTGTTCACATCTGCTTCTAAACATTTTGTTTGATTTCCATAGAAATCTATTAACTGTAACTTGCGTACAAAATTAAATACTTCCCCTTTAGCTCATACATTCTGGGAAGAGACATTTGGATAAATTTCAAACCCCTTTGTAAAACATATTTTTTCTTCATTACTAATAAAGCATTCAGACAAATTTACAGTACATTCAAAACCACTCACATTTATATTATTACAAAGTCCCATTTTATTATGTCCATTTTCCCCATTTGTTGGTCCGGGAATTATATCCGGCACCACGCTGTTGATCCTGCCAACTTTTCTTATTCCCTTATTGTAACCCAGGTTGGTCATGAAAATTTCTATTTAGATACCCTGGATTCTGTCCCTTTGGGAGCCGTGGGTAGTCTTTCCATTTTTCCCCTTCACCTTCCACTGATGAGGCTCCACTTGCAGCCGATGTATAATAATTCACAGATTGTTCGGTTACCTCCTTCCCATCCTGGAACCTAACATGCTGCTTTTTGTTAGTTTTGGAAGAAAAAATGAATGCTTGATTGCGTTCGTAATCCCAAATGACTCTCAACAGTTTTTTTTCTTTTTACGATCAATAAGCTCTTTTTTCATAGGTTAACAATTTCATTGACACTCTGCAAATAGCCTTCAAAGGTTTCCTGACTTATCTTACTTGCAATATTTGAACAGGCTTGTTTGATTTCAGATTTCAGATTAGCCATCTTCAGCATATCTCTCTCCACCAGAATGCTAACCCACTCAGCACTACATCTGTGCGCTGCTGCCACCCAGCGTTCATAAAATGCTATGTCAGCTTCACTGGTCAAATCAAAGGGTGTAGAGGGATTACGAAAGGCTCTTAAGCCTATAGCTGTTACATCTAGTTCTTGATATCTGTTGAGACTCTGTAAGTTGAAAAAAATAAACGTGTCTGAAAATCAGTCTCTGCTTGTTCTAATAAATCTTGCACTTCACGTATTACAGAAACATTCGTTCTCTTACCCACTGTTGAAAATGGATTCACTGTCAGTTTCTGCCTGTTCTCATCCCACCTGGAGTATATACTTGTAGAAGACTCTGGATTTGGAGCAGAACCATCATTGCCATGGGTTAACGAACCTTAACTCTTCCCTTCCCCTGACTGGGAGGAACTAAAAAAATTATCCAACGTTCTTTGACTGGAATCCATTTCCAATTCTCTAAACAGTCTTGGCTGTCTCACAAACGATTCAATGGCCATAAATTTCAGAGTCCTGTAACTATGCACTTTAACCATAATTGAAACCCATAGGGGTTACAGGCAAATGGTTCTGGAACAAGTAAATACTAGGTTTAGTACTGATGAAAAAATTAAGGAACATTTAAGAAGGTTCATCAGTTCATACGTAGGTACTAGGCTATCGGCCCAAGGGCCTACACAAGCCTAGCCAACAAGGTTCCCTGGCTCACGCCACCCAAGAAAGTTATTTTCCTGTGCCACTGTTGAGCAGAGACACAGAAATGATCGCCGGGGTGTATTTCCTATTTCCCAGGAAGGAAGCAATATTTATTTTAAAATATCATACAATGTTTCCAAGAGGATTGAATAGGGAATTCTCTTGGAAGCATTTAATATAAGAAGGTTAAAAAGAATATTAAAAGTTAACCTTTTTAGTTGGCTTTTTTAGTGAATTCTTAATTGGATGATTATTTAATTGATCAAATGCATGTATTTAAGTGTATGCTTACCAGCAGAAAGATGTACTGTGAAAAGGCTTTTCTGAAAGCTGAGGCCCCAGAGAAGTGTTACTTGCACTTAATGGTATAGGAGTTTGAAGTTTTGCTGTTAAGTTTTACTGCAGAAGTAATTTTTTATTTTAATAAATCAGTCTGTGTACTAAACTGAATGAATTAATCGAGCCTGGAACTTGTGGTGTGAGATAAAGAATTACTAGGTTGAAAATGTAAAAGTGTTTTAACTGTGTTATGACTTCCAGTTCTACACAAACATCAGACAGATATGTACTTCTGACACAGAGAATTTAAAATGTATGTTAGTTGTTGTTAGCCTGGGAAGTGAAGGGAGGTGACAAACACTGATGCAATCTGAGCTAACTCAGCATTAATGTTGATTATTACCTTTCAGACCTGTCTCAGTGAAAGACCTTTGCATGTTGTGTGTCTTTGTATCTGACAACATCCATCCATCTGCATTTGCCTTGCTAATATTAAGGAACAAGGGAAATGTAAAATTGTTCACATATAGATTGGAATATAGTATATCTGTCTGATGTCTATGTGGTCTGCATTGCTCTGAGTATCAGTCATTTAATTTTGATATGAAGCTCTTTAAGGTTTGATCACTTCTAGCTTGTACCTTATTCTAGCATTACAGTTGTTTAGTTTTAAGTTTTCTGCTCAGTTGGAGTTTTAAGAGTTCTTGGCGAGGGTCAGTTAAAGTTACCAAACAATTCCTTTGCAAACTGTGAATAGCATCAGTTAATTAGTGGGAAGAGCTGAGAGACAGTATTGCTCTTTTAGTTAGAAATATCTGTAGTTAGCTGAAGTGTTTGTGTGGTCTGGATTACTCGAGTATCAGTCATCATCTGCATTTAATGTTGATTTGAAGCCCTTTATTTAAGGTTTGATCACCTCTATTCTGTATCTTATTCTAGTATGAAATTTGTTTTGTTTTAAGTTTTCTGTTGGAATTTTAAAAGTTCACCCTCCCACTCATCCAGTTCTTGTTGTGTTCTTAAATTTGGAGGCTTTGGAGTTGGCTGCCCCTACAATAAACCTCATTTTGGACACTTCTCCCAGCCCCATCCCATCAGGTTATTCTACTGAGTAGAGAGAGATTATTTGGGAAGGCCTCCCCCTTTGGTTTCCCAAACTTGAATTATCGGATTGCTTCTTGGCCTTTTGGCTAAGATCACGCTCAAGTGTAGTGTTTCATCCCTTCCCACTTAACCAAAAAATAAATAAATAATGTTACTGTATTTCTGTTTCTTCCTCCTTTATTACTTTATTTTTCTTTTACTGCCTGTTCTTAAAAGTACTGAATTGCACTTATTCTGCTGTATTTATTACTGCTTGTTAGCAGCCTGATTAAATTGTAACTGTTATTCTAAGCCTTTTGGTTTAAACACTTGGGCTCCAGACCAGTTGCTTTATAGTAAGAAGGTTTGTGGTCTGCACTCTTGTGGCAGGACAGGTAGCTTACATCCTTCTAAGTTGGGCTTTGCTGGTTGAAGGCTTAGTGTATGTTACTCAAAAAGTGCCTTAGTTCTGCTTTAAGCACTTGGGCTTCAGGCCGGTTACTTTACATTAAGAAGGTTTGTGGTCTGCACTCTTGTGGAAGGAGAGGGTAGATTATGCCCTTCTGAGCTAGGAATTGCTGGTTAAAAGCTTATTGTGCCTGCTTATTTGAACTATTTCTATCTGACGCGGTGGACCTTGTTTGCTGTAGCATAGACTAGATTCAGACCTGCTGAATCTAGCTTTGTTTATATAGCTTGAGCAGTAATCCAGTCCATCTTTTTGGAGAGGGTTTCCTGCACCCTAGTGCCAGGAGTGTGCAGCTAGAACTTGTCTGATTGAAGACTGCTGGAACAGGGCTTAGTTTTGAGCTTTATTACTGGTTAATTTGTTTAAATCCATTTGCTCTTGTTTGCTACTGTTATATTTACGTGTCTATCTGTTCTCCTGTGTTAAATTTACCTAAACAGAGTTTAAATATCTTTAGCATAGTCTGGTTACAGGTTTTGCTGTATTCAGATCTGTTTGTGTGATTCCTGTGTTTCCTGCTACACCATCTTCTGTTGGCCAGGGCCTCCCTGTACTTAATGGGAGTAAGTGAGCTGGTTGGAACTGATCTGGCATATGGTGTTGAGCTAAGAGCTCAGGGACAAAGGTTGATTGGTCAGATCCAGTGTTTCTATTTTACCTTCGTTTTTGTGGTATTCAGACCCAGCATGTGCGTGGTTTTTGCTTGTTTCCCCATTGCACACCGCTGGTGTGCTGTTTTAACCTTTTGTGAGGCATCTTAGTTGCATTTTTTCCCTTATCAGCACTCCTGTGTGAGGCCCTCTCCTGCAGCTACTGTACTGATTTTATCCAGCCATACTCACGTCTATAAGTACTCTCCTCAGATAGTATCCACTCTACTATCCCTGACCTCTCTTCCACAGATTCTGAAAACCATGGACGGACAACTTCATGTGCTTTCTCCTGCTAGTCTGGTTGATATGGGCATCCTGAGACACTGTAGCAACTGCCTTATGTACACAGACAACCATCTACTACTACCACCTACGAATACAATATGCGAGAGACACATTCACATTAAGAACCTAGAATCCTTGCTCTCTCAGTCACAAGCCAGTACATGATTGACAGACCATGATGCTCTGCCAGAGATGGCCTTCATCTGTCTCCCCTGGGCTTCAGTCTTCTGGCAAAGGATCTTGCCTCCCCCATACTGCCTTTTTTAGGCAAAGTCATAAGCACAAAATTACCAACATGAAAAATTCTTATAAACAAAATTTAAAGATCATGCTGCTAAATGCTAGGAGTCTTAGCATGACACTGCAGTCATTGCAAGCATTTCTTGCCCTGGAGAATCCTTGCCAGGTTACAAATCCTACCATACTTTCAGACCCCAAATGGAGAGCTACAAAGCCAAAGGAGGTGGAGTTTAAATATCTATCAAACACACACGCATCTCCAGGCTGGTCAAATGGTATGAAGCACAGGAGACACTCCAAGTGCAGTTAACTGTTGACAAAATACCTATTCAAATCATAGCTAGCTACAGACCTCCAGCCATGACTGAGGACACTCACTCCACCTATTTAGACTTACTTGAAGCCATCATGATTCAACCCTCTACCCTGATCCTGGGTGACTTTAACTACCCAAACACAGAGCGCAAGACCTATTCTAGCACAAACAAATGCCCAAAGATTCCTCAGCTTCGTCAATGCCAATGCACTGGATCAGCTGGTCAACACCCCTACGAGAGGTGAAAATATCCTGTACCTGGTCCTAACCAACATGAGTAGTCACTGTAGCACTATTAAAGTTTCATTCTCCTTGGTGAAATCTGATCATAAAGAGATTAGTTTTGAAGGCACCATCTCCCCTGACCATCCGTGTGCCAGGTTCAAATGAAAACACTTTTCCAAAGCTGACTACAATCTCCTCAGAGCAGGTATAAGCAGCTTCACAGCCACCATCTCTTCAGTTGGAACTAGCACTAATGTCCAAACCTACCCAAAAACTATTTCAGCATCTACATAGCTGTATGGACTCAGCAATATCTGACAGGACCAAATAATCTTCCTCAAGGAAGAGTAAACCTGTCTGGTGGACAGCAGCAATAAACAAACTCTATAACAGAAGGAAAAAAATGCTGTCCAGGGCCAAGAAGGAGCAGGTGCCAAGCTGGAATAAAAACTCTCCTTTGTCTGAACAAGCAAATAAGGTCACTGGTGAAATCCTCAGAGGCAAACTTTGAGTCCAAATTGCCCACATCCACCAAGGACAATCACAAGACCTTCTTCAAATATGTCCGAAATCTCAAAGGCAACACTCAAATCTGCTCTGAACTGGTGGTCGATAACACCACATACACAAACGGCACAGATGTACCCAACCTGATGGCAGACAGGTTCAGTGAAAACTTCACCCCTCTGCCCCCCCCATCAGTAAACCAGGACATCACCAGCACCTGCCCCTCTCCCCTCATCACCATGGAGCAGGTCCTTAATGCCCTCTCAAAGGCAAAACATAAAGTCTCCATGGGACCCAATATCATCCCGGGCTGTATCCTACATGAACTCAGGCATGACCTCTCAGCTCCATTAGACACCCTATTCAACCAAAGCCTGAGCACTGGCTTCTCCCCAGTTGAATGAAGGACAGCCACTATCATCCCTCTACACAAAGATGGAGCATTCACTGACCCAAGCAATTATAGGCCCATCAGCCTAACTAGCCTGATATGAAAGGCCATGGAATGCATTATCATGGACCTTGTAAACAAGGACATTGGCAATCTCCAAACGCTTGACCCCACACAGTTTGGTTTTGTCAAAGGGAGATCATGCCTGTTAAACTTGGTCGACGACTTCGAAACAGTCAGCAAAGCCATGGACGAGGGGAAGACTGTGCACAGTGCCTACCCTTGACCTAGCCAAAGCCTTCAACACTATTCCCCACTCGGCCATAATACATAAACCCTCCCAGCTAAGCATCAATCCATATGTTATCAGATGGGTAGCTAACTGGCTCACTGATAGAACCCACTCAAAGTAGGGGAAGCCACCTCTAGCAGTAGTTCCGTACCAAGCGGTGCACCCCAAGGATTGGTCTTGAGACCTCTACTGTTTGAGATATACTTTTCTGAGGTGCAAGCCAAAAACATTGGTCTATGGTTGACCTGTTTTGCAGATGGCTGCAAGCTGGGTGCTGTCTTAGATTCCCTAGTGATGTGAACATCCTCCAAGAGGCCATTACCCAAACTAATGACTGGTGCCAGAAGCATGGCCTCAAACTGAATGTCAAGAAATGCATGATTATCCCCTTTGGGGAAAATGTCATCCCCACTAATTATGACAGTAATAACAACGTACCAAACATGCAATCAGTCGTGAGGGACTTGTGCACCCAGTTTGACAGCAACCTGACTTTTGACCACCACATTGCCTCCGTTGTACGGAAGGCTTTCTACATGGCCCACCTCATAAATAAGGGCATTTCATCCAGAACAAGGAGGTCATAACATCCCTGTACTCAATCTACTCAATCTCATACAGGCTGATCATAGCTGACCTGTGTCTGGCATTCAAGGCCATTTCTGAACCTGCCTTGATGGAGTTGCTGCATATCTGTAAGACAAACTCCACTCGTACAACCTGCATGCAAGGCCTTAACCTGGTCTGTGACATGAAAAGAACTTGCTGGCAGGATAGATTTGTGTCCCAAAGACTCTACTGTCTGTGAAGTAGGCTCCCTCTCCATGTCAAGCAGAATACCTCTCTACCTCTCTTTAAGAGGAACCTGGAGAACTGGATGGGAAACAGAACATACACCACTGGGATCCCATCTGTGTCCCTGCTGGACAGGGGAAACAGGGTGCTGACTTTGAAGGAACATGGGCAGAATTCTTGCCTAGACTTATAAGGGCCTCCAGACAAATAGCCTACTATCATCCTATGAACCTATTACTTTAGATGTTTGCTGTAGTATTTATTTCAGACTGTCCTGCAATGTTGTCTTAAATTATTCCCCTGTGAGTCTGAACTGTGTAGTTACTGTATTGATTGGGTATTGTCTTGTTCCTTTACTAGTTATTATTAAATATACTTAAACCTTGTCTTAAGAGTACTTGCATATATATTTGGTGGTACTGTATAGCCCACTCCAAAAGCCTTGGTCTTGGTCACACTTACCATTTTGCTAATAGGCACATCACACAGTAGGAATTGTTACCCTTTGGTAAGGGCCTTACAGTAGCTGATAAAGAGCTGGATTGTGGTAGTCAGAGCTACCTTTAGTCCTGGGCAGAAGGGGCCACAGCTAGTGTGTGTGTGTGTGTGTGTGTGTGTGTGTGTGTGTGTGTGTGTGTGTGTGTGTGTTTCATAAATCACATCTCAAAGTGTGTGTGTCAGCTACTTGGGCAGGGAACCAAAGTACTAGTCGGACAGAGAGGGAGATGGATGTTTTGGCCTGGCTGCTCTGCTGAGATGTTAACTGTGCAGGTGTGCCAGTGGGGAGTCTTATTGGGGATCTGGAGAGAAAAGGAGAAACCAGACCCAGACTGATTGTGATCTCTGTCTGCTCTGAAGGGTAATTGTACTTCACTGTGTGTGTACTTGTCATCCTCCCATTATGTACGTCCCTCACTGGTGGCAGTTGTGTGGATTGAGGCTCCTTGATTACTGTGACAGTGCAGGAGCATCACACTGACAGTACGTACTGGTGGATACAGCTGGTATATCACATCATGTACCGTCACTGAGCCTCTCTCAGTCTGCCAGCGTCATACAGGATTATTTCACAGATTGTCCAGGTCTCCCTGACCATTCTTGGCAAACTCTGGCTAGGTCAAAGTGTACTATACACCTGTATCTGATTTCCTGATACCTATGGCTAGCATACCTGGTGAGCCCCTGCAACAGGACAGCAGGTTATAGGTATTAGTAGTGGGGGGATGCCTGGCTCTGGCTCAACAGCAGTGCATACATACTGAGCATGCAAAAAAGAAAAAATAGCCACATTTTGGAGAAGTGTATATGAAGATCATATGGAATATAACACAGATGCTAAATGGACAGAAGTACTAAAAGAAAGAATAAGAAGTTTGAAGGTACAGGATATGAAATGGGATGAAGTAACAGCTACAGACATTGAAACAAAGTTATGAAAAGCCTCTAATTGGAAAGCCCCAGGCCCAGATGGAGTACCTACCTTCTGGTTAAAAGTATTAATATCTCTGCACAAAGATTTAGCCATGAGTAAGAACTACTTATATGCGCACTCAGAACAGACACCAACCTGGTTAGCAACAGGAAAAACAATGCTCCTACTTATGAGTGAACCTGCAAGCTACCCTAAAAATTATAGGCCAATAACTTGCCTTCCGACGACGTATAAACTATACACGGGAACTGATGCCGACAGTTTACAGTCATTTAGAGGAAAACTCAATTATGGCAATAGAACAAAAGGGCAATAAAATAAAATCATATGGAACAATGGATCATTTGTTGTTAAATAAAGTCATAGTGGAGAACTGTAAAAAGGGGAAGAATCTAAGTATGGCATGGGTTGACTACAAAAAGGCATTTGATAGTATCCCTCATTCAGGGATAAAATATTGCTTAAAAATGTATAAGATACACCCCACACTGATCAACTACATTACAGTGACCATGAAACAGTGGCAGACCACTCTGCAATTAAGCCATGATAAAGGACAAATTGTTATCCCAGGCATAAAAATTCAAAGGGGGATATTCCAGGGTGACACTCTGTCACCGTTACTATTCTATCTTGCCCTTAATCCATTAAGCTGTTTACTCAACAGCTTAGGCCATGGCTATAATTTGGCTTCTAGAAAACAACAAAGTGTAAAGACTTATCACTTTCTCTTTGTCAATGATTTAAAACTGTATAGCTCATCAGATAAGGAACCGAAAGCATAACTGAAAGTTGTCAAAACTGTTTCAGATGATATAAGAATGTCATTTGGTCTTGATAAATGTGTAAAAGCAACCTTTAAAGCAGGAAAACAGTTTGGGACAAGAATGTGATGTAAAAGAACTTGAGCAGGAAGGAGTGTATAAATATTTGGGAAATTATGAAGGATCAACAATAAAACATGAACAAATGCAAATAAAACTTATTAAGGAATACTTCGGAAGACTTAAATTAATCCTGAAAACAGCACTGACATCTAGGAATAAAATCCAAGCTATAAACCAATTTGCTATTCCTGTACTAGCTTACAGTTTTGGAGTGATTGACTAGCCCCATGTTGGATAGATTGGATAGGAAAACAAGAAGGATGCTTCATGCTCACCAAATGATTTTCAGTGCATACCAAGATTATATATTCCCAGTTCCGAAGTAGGGATGGGCCTTCTTGAAACTGATATGTACAGATCTGCAATCGTAGGACTCCACACATCTGCTGACCTCACAAGACCCAAACATAGTGAAAGTTGTGAAACATGAGGAGAATAAATCTAAGATGACTTCTCTGCTTAATCTAGCAGAAGCTTATCGGCGTCAAGCAGGAATGGAAATCAAACCAGAAGTAGCTTTTGTTTTTTTATACCCAGTCTTTGTGTTGGAGTGTTTTCATAGTGCTTATTAAAGCATTTTTTCTTTTGAGCATCGATTTATTTGTGCTTGGTGGACACTTCATTCTACTATTCTCAGTTCATTTGGCTGTTTGGCTCACTACTTTTTATTCAGAAGTAGATAAAAATCAGACAGTGACTGAATGTGCCAAAAAACAAAAGAAAGAATATAAGGTGAAGGATCAGATGAGAAGGCAAGAAATGTGGAAAAAGCATATAGTTGCAAGTGTAAAAAACTTCTGCAAGAACCTCATGTTGATCAGGAACGAACACAGGAATGGTTAAAGAGAGGTGAATTCAAACCAAGAAATGAAAGGTTAATATTGGCGGTCCAAGATAGTGGGCTGCGTACACATTGGTTTATTAAGTCCATTGAACATGTGGGAGAAACAGACAAATGTAGGTTTTGCAAAACTGAATTGGAAACAGTTGCATACCTCGTTGCTGGTTGCGAGATACTAATGGCAGAAAGACTGTATACTAAAAGGCATAAAAATGTGGCAAGACTGTTGCACTGCAGATTGTGCAAACATTATGATACTGAAGTGGCTCAAAAACACTGGAAACATGGGCCACAAAGCATCATAGAAAATGAAGAAGGCTACATCACATGGGATCATCCATTACCAACAGTTCAAAAGATACAGGCTACAAAACTGGATACGGTGGTCCAAGAAAAGAAGACAAGAGTAGCATTGATCACTGAAATTGTCACACCCACTGACTACAGTGTCTTGAGTACAGACAGACACAAAGACATAAAATTTCAGGATCTGCAGGCAGAAACGAGAGAATGTGGAAGAAAGATACCCAGACTGTTCCAACAGTAGTAGGAGCAATGGGTCTAATAAAAAATAATTTACAATCATATTTAGATATGTTACCAACACATGCAACTCCAAATGAACTGCAGGAGGAGTCATTACTGGGCACATTGTGGGTGCTGCAAAGAGCACTACTGGCTGACATCAAAGATTGAAACAATACTAATTTCATGAACTTCAATCGTACTTTGACTTAGGAATGGGATCCATTCCCATCATGGTATTAGAAACACAAAAGACTTGGAGAAATTGAAAAAGTGGTTCCCTTTAATAGTGCCTCAGACACACCCTCACAGAGGAACTCCCCATTAATACTGCCTCAGACACACACACACACACACACACACACACACACACACACACACACACACACACACACACACACACACACACGTTGTTCCCTTTAATACTGCCTCAGATACACTCATAAAAGATTGCAACAATACTAATTTCACGAACTTTAATCGTAGTTTGACTTACGAATGGGGTCCATTCCCGTCATGGTATTAAAAACTCAAAAGACTTGGAGAAATTAAAAAAAGCATACAATGTAAGGGAATGGACACGGTACCAGCTATTCATGCACCATTACTGCATCTCCAAGGTTCTAGCATGTCACAAACATTCCCCAAACTATGTGGACAACCATCACGTATTGTCCAACTGGTGTCCGGAAATACAAATTTGTCTGGCAGGGGGGGGGGTCTACATCTATCAGGCACATGTACACATTCCGCAAACATCTGGGTACTGCAGATGTCAGACACCTATGAGGAAGTCACCCTAAAACACATATGTATTGCCCTCTGTTATTGTGTAGCTCAGATGTTCCAGGAATGTCCACATGCACCTGTAGCAGCACTCACCTATTTGTGGGAAGCAGGCTGGATGACATGGTACTGTACGCTGCCCATAGGGGACACCCAGCATTCAATGGCAGTGATGGGTGTGGATATATAACACAGTCTGTCACAGCAGTCAGGCAATTTCTGGTATTCCTGGTACCATACAAGGTTACTAGGCCCTGAGCAGCCATATGCCTAGGCCACATGTTAGCCCATGTGTATGCAAGGCAGCAGCTGATGTCCCTGTCCAATAGAGACACAGGTGGTATCCCAGGGGTGTATGTGCTGTTAACTATCCAGTATACCAGGTTACTCCTGCAAAGGTGTAGGTAGCTACCTTGCCTGATGTGGACAGGGTGCCCATTCCACCACAGGGTGATTGTGTGGGACACACATCTGAGCTGCCAACAAGTCCAGTTCTGGTCACTCACCAGTGGAGGGTGTGTGTGTGTGTGTGTGTGTGTGTGTGTGTGTGTGTGTGTGTGTGTGTGTGTGTTAACAGAGTGCACTATGACTTGTACTCGTGCAGCAGTCCCAGCAATGTGGAGTCCGTGACTGCCTGACATGCCAGAATGAGGTCACTCCTGAGGAGTATGTATGAAACGGGGTAGAGGGTTGGCCTTATAACCGATAGCTGTATGGTAGAATTTTGATTGCCTGCAATTCCCTGGTGGGGAACACCTGTGGTGTCACCAGCTACTGCATGTGCTGCATTGATGTGAATGACGAACAGAAAATTATGCACTTAAATGGTCCTCACTGGGGGGGGAAATGAAACATCAGAATCAGGATGCCAATGCATTCTGCAATACCAGTATGTCACCGATAACCCCACACATACTGTGCTGCTAGATGGCAGGGGTATGATGTGGGTGTTAGCGGTGGATACTGCTGGCAGAAGTGGATGTGTAGGGTCTGTACATAATGGTGGGCAATGTATGCTATCCTGTGATGTGTTCCCCTGTTCATGTCTTTCAGGTGTGATGTACCACAGATGGAACCCAGCATTCTCAGAAGCTGAGACTGCTGCAATGATTGACGCCATCAGACTCCATTACCAGGTACTGCTTTGAAGGAGCTGACAAAACCTGCAGCAACACACTGCCCTGTGGGCAGAACTGATAGCAACAGTTAATGTGGGACACTATGACAGGAGCTATGAACAAGTCCGACACCGTGCCACCGACCTCATACACAATGCACGACAAAGGACTTCAGCTGTGGGCAGGGACCGTGCTGGCACAGGGGGAGGGCCTGCTACTCAAGCACCACTCACAGTCACTGAGGAGTTCCTTGGAAACCTTGGTTCAGCCACTGCCTCCCAGGAAACCATATCTACATAAGTCGTGAAGGTGGGTGGCACAGATTCCATAGCCAAAGAGCAGCCGGGTAAGGCTCCAGGGGGCATCACATTAATACTGTAGCATTCATAGTGGCACCTTTGCATATCTGTACACACGTCAGGTCAATCTGCATTTGTGGGTGGGGATTTGTAATGCACACGTGCACACATATTGTGAATGTCAGCTATTTGGGTAGTATCACAGCTTGTAGTGTACATGTTTATAAATGCAAATATTATCCTGTACCAATAACACGTGTGTGTGTGTTGACAATAACTCTCCCTCACAACCCCTTAGGTAACTTTGGAGTGGTCGGGGAACATTAACCTGAAGCCAGAGAGTGTGGAACTGTCATGTTGTGGCTCAACTATACCTTAGGCATGTTAAGGGCAGCCAGTTTCCCATGCACACAACTGTTAAGCTTAGCTATATTGGAATATGTGCATGTTCTTTTGTGGTGGGGTTCACTGCAGTGCATCACATTGTTCATCACAGGAGCTGTAACATATTGGCACATACGTTTGTGTAGGTGTAGCCACTGTGCTATACTGGGGTACATTAGTAATGTGTACCCGGGTACACTGTGTGTTAGGTGAAGGTCCATCACATACCCCCACTTCTCAGGTATCTCAAAGGTGTATAATAGTAGCAATGTTAACTGGATGTAGCTGCACTGCATGTTGTTGAGGGCCTGTCCAGTGTGTGTCTGTTGTGGTCTGATTGTGTGTCGTGCATGGCATTAGTCAGAAGGTGTGGTCTGTATAATGAATGCCTTTGTGGCACATCGTGTCTGTGTGTGTGTGTGTGTGTGTGTGTGTGTGTGTGTGTGTGTCTAGATCAGAAAACATAGTGCAGGAAGTAATTTACCTATGTTGTCTTCCCCTCACAGGTGAACATGGGGGTTGGGGTCTCTCCCCCTCACAACCCGATGTCAGAGTCTCATCGGACTTTGATGATGATGATGATGGTGGTCATAGTGAAGCACAGGTGGGGTTGTTGGGGGCTGAATCTGTACCATTGGTTAACATCCCACTTCCACCCCCAATGTCCTCACACACAGTCAGTATGCCCATACATACCCAGTCCCCAGCAGCCATAGATATTGGATAATTGGAGGGTGGAAGCATCGAACAGGGTAGTGTGGCGACTATAGCATCTGTGACTGTAGACACTAGCAGGAGAGCTGCTGAGGTACAACACAGGCAGATTGACAGGGGTGCTTGAAGGAGGACTGCTGCCCAGCCATCCCCTGTCAGAGGTGTCACAGCACGTGTCACCTGATGCATGTTTCTGTCCATCATGGAGGCACAGGCACATTGTGAACGGTACACCAGACGGACGCTCAGGGTCATGGTGCAACACTTCCTGCAATGTGTGAAGACCTCCACGGCACTGGAGATGCCGTATGCCATTTTGCTGAGGGTGTGGATAGACGGTGGGGTGAGATTGTCAGTGCTCAACAATGCAATGTCTGTGCTTGAACACGTGGTGGGAGTAGGGCATCAGACACATAGATGTAGATCAGCAACATCATCAGCTGAGAGCCCATGTGGCCGTGCACATTCACACTCTCATAGTGGCAGTACCACCAGCATTACTGAAGGCAGGGTGCTGTTCACACCACAACGTAGCAGGTCATGGGCACGTGGTCCTGGCCGTTCCCATGAGGGACACGAATCCAGCAGACAGCAGTCACCATCAGGAAGTAGTACCGAATATGGCCTTGGGCCTGGTGCTGCCAGTGACACTTCTGGCAGAATCAGTTCCCATGTCCGTGGCCAGAGATGGTGAACTGAACACCCTGCCATGTACGGTCCACGGCTGTCCATCATACCCTCGTGTAGGGCTAGCACATGGCCTGACAGTGTGCATACACAGATTCAGACATCACTATCACATGCAGGTCACCACCAGAGCACACACTGCTCCTCTCCATGGCCCAGCTGAGCACCACCCCTCCAGACACACACAAAATGATGTCAACTGTACCCCACACCACACCCTGTGCATGTGATGACAACCTGTGCCAAATCCCTGTTATCCATACCATCGATGTAGGGGCATGCTAATATGTCTCTGATGCACAGGGTGAATGTAGTATAGGTAATGCCAGTCTGTAGTGTAGTAATGCTATGCCGTGTAAGATGCTGTCTGCTGGCAACTGTCATGGGTACACATCGAAGTGTATGTACCTTTCTGCCATGATGAATTACCGGTGTTAGTACTGGTGACTGACTGTTGTCTCACATACCTTATTCTGTTTCTATTCCAGGTGTCTGTCTGTTTACAGCCTGGGGAGCTGCTGACATTACCCAAGCCGAGTATGGTGGAGTGGAAACACAGTGACCTTTTCATCGCCAAAGTACAGATGTATATGTATATGTTTACCTAGGTGCATATGTGTGCAACAGTGTAAGAGGGACAATGGGGGCAGACAGTGTAACCTTGCATGCAATACCCCTTGACACAGCCAGCTAGCCTTCATACATGTCAGCTGGGTGTTCTGTAGAACCACAGGTTCATAGATACAGAGGAGCTTACTAGAGTACTGGACCTGGGTCCCTCACAAGACTAGCCATTACTTTATCCCCAACAGTATCATCAATCAACACCTGTTGCCCCTGCCATTGCTGGACACACAGGTTGAACCCCAGGGACAGATTTTTTTCCCCATCCATTCAACCTTGATGCATCTGATGAGGGTATGCATGGCACTGTGTTTGACATGTTTGGGGAGTGTAGTCCTGACACAGGGCAGCCTGTGGGAGCCAAACCTGACTCTCCAGCAAGTATTCTTGCTATCTCATATGCGAGTCAGGGGTCTCATGCCAGGAATGCCCAGAGAGTTATACTTTCGTACATGGGGCAGCTGTTGAAGGGCTGAGCACAACACTGCCATCTAGGCATGCCACAGACACCTATGGACAACCTGACTGGTAACCAGTGGGGCAGCACTGATTACAGGATGTCCATGTGGAACAGGTGTTGACGGCCATGGCTGACCTTTGTGGGTGTTAACATAGACTTTACAGTTTCTGCAGATGTCTGCATGGGTGCATAACAGACCGGTCATGCTACTAATGTATTTTTGCACTGACTGAGGACTATTCAGAGGTAATGTCCACCTTTTGTCTGGATGCGGTCCCTTTACCATAGGTTCATAGGTTCATACTAGGCTATCTGCCCAAGGGCATTTATAAGCCTAGCCCAGAGTTTTGTGGCTTTCGCCACCCCTTTAGTTTGAAGGATACTATGCCCATTATTTTGCTGTGCCTCTGTCCAGCAGTGACACTGAGGTAATCCCTGGGGTATATCTGCGATCTCCCATCCATTGGTCAAGATTTCTCTTGAACAAGGCCAGCGAGGTGCTCTGCCTCACATGTACCGGGATTTTGTTCCACAGCATAGGGAGTCTCTGGGTGATGAATCTGTCCCTCCAGCACGTCCTATTAATAACCGTGTCAAGGTTTAAGTCTCTCGCCCTTGTAGTTCTGAGGGATCTAGATTTTTTGAGGTGAAGCATGTTCATCAATTCTGGGTTGGACATGGCCTTGTATGTCAGGCACAGGTCACCTCTGAGCAGACGGTAAGCGACTGAATAGAGCTGGAGTTCCTTCAGTCGGGCAGCATAAGACATATTTTTGAGACCCTTTATCCTTTTGGTGAGGAACTTTTGGGGCCTTTCCAGTTGCTGCAGGAGTCGGGTCAGATACATTCCGAATGGGGCATTGTACTCGATCATTGGTCTGATGAGTGATGAGTACAGGGGGATGATGACCTCCCTTGATCTAGATGTAAATCCCTTCATGATCAGGTGGGCAATGTAGAAGGTCTTCCTAACTACTTTGGCAACGTGAGTGTCAAACGAAAGGTTACTGTCAACCTGGGTCCCCAGATCCCTGATAACCTCTTCTGTGCTTAGTGGGTTGCCACCTATATGGTAGCTGGGGGTAACCTTGTTTTTCCCGAAGGGTATGACTATGCATTTTTTGCCGTTTAACTTTAGGCCTGGCTCTGGCACCAGTCATCCGTTTCTATGAGACCCTTCTGAAGGATATCTGTGTCAGATGTGTTCTCGACTATGGCGCCCAGTTTGCAGTCATCTGCAAACTTTGTCAGCCATAACCCTCCTGTGTTTGCTTGTACTTCTGAAAAGTAGATGCCGAACAAGAGTGGGCCCAGGACTGAGCCCTGTGGGACACCACTTGTGACAGGCTTTGAGTCTGACATGGCGCCAGCAACTCTGACCCTGTGGGTTCTGTCACTTAGCCAGTTTGCAACCCATCTTGTGACGTATGGGTTTACATTTAAGCTGATGAGTTTTTCAATGATACCTGAGTGGGGTATTGTGTCGAAAGCCTTTGCCACGTCGAGGCAGGCTGTGTGGACTGCCTTTCCCTCATCAATGGCCTTGGTGACTGTTTCGAAAAAGTCAACCAAGTTTAAAAGGCATGATCTGCCTTTGACAAACCAAAACTGGGTTGGATCCAAAGTCTGCAAGTCCACTATGTCTTTATTTATGAGTTCCATTATGATCCTCTCCATAGCTTTGCAGATCAGGCTTGTCAAGCTGATGGGACGGTAATTTCCAGGGTCGGTGGAGGCACCGCCTTTGTGAAGTGGGACCACAGCTGCCATACGCCACTCCTTGGGTACGTATCCTGAGGTGAGGCTAAGATTAAACAGCTGCCCTAACTGCGGGTTTAATTCCTCATTGAGTTCGTGGAGCACACAACCGGGGACACCATCTGGTCCCATGGATGCTGTGTTTTTCGCCTTGAAGAGAGCAGTTCTCACCTGAGCGTTAGAGATGTTTGGGGGGCTACAATCCTCTGGTATAGATATCTCTCCTTTGGGGGGGGGTTTGCACTGAACCTGTCAGCCAGTATGTTGGCAATGTCTGTAGGTTCAGTGATTTTTACATCATTTTGAACTAATTCTGAGCATATCTGGGAGTTTCCTCCCAGGTTTCTAACATAGCTAAAGAAGGCCTTATGATTGTCTTTTGAGTCCTTAGCGACTTTTCTCTCAAAATTTGCCTTGGATGATTTTATGAGAGATCTTAGTTTTTACTTATAATGATCAAAGGTGTCTTCCTTTTAAGGATTTTGCTCTATCTTGTAGTAGCTTCCTCCTTTGTTGTAGAGCTTGTTTATGGCTGGGGTCCACCAGACTGGACACTTGCCTTTGGTACAAAGAGTCTTTGTTTTGTTTGGGATTGCCTGATCCATGCAGTCCTGTAGGTGCTGGTAGAAGGCATCTGTAAGTGATTCAGCGGCTTGAGTAATGGTTTCCACAGGCTCGGGGCCTTAAAGAGACCACACTAGTCTTTAGAAGTGTGAAGTCGGCTTTGAGAAGTTCTTCACTGTGGTCTTTTTATCTCAGGTGGGGCGGATGTGGACTTCCAGTGAGATTAGTTTATGATCTGATCTCACCAGTGAGGGGTATACTTCCGGTGTTGAACATTGTGACCCCATGTTCGTGATGATGAGATCTAGTATGTTTTCTCCTCTTGTGGGGATGGTGACTAGTTGTTCCATGGCATTTGAGTTTATGAACTCTAGGAACCTTTGGGCTAGAGTGTTGGGGCTTGAGTAGTGATCCCAGTCTATATTCGGGTAGCTGAAGTCACCTAGTATGATGGTGTTTGGAGATACATTTATCCCCTCCAGTGTTTTCAGGAAAGCTATGTGAGGTCCCTGAGTTTGAGAGGGTGGCCTGTAACATGCTACAAATTGCAGAGTAGTCTTGCCTATGGTTAATTGCACCTGGATGGTCTCCGATGCATTGTGCGTTGCCACCAACCTTGAGGTGTGGGTGTCCTTGATGAATATGGACACCCCCCCCTCCTTTCTTGGTGGTGTCCGGATTTTGGGGCCGGAACGCATGATATGAGGTAAAACCTGATAGTGCCGGGGTGCTCTCAGGAGCCTTGAACCAGGTTTCAGTCACAGCACAGACATCGGTGTTCTCCATACTGAGAAGGGCCTCGAGTGCGTGCATCTTGAGGTTGAGACTTCTGGCATTGAGCAGCATTACCCTTAGTTTTTTTTCCTTGTGTGTGCAATATGCACCTATCTGGTGAACCACATACAAGCAATTCCTGACCACTGCCACTACTTGTTGCCTGAATGCAACATTGCTGCCATCCCTAAGTACCCAGGTCTGTCATTGCAGTCTGTGTGTTTATGGGGTTGGTGCTGATGTGGGAAATACTGGGGACATGTCCTTGCCGTATGGAATGCTGACACTGTTGTATGCATTCAACTTGAGGCGAGGACCTTGACACCATTCCATACCCACTGTATGGGCCATTGCACAGGGCCTTCACATGACTACATATTGCACACACACAGGCGACACAGATTGTGGTTGCCACCTTATCAAATGTGGACTGTGGGACACGTCTTGTATTAATGTGACAGTTGACACGTCATACCATACCCAAGACAAGTGCATCATACAGGACCTTCCTTTGGTTTGCTACTATGACTCCTTATCTGTGACATTACCTTAGCTTACACTATTTGTCATAACATTACGGTGCTTCTGATGTGCAATAACTGCTTTATGCAATTAGTAGACAACTATATGAAATGTTTGTTGTCCTACACTCTTAGGACCTATTTATTTTTTCAGTTGTCACAGGTCACACCTTGCTAAACATCGATTGCAACCTGCAGGGTGGTACAGATGGTGGCCATACCTGTGACAACTACTTATGTCTGCAGATTGTCCTGAAGTTTGACGTACATTTTACTTCCATTTGTCATAATATTATAGTTTTCTGGCAAACTGTTGGAAAATCATGACAGGCTAACACTACAGATTAATTACGGATATTGTCATGTAACAACACATACCCCTTGGAAATTGCATTCAAATGCACAACCTGTTCTGGTATCTACTTTCCATGCGTGTCACAGCAATGTGTGAAGGTTGTGTTCAATGTTTGGTCTTTGCATCACTTTTCCATAAAGCTTTAATCAGATGTCTTTCTGTGAGGGGTTGAGAGGTATGCTGGTGTCCGTAACACAGTTAGACTGCTGCAAGGGGATACACATACATACATATACATATATACACACACAAACGACCTGCCCTTGCTGATAGTAGAGGCTCTACCTGCCTAGTTTTACAAACAATACTGCTATATACATAAGTGCCACAGACACAGAGCTACTATAGTGTTGCAGTGTCTGCCACTACTATTCAAGTGGGTGGCAATTGCAGGGGCTGTTAGGATTGCCAATGTGGGGTTCACAGGCCCTTAACATGGTGGAGCCATCTGAAACACACACACACACTGCTGCATGGAGACAGGCATTGAAACAGACATGCACACTGAGTTGACACTTTTACGATTATAAGTCCTACCTATCTAGTTATGTACAATACAGACTGACATGACTATTGCATGCGCCACAATGCCTTTGTGTTAAGAAATGTGCAACTGTGTTTGTAAGGTGGATGACATCTGTAGAGGCCGTGACTAGTTTGCCAATGGGGGAATTAACAGGGTGGAACAAGCACACAAAATGGTAAAACCATTGCATACACACAGGCAGGACAGCCACAGGGGATATGCATACAGAAACACATATGCTCACACAGTTGGCAATATTTACAGTAGACCCCCTTATCTATCTACCTGCATGTACTATAGTGCTACGTACATACTGCATGCGCCACTCAGATTATATGCCAGGACATATCATACAACCTCTTACACTAATTAATCTTGGGTATGCCTTCATGGATGGTGGGAGAAACCACCAAAAATAGTGACTGTTCTCACATATTGCTCTTACAAACCTGGACAAGTGATAGGGTAACGGACTTTACATTAGCATGACATTTCAGACAGGTATGACGTCTGAAGCTGACATGTCTGTAACTACGGCAACTGTCACGTATTTACCAATGATCTGTCATAAAACCCCATTGTTAGGAGACACGAATCACATATATATTTTACAAGCATCTGGACATTCTGCATACATCTGTACAGATGAGTGGTATGGCTTGTAGAGTTTAATATGGTGCATGTAAAGTGGATGACATCAACAGGCCCTTTAAAGTAATGCCATGGGAAGGGGGTCAACACACCTTAAAATTGTATAACCAACACACACAGCCACAAGAGATATGCTTCACACACACAAACACACACACATACAGTAATATAGTTGGCTGTATTGAAATTCAAACCCCTACCTACTTGTATGTACTATAGTGCTGCTTACTTATCGCATGCACCACAGTGCTTATATGCCTAGAAAGTGTACAACAGTTGATCTAAGGCTGATGACATGTACATGCCCTGAAATGTAATGCAATGGGGGGGGGGCACCAGGGTGGAACAGGCCTCAAAATGGTATAACCAACACACACACACACACACACACACACACACACACACACACACACACACACACACACACACACACACACAGGGGATATGGGTCTAACACCTAACACACAAAGTATCACAGTTGCCAGTATTGAGATTAGAACCCCTACCTATCTAGTTATTTGAATTACAGTGCTAAATAGTTATCGCACACGCCACGGAGCTTAAAGGACTGAAGAGTGTCCAAAGGTACTTATAAGATGAATTACATCAGCAGGCCTTGTAAAGTAGGGCAGATTTGAAGTTTACTGGGTGGAAAAGGCCTTAAAAATACTTTAACCTACAAACATATACAGACACACACAAGGCAGGTGAGGTGAGATTACAACCCCTACCTGACTACTATTATACAGTGGAGATCACCTTCGTACTGGCACGTGCCACTGGTTACTATCGGTGTGCAATTGTCTGCATGAGGACATCACTCTATGCCTTTCAGGGTATCTCTCTCTCTCTATGCCTCTCTCTCTCTCTCTATATCCATCTCTGTCTCTCTCCCTCCCCCTGTCTTTGCCTGTCTATAATTGATATATTTGTAGATATATATATATATATATATATATATATATATATATATATATATATATATATATATATATATATATATATATATATATATATATATATGTGTGTGTGTGTGTATTCCTATCCCACTCAACAGATACAGCTATATTACATATGTGCCACCTACAGATAGCTGCGGGTAATCCTGTCTGATGGGGGTGGAGAGACAGTTAAGGTGTACATAGCTGTCTGTATGCGAAGACATATCAGAGTTGTATAGTCAGATGTGGGTTTATACATAGGCTGTAATTCTCTTAAGTGTAGGCGCATGCCCAGTAAGAACTTCAATAGTAAGAATTTGATTCTATTCCAGAGGTAGCTGTAGTCCGGTCCAGGATTTTGTGTGCTAAAGCTGAATGGCTGATGAAACTGTGTAAACAGTCCAGCACCTCAGTGATATACTGTGTGAGAAATCTCCTGGCTGTGTGCTATCCTTATTAACCGAGTCATATTCTGGTGTGGGTACAATGTGCATTGGACTGAGCAGAGTTTTCCATAATACGTGTGGTACAGTCTACATAGCACTGTGATTTCCTGGTACGTGAGTTACAGATCAGTACAGAGTAATGTGAGGGAGCACTGACAAACATTTGTTTACTGACCCCATACACTGCAGGGAACTATGTTACAGCAGAAATTGTTCTAGTGTGCACATTCTATGTTTGTCTGGCCAGTGGTTCGCCTTCCACTTATGTGTGTCCCTTTGTCCTTCTGTAGTGCAGTCATGGCCTTTCTCCACAGTTGCTGCTGTTATGCATTTGTAGTTATGGTGTGAGTGGGGTAAAAGTCGTAACATCACACACAGGGTTACAGAACTCACACCTCTGACTGTACCTGTTTAGCAGGTTGTCCATCATTGTGTCCCATACATCTGCTGTGGTCCTCAGATGGCTTGTGATGCACTGTTATTGTAAGGCTACAGGTTGGCCATAGCTCTCACACTCTTACAGAAGGATATCTGGTCAGGCCCATATATAACAGTCAGGCACTGGCCCAGACATGGGGGCAGGTTCTTAATATTGCTCTTCCAAACGTACACAGTTGGTAGAATGGTTTTGTATTAGCTTGCATTTACTTTTGGGGATGACATCTGCATCTCTACTGTCTGTCATTGCTGTTTTCACATCAACCTTTATTGGTTTGCCAATAGTTTGTCAAGCAAATGCAATAGATATACGAGACATAAGTGTGGACATTCTATGACACCCTGTCATTCCAAGTGTATGGATGGTGTCCAGTGACTTGTTGTCTGTACTGACATACTGACGTGGCAGCCTTTATATCCTGGAACTCGACTGACTTGTCAACAACCTTCTGTTCTACTAGGCACTGTGCAGGTTACTCAGACCTGTGTACTGTCCATATGTGTGGCCCTCTGTCCTTCCATTGTCCAGCTTTCCTGGAGTAACAAATATTGAGCTCTGGCCAGTGTGTACTGCTCCTACTGTTGGCATAGATGACATGCAATATAGTTGCCATGGCCAGTCTTGACCCATGGACCCTGACCACTACAGTACTGTACTTAGACCAATAAGCCACAATAGCCACCAGTAAGTGGTGTCTACTTGCTAACATTATTAACCACAAACATACATAGCACATTGACCCCTGCATATTGCAGAAATGGAACAAGTTATCAAGTTGATTGTGAGAGCCCTGGCAATGTGTGGCCTGCTGCTATCACCTTACAGACATAAATGTTACTGCAGTTCTATGTGAACAGAGGTGTATTTAGGGGAGGGGGCATACTTCTTAAGTATACAAATCTTCACAGACTGTGCAGATGTTTAGCTCATAAATTGGGCCCATTTTTCATAAAACTGTAGTTGTGTGGCAAATAATAGTAATTACATTACAGACTGAAGTTAGAAACTAATGACAGATATTAGATTTTCAACCAAAAAAGTATACCAGGGCAAGTGCTCGCAAACTAAAATAACAAACCAGCTAGAACTGAAGGAAGACTTGACAGCAACACTCAAATTGAAAACAGGCTTTATTAAGCGAATTCAGGAACATAAACACAGGAATAATCCAAACATTAGAGTTTCAGACTTGACCTTCAGAGAATTCTAGTTATTCTATCAACTTTCTATATTTGTATGTAAGTGGAATATTTAAGACTTGTCCCTGTTTTTGGGCCTTTGCCCCACATTTCTTTATGGGTTTGTGCAAATTTCATGCTGTAAGAGGATTAGAGCTAGATATGGGACTCCAACACTGATGTCCATGCATTTGTCCTTTGACCCCACTGTTTGTAAGTCCCTCACGTAGTGCAGTGGATTTTGCTGGCTTTGCGCTTACTGCATGTTATGTGTCGACCAGTATTTGGGTGAGAGTGCCTGCTGTCCCACATAGCTGTCCGTTGTCTGCTGCTATCCTGGTAAACCACACCATTCCCAGGCATACATGCAGCAATACTGTACATATGCTACCACAGTCTACTACCCCTTTCATTTATTGTTAATAAGAGTGACTTACCTTGTACCAGCTGCAGTTGAGAGTACAGTGCTTCAGGGCTGACTCTGTCAGATGCAGGCAGTACATGGCCTGTACATGGTCTAGGTAGTGTGATGTGGTTGACATCCATTTTACTGTGTGCACGTGAATCGAAGTGAGGTGTCAGTCCCAGGGCCCTTAGGATGTCAGTGTATGCACATGCATTGCCACATGTCAAGGCCAGGGTGTACTGGGCATGCCTACGTCTGCCTACAGGGACTGGCTGAGGGGGTTCCTCCTCTGAATCCCCCTGTGTCTGTGGAGACCTTGGCAATGGTGGGGGGCTGTCCTCCCCTTCTCTGTGATGTTCCTGCCACAGCTGCTTCCGCAGGATCATGTTGTGTAGCACGACAGATATTATGAACATGTGTGCACATGTGGCTGAAGAGTACTGCAGGGCTCCACCAGATATCTCAAGGCAGTGGAACTGTGACTTCAGCAGCCCAAACACATGCTCTATGATGTTCCTAGTTTGTGGGTGTTCTTCATTATGGTGTTCTTCAGTGGGTGTGTGTGCATTTCTGATGGGTGTCATCATCCACGGTTCCAGTAAGTAGCCAGTTTCCCCCACTAGATTGTATGGGACGTTCCCCCCTGGCAAATGCTTGGAACAGCTGTGAGGCTTGCCAGATGTGGGAGTTATAACTGCCAGGGCTGCCAGCACGCACATTAATGATAATGCCCTGGGCATTGCACACAATCTGGCAGTTGATAGAGTGATAGGCCTTGCGGTTGACGTAGACTCTACCCTCCTCACCGGGTGGTGCGTTGATGTGCACATGAGTACAGTTTATGGCACCCAGTAACTTGGTGTAGTGTGCTACATGGTGGAAGAGACGCATATTGGTGGTCCTCTCCTCAGGGGTGTTGGGGAAATAAATGTGCTCACTAACATGTGCTAGCATGACATCCAGGAACTAGTGGAGTAATCTGGATGGGGATGCCTGTCAGATCCCCATAATGTCCCCAGTAGGTCTTTGGAAAGTACCTGTAGCTAGTATTCTTAAGGCTACACATGCCTTTGTTTCCACTGGGATGGGCTCCCCTCTGTTGGTTCTGGGTCTGAGATGAGGGTGGCAGAGCTCGGTGAGTTGCTGTAGTATGCACCCTGTAGCATTCTATCTCCAGCTCAGGTAGACCCTGATAGGTTACCCTGGGCCTGAACTCTCTTCTCCTCCTCAGTCTGGGCCGGTTGTCCGCATTATCCTCATCACTGCCCTCAGCCTCTAGCATGTAGAGATGGAGCAAAGCAGCAGCCCCTATCATTTTGTTAGTTAGAATTCCCAAGTGTGTACTCCAATGGTGCAGAGTATGTGGGAAAATCAGATTGCATACTTTATACTGGTGTGCTGCAGATGCAGCCTGTGTGATAGGCTGACTATGATATATTCCACCTGCCAGCTACATTATTGAGGGGTTTGAATGGCTCACTGTGAGTGGTAAAGGCCTTATTGGTCATTTATGATTGATTGCCTTTTATCTATTTCCTTTTCCTTTTTTTTCCCAATTTCCTCCAGTTCTAAGCCCTGTGGCGCTCCGTGCAAACCCGTGAAGCTAATGTAAAAACATTGTTGAGCAGAAAGGGCCTTCCACTGGACACGAACATGCTCAGCATTTTTCTAACCAGCTATGCACAGCTTACCAGTCTCAGACACACCCCTCCTGCTTAGCTGTGCTTAGCTGAGCACAAATAGGAACCGCTGAGCTCTAATGTGCTTACACAACCCATGACACACACCCTTTTCATGTCAACTGCCTCTTCTGCCTACACCACCACATTGTAGCCCCTACACGGTTAAGTACCTGTGGACACAGTGGCCCATTTTCCTATTCAGTAAACTTAGTTCATTTACATGCACCTAATTGTGTATACCCTAGTTACAGCACTACATGACAGCCTACGTCCTTAGCAACCACTATAACCTGCCACCGTATGAGTCTGCATGCTGGCCAGTATAATGGGGAAATTAATTTTACCTTTAATACTCCCCTTTTACTATTTTAATTTTATTATTTGCAAGATCACATGTTTGCACTTTGCTGTGCTCTGCTTAAACATGGCATGTATGCCAAAAAAACAAAAAAGATTTTTTTTTACATTTTGCATCAGATTTACATGCCAATGGCCATAGTTTTGGCCATTAATGCATCTAATACATGCTTTACTTTTAGTTGCCACAGCCCTGTTTTTTTTTTTTTTTGCAGTCCGGTACATGGTTACTTACCCCATACATATTTACTGCAGACACACGGCTCCTACCCGGATGCCTGTCTGCTTCCTGGATAGGTAAATCACCTCATTTGCATGTTTTTCACCAGCAAATAAGGTGATTTACATGCGTGGCAGCATAGTGCTGGGAGGTCCATGCATGCCCCCAGCCTTGTTTCCTGGATCGCTCTCCCTCCAAATGTTGTGTTTGGGCCGCGGCACTATGCCTACATGGAGAATAGCTCCATGTAGGCTTTATTGAATTACCCCTAGGTCTTTTCAGGAGTCTCATTATTAGGGGAAAATGCAGAAAAGTGTAAAGAATCTTCATTGACTTATGGACTACAGTGTCAAGGGAGGACTATCCTTGTGGAAGAAAAGACAACAACCAATTAAATGGAAACAGAAATTCTCAACCTATCTCCCAGTCACAAGGCCTCCATACTAGGGCCTCTTCTCTTTAATATCTTCATTAAACTCCACACTTCCATAGGTAAAGAAAGCACTGTACAATATACAGACTATTCAAAAAGAAGTTATGTCTTACCATAACATTCCATCTGAGTTGTCCATCTTCATCTGTTATCACCTGTGGGTTCGGTTCTGATCCTTCAGAACCGATTTGGCTTTTACTACAGCTCATGGACTCCAAAAAAACTCTCCAGCACATCCCTTACTCATAATGCTTTGAGTAGATTACCTCAGACTGAGTTTGCTGATGAGAGAAAGAAAACAAATATAATGAAGGAGACCACATCTGGATTGAAAGCATGTTCCAAAAGGGAACTTTTGAGTGAGTGCCCATTCTGCCAGGAAATCTGGTTGGAGGAAGGAGGGAGGGAGGTTGATGACAGATGAAGATGGACAATTCAGACGGAATGTTATGGTAAGGCATAACTTCTTTATCTCAAGTTGTCAATCTTCATCCTGTCATCACCTGTGGAACAGACTCCCCAGCTACTTGGAACCCTGGGTGGACTCAAAGAAGGACATTCCTGAGCACCACTGGGCCAAATGATGTTCTGCCTCTACAGACCAGATCTAATTTGTAATGAGTAATAAAGGTATGGAAAGATGCCCAAGTTGCAGCTGCACAGATGTCATCCATGGAAGTTCTTTACTGGAAGACAGCAGAAGTAGCTACTGCTCTAGTTGAATGTGCTTTTGGTGGTATAGGTAAATAACTACCTCTTGTCTTATAAACAAAGGAAATACAGTATGGAATCTACTAAGCTAAGGTTACTTTGTTTACAGGATGACAATTTGATATGTGAAAAGAAAACAAGCAGCTTATCCGATTTCCTAATGTCCTTAGATCTGTCAAGGTAGAACTGTAGTTGCCTGTGAACATCTAAAAATGTAATGTGTACACCCCCTTGTTAGAAACATTTGGGAAAAATACCAGAACATTAATGCATGATTAAGGTTAGCTTCAGACACAACTTTAAGTAGGAAAGATGGGTTGATCCTGAATGAAACTCTATCTCTGTAAAATAAATAAATAAATAAATCAAATATGGTGGTTTGGATGAGAGTGCTGAATTTCTGAAATTCTTCTAGCCGAGGTAATGGTGACTAAGAAGATAGTTTTCCAAGACAGGAACTTCATGTCACATGTAGAGGCCAGCTCGAAAGGGGATTGTGTCAAAGCCTGCAGCATTAATGTGAGGTCCCAAGGAGGAGTAGAGTCCACGTAACAAAGCTTTAAGAGAAGGGCACCTTATAAAAAGGCTTTATAAAGTCTATGTGAGGTAACAGATGATCCATGGAAACCATTGTATAAATTAGAAATAGCTGCCAGTTGAACTTTAATCGTAGAAGCGACAGTACCATCATTGAAAATAGAGGCTAGGAAGTGAAGAATTTCATACATTGGTGCTGAAAAAGGGTCAATTTGATATAGGGAGGCCCAAAGAACGATTCTCTTCCATTTACTCATGTAAAGTTGGTGAGTAAATGGTTTACAAAACACCAAAAGTATATGTTTAACTGGGGAAGAAAGCATATTGTGCCTGGCTACTAGTGGAATTGGAGACACCAAGCTTGAGAGCTGTAATGTCTGGGTAACTGTTGCCTGTCAGATGTGACAGGAGGTCCAGAGTTAGTTCCAAACTTCATGGTCTTCAAAGTAAGTGAGGCCATAGGAAGAGTAAAGTACAGTTGTGTACACCTACCATAAATGTAGATGTTCGAGTGTCTTCACTGTTGCAGTCATAACTGTAGGGTGCTCCTGCCGGCAGGCAGCCCGAGGTCGGCCAGAATCCCAAAGTCTGGGTCCGGCGTCGGCTGTACAAGCCAGTACCCTGACGTCAGTACGCTCTGGTACATAGCCCTCAGCCGACGCCATCTTCTCCAGCCTTTCTTGCCCTAGATGTCAGAAGTCCCCAATAAATCAAAAATGAATCCAACAAGGAAACACAAATTCACCACAAAAGAGAATAAAGAGGGGATAGGAGGGAGGGAAACACCGACTGCAACAGTGAAGACACTCGAACATCTACATTTATGGTAGGTGTACACAACTGTACTATGTTCATCGTGTTTCACTGTTGCAGTCATAACTGTAGGGTGGAATCCCAAAGCAGTGAAAAAAGGGAGGAGGTTTAGACAGAAGAAGGGGCAGCAAGAAGACCCTGCAAAACAGCAGAGGCAAAGCCTGCCTTGGTCTTAGAATACAAAGGGAGATTGTAGTGCTTGGAAAAAGTATGCACAGAACTCCAAGTGGCAGCTTCCAAGATATCCTTGGTAGGAACTCCTCTGAAAAAAGCTGTAGAAGTAGCAGCTGCTCTAGTAGAATGACTTCTCACAGTACCTGGAAACTGTTTCCCATGATGAGTGTAACAAAATCTTATTCCATAAGAAATCCATTTGGAAATAGTTTGTTTGGAAATAGCCTTTCCAAGAGAACTGGAGGCAAAAGAAACAAACAATTGGTTAGATTTTCTGAACTCTTTAGTCTTGTCCAAATAAAATCGTAACTGTCTGTGCATGTCCAAGGAATGCAAAATCCTTTCCCCTTTATTTTGAGGATTAGGAAAGAAGGTAGGAAGGTGAATTGTTTGATTTAGAGCCACTTTCGAAATCACCTTAGGCATGAAAGTAGGATTGGTCCTCAAGGATACTCTGTCCTGGTGGAAAATAAGGTATGGTTCCACAGTCATGAGAGCTTGCAACTCTGAGACCCTTCTGGCAGAAGTCAAAGCTAACAAAAGAACTGTCTTCCAGGATAAAAACTTAATATCTGAAGATGCAGCAGGCTCAAAAAGAGGCAAAGTAAGTTTTTCTAAAACATAATTAAGATCCCAAGCAGGAACAGGAGGGGTCCTGGGAGGCCTTAAATTCTTAGCCCCTCTCAAGAACTGTCTCACCAAAGGATGAGAAAAAACAGGGGGATCAGTATTGAAATGAGCAGAAATAGCAGAAGCATGAATCTTAATGGAAGAAAAGGAAAGTCCATTAGACAAAAGATCCGAAAGGTAAAGCAAAATAGAAGAGAGAGCAGGCACCAGAGGGTCCAAGCCTCGGTCCTGCATCCAAATGCAAAATCTCTTCCATTTAGAGGCATAGGATTTCCTAGTGCTAGGCGGTCTAGCTTCCAAAAGAACATCCAAAACTTGTTTGGGAAGACTAGAAGAAATCAAATTCCTTTGAAGAGCCAAGCTGCCAGGCAAAGGGTCTTGAGATTGGAATGTAGCAACTGACCCTGATGCTGGGACAGAAGAGAAGGGTTCAGAGGGAGAATCCAAGGAGACTCCAAGAACAGGTGCTTTAAAGTCGGATACCAAAATTGTCGAGGCCAATTTGGAGCAATCAAGATGAGGAACTTGGGCTTGTCCTGTTTTATCTTTAGTAATACCCGAGGAAGTAGAGGAAGAGGAGGAAAGGCATATCCCGAAAGGTTTCTCCAGCTGAAGGACAGGGCATCCACTTTCCAAGCTGTTTTGTGGAATGACCTGGTGCAAAAGCGAGGCAGCTGATGATTGAGATGGGATGCAAACAGATCTATCTGGGGACATCCCCATACTGCAGTAATCCTGTTGAATAAGTTGGTGTCTAGCATCCATTCGTGAGGATCTAAAATGTTCCTGCTCAGGCTGTCTGCTAAGAGATTCTGTTCTCCTGGTATGAATTGGGCCTGGAGATGTAGATTCAGATTTAGAGCTGTGTCCCATAAAGTCATAGCTAGTATGCAAAGGGGGTACGAATGAGAACCCCCCTGCTTGTTTATGTACCACATGACTGTGGTGTTGTCTGTGCAAACCAAAAGAGGCCCTGGATGCAAAAGGTTCTTGAAGGCTAGAAGAGCATTTTGAACTGCCAATATTTCCTTCAGATTGATGTGCCAGTGAAGATGATCCTTTGTCCAGGTTCCCTGCTGGCAATTGCCTAGAAAATGTGCTCCCCAAGCATAATCCGAGGCGTCCGTGGTTATGATTTGAGAAGGTTGAGGAAGACGGAAAGGCTTTCCTTCGTTTAAAGCACACACCCTGGACCACCAAAGGAACTCCTTCTGGAGGCAGGGGATCAGAGGAATCAGAGCGTCCAGATCGTGGTAATGCTGCGACCATACACTTTTCAGATACCATTGAAGCTTTCTCATATGAAGCCTTGCATTTGGAATCAACAGAATGCAGGAAGCCATGTAGCCCAGTGCCTGCAGGAATTTCCTTGCAGTGAGCTGAGGTAGAGTTGCCAAAGTCTTGAAAATTGAAGCCAGCTGTATTTGTTTTTCTGTAGGGAGGAAGGCCCTTTGTAAGGTTGTATTTAAGAGGGCTCCCAAAAATACCATTTGTTGAGAAGGAATCAAATGTGACTTTTTTGTGTTCACTGAAAATCCCAGTAGGAGGAGAAGACGTTGAACAAAATCCAGATGTTGAAGTAAAAGATCCTTGCTGTCTGCCTGAATAAGGCAGTCGTCCAAATAGGGGTAAATCTGAATCCCCTGGAGTCTGCAATAAGCCACTACTGGTGCCAGGCACTTGGTAAAGACTCTGGGCGCAGTAGATAAACCAAAGGGCAGTACAGAGAATTGAAAGTATCTCGAACCTGCCTAGAATCTGAGGAATTTCCTGCGTTCCTGCCTGATGGGAATGTGTAAATAAGCTTCCTTTAGGTCTAATGTCACCATCCAGGCGTCCTGAGAGAGCATTGGAATCAGCTGCTGCAGAGTAAGCATCTTGAATTTTGGAATTTCCAAAAAGGTGTTTAACACAGAAAGGTCCAGAATAGGTCTCCATGAGCTTTGTTTTCTTGGAACCAGAAACAGTCTTGAATAAAAACCTTTTCCCATCTCTGAGAGTGGAACAGGCTCTATAGCTCTCATGGCCAGAAGAGCATCCACTTGATTTAAGGCCTCTGACCATTGATGTTTTGGCAGATCTGCCCAACCGAAAGCCCTTGGCAGGGTATGAAAGTGGAATTTGTAGCCTTTTAAAATCACGTCCAATACCCATTTGTCCTGGGTAATATGAGTCCAATTTCTGTAAAAAAGAGAAAGTTTTCCTCCGAGAGGGGCATCCAGGTAAAGAGGTCCTGTAGCCCAACCAAGAGAGTCATTGAGTTTGCTTTCTTTGAGATTGGGATCCGTCTTCTCCCGTTCTAGGTGAAGAAGCAGTCCATTGTCTCGATCTGTAGGAGGCCTGAGCTTGGCCACGACCTCTGGAGCGTCTATATCTTCCCCTCTGAGGTCTGTCAGACGTGGGAAAGGACCAATTTTTATGGTCTTTTTTTTTTACCTCTTTATGAGAGGAAATTAGGATATGCTTAACTGATGGAGAGGTTAGGAAACCTGGCTATTATTGGAATCGGAGCAGCCAAGCATCAATTTCAGGGTCTGAAGGGAAGGGTGGAACATTCCTGACACATGAGTCAGAAGGTCTGGAACCGGGTATAGGAAGGGGGGAAAGGCATATAGGAGTTCTGAGGGCCAATCGTGATCAAGTGCATCACTTGGTAACTCCCCTGGAGGGGGGATAAGGGTAAAGTAGCTGCTGCATTTGGCATTCATGGATGATGCAAAAAGGTTGCAGCAAGGCTGGCCCCATTTGCAGAAAATCTTTTTCCCCACTTCTTGTTTTAGGTACCACTCGTGAGGCATCAGAATCACTCTGCTGAGTCTGTCCACTATCACGTTGGATTTCCCCAGTATGTGCATTGCTATCAGAAAACAGTGGGAGGAGGTCGCCCACTGCCATACTCTCAGGTCTTCTCGACAAAGGGGGTAAAGATCTGGTTCCTCCTTGTTTATGTATCATATAACTGGCATGTTGTCTGTCTCTACTGCAATATTTCCCAGCAGAAGAGAGTCCTGGAATGCTTACAATGCTAGAAGCACCGCTCTCATCTCTAGGACTTTGACATGCAAGTGAGCCTTGTGATCCTGCCAGGTGCCTTCGACTGTCTTTCCCCGATAATGCCTCCCAACCCTGAGAGGCGCCTGTGGTCACTGTGGCCAGAGGTTGGGGAAGTACAAATGGTCAACTTTGAGTCAAATGGGTGGAGTAAAGCCACCAACGAAGATCCTTTTTGCAAATTTCTGTTATTTTTATTTTCTGGGACAACAGCAATTCCTGCATGGACCACTGAGTGGACAGCAGCCACTGGAGAATTCTCATGTGTAAACGTGCTAATGGGATCAGAATTATTGCTGCTGCCATGATCCCTAAGACTTTTAGAACAATCCTTGCTTGAGCCCTTTTCTTCGTGAGAAGATTTAAAATCTGACGTCTTAGAATTTGAACTCTTTCTGGGGAAAGTCTGGTCATCATGTTTGTTGAATCCAATTCTGCTCCTACAAATACGACATGCTGAGAAGGCAGCAAGGCAGATTTCTCGTAGTTTATATTAATTTGTAGGTGACAGCAGAACTGCAAGGTGGTGTGTTTTGCTTTTATTAGTAGATGCTCGGTGGTGCCTGTTAGGAGCCAGTCATCTAAGTATGGAAACACCCAGAATCCTAGGCGTCTCAAGTCAGCCACGACTACTGACATACATTTGGTGAACACTCTGGGGGCTGTAGTGAGGCCAAAGGGCAGAATTCAAAACTGGTAGTGACAGGCTCCCAGCCGAAAGCACAGGTGTCTCCTGGATCGCTTGTCCATTTTTATGTGGTAACACACATCCTGGAGGTCCTATAGAGCACATCCAATTATCTTGTCCCAGAAAAGGGAGTACTGACTGCAGTGTTAGCATCCGGAACTTTGACCTTCTTACTGATTTGTTTAAATTGCTAAGATCCAGCAATGGTCTCCAGTCCCATTTTCTTTGGAACTAAAAGAATCTTGAGTAAGTTCCAGATCCTATTTGGTCTGCAGGGACTGTATGGATGACTCTCTTGTCTAGAAACTTTTGAATTTCTAACGTTGCCTGTTCCTTTGACTGGGTGAAACATCTGGGATCTTTTTTAAGTTTGGGATGGGGAAGGAAAAGGTTATGGAGTAACGTCTAGATATGATGCTTTGTACCTACTTGTTTTTTGTTATTTGTAGCCAGGCTTCTGGGTACAAAGATAAGCTTCCCCCGACTGCCTCTAGAGATGGACAGATGGGGCCTCCCTTCAGGAGCACTGAAAGGGCTTACCAAAGAAAGATTCTCTGTCGCTCTGATTCTGTGGACCCCCACTGCCATGTGGTCAGCATCTTCCATTACTACTTCCCCCTCTGCCCCTGGGGGAAGATTCACCATGTGTGTCCGGGAAACCTCTCTAAGATTTTAGGAACCACATTTTGCCACTTCCTTTCTGACCTTTGGGATAAAGTCTGGTAGGCAGGGAAAAACGGACTACTACGGCAGACAGAGTCTTTCCTTCTTGCTCACACCTGGTTAGTGTGTCCTTGACTTTGGGCCTGAACAGGACGAGACATAGAACGGGGTATTCACAAAGGAAGATTTAAGGGGCTTTGCGAAGACACACAAGCGCATCCAAGAATGTCGCCTTGGGGAAATTCTTGAACCTGCTGCACTACTTGCTCCATCCGCTGCATAAAAAAATCAGTCTCATTGAGGAGTTGCCAACTGAGTTTAAGGTAGAGAGTGGAGAGGAAACTTTATCTGAAACCTCTTCAGCTACTGGACACCTTGGAGAGCATCTCCTAGCTCTTTCAGGAGGTCTCTCTGAAATCTAGTACAATGGGTAAGGTAATTCAGTGATCTGAGGGCAAAAGTCACTGAAGAAAAAAATGCACTTTCCATATATGTCCATTGTATGAGATTTCTTGTTCGGTGGATGAACAGAAGAAGATATCTCTAAGAGTTCCTTCTTGGTGGCTGCCACCACCACCATAGCATCTACTTGGGACTCCCTTAGTTAAAAAGGTTTTGTCTGACAGGGATGTGGTAAACTTATTTGGTCTCCTAGGAACAGGTTCCACTGAATCTGGAGACTCCCACACCTTCTTAGAAATTAGGTCTATAAGTTCATTGAAAGATGAAGACACCCAAGTGGGGGAAGGGTGAGATCCGAAGGCCTTCAGATTCAGGTGTACAGACTCCTCTGTTGAAGGGTTAGTGTACTTCCAGACGCCTATCTGTTTCAGTATTTCTAAGATGTCTCCAAAGGAGACATCATCAGGAGGCAACCGTGGGGAACCTTCAGCTTCATCAAGGTCTGTATCAGAAGTGATGCACTCCTCTGGGGAGTCTAAATGCTTCCTCTTGCATAATCTCTTGTGAGGGAACCTCTTCGGAGGGGTACTCTGGAGAAGTTTTAGACGAGTGGGGGGTGTCCTGTGGGCCATCCTGAGACCTAAGACCTCCACGACCCTGTGGACGCAAGGATACAGAGGCAGACACCAGTGCTTTTGGGGGTAGAATGTCTGGAGATGATAGCACTGTCTGTGGAGACAGCATTCCCATCATCACCGCAAAAGCCCCCTGCCCCTGATCCGAGGATTGACAAAGTCGAGGGATCCCCTGCAATCAAGGACGATAGGCCCGACGCCCAGGTAGAAGCTGAGCTCACCTGAGCTGATGCCCAGAGAGGCAAGGTCAGATCAGAGAAATGTCTGATCCAACTTGTCTCCCCAGACCCAACTGAAGAGTGTTGGCTCCTAGACTCCTCAATATCCGATGGAGCCGAGGACGTCGGAGCAATGGTCAGATCCGAAGATCACGTTATAGGTCTTGGATCCAATGGTTCCACTAATATCAGCTCAGGACATTCTGACTTCGAAGTCCGAGGTTGGATCGGAGGAGGAATCGGGGCAGAATGGGAGGATACGGTCAGATCTGAAGTCCTCAGTGTTGGATCCGATAACAACTTAATCAACGCTGGTGTCCTTAACAGCCTCTGTACCACATGATTCATGTCGTCATCAGACAGGCTCCAGGAAGACCGAGTCTAGGGGGCTGGAGACTTGCAATGTTGTAATACTAGTGACCTCAGAGTAGGGGAGAATGGCTATAAGACTGGGGACTGGCTCCAAAACTCAAAATCTGCCAGCATCGAGACAGATGGTGTCGGAGCTGTAAATTTTTCAGATCCGATGTTGAAATTCTTTTTTGTCGGCTCAGATAGAGCATTAGAAGAGGAAGATCTCTTCCCAGACTTGTCTGATTTGGTAGTCGGAGACGTGTCAGTTTTTGGTAAACCCGGACCTTCTTGTATAGCCTTCTGATAAGGGGGTTTTCAACAGTCCTCTCAATATCAGTTTGTTTTTCCTCTACAGGAGAGGTCTGTGGTTAAGGGAATGACAAATGGAGCAAGACTCCTAGAGATGGACAGCTCCTAGGCAATAGACACAAATTGTGTGTCTATCTGTTAAAGACATTTTCTGCCCACATTCATCACATTTTTTTGAATCCTTAGAAGACATCATGACAGAGAAGTGGGATAGTGACAGAGGAAAAATAGCTAAAGAATTATTTTTTTTTAACACCAAAAACCTTGCCAGGAAAACAGTTATAGAGAATTAAAGGAGGGCACAGCCCTCTTACTTAAATGGGCTATGCCCAGGAGATGGAAAGGGAAAGAGATAGCCCTCTAACTTAAACGTGCTAAGGAGAAGGCAGTTCTCTGACTTAAACAAACTGTCTTTAATAGGGAAACAACCTGAATAAGAGCCCTCTAACTTAAACAGGCTATTTAACTTTTAAGAATTATGGAGCATAAACACTGGCTCGAATACTCAACAACACACTTTATTGAAAGAACAGTAAGCGCTTTCGCGTTACACAGAACGCTTCTTCAGACTTAATGAAATTTTGAAAGCAAACTGCCATTTAAATAACTCTTTGTGCATCACCTGACCCATAACTGCCTACAATTAAAAGCTTAAAGTGGTATACATAACTATATATCCAGGTATATGTATATAAATATAGACTTAAAATGTATAAAAAATATATAAAAAATGTATCAAAAACACTATAAATACAATGTTCTAAAATATACATATCAAAGATATATAATGTATAAATAATTTACTAATAAAAACTCTCTACACATGCATGATAATGCTAATGTGGGTAAACACAATCATAACTGAACTATTTACCTAACATTATATTAAAAGACACCAAACCATCACCACAAGAAGACAAGTATGTATAAGATGACTAAGAACATTACTCTCATTAGCAAACATGGCGGCCTATAAATAAAGACATAAGTGCTTTGTGGAATAAATCGCACTGGACTGAGGTGTAATGTCCCCTACTGAAAAATATAACTAATACTGTGAAGCATCAGCGATTGACCGGTCTATATTTATATACATATACCTGGATATATAGTTATGTTTACCACTTTAAGCTTTTCATTTTAGGCAATTATGGGTCAGGTGATGCACAAAGAGCTATTTAAATGCAGTTTGCTTTTAAAATTTCATTAAGTCTGAAGAAGCGTTCTGTGTAACATGAAAGCGCTTACTGTTCTACTTTCAATAGTTTCATTGAGTATTCGAGCCAGTGGTGTGCCTTTGTGTTTATGCTCCATAATTCTTCATTTTGTACTATAGAGGCACTTTATTCTGAAGACTGAGTTTTTTGCTGTGAGTATCTATTGATCTACTAGTCTGAAAGGACATGGCTGAAGGGAGAGATATTGAACTGTCATATAACCCCAGAGCTGTTGGCTCTATCAATATAAAGGAGAAGAGTGAAACATCATTTCAAAGACTGTTAATGGCAGAGAGAAATCCTCTACTGTCTTTTACCAGAAATTACTTATGTAACCCAGCTAATGGGAAATCGAAACAAGAGATGAACATTGTAGTTCTGCAGCTTAAAAGGAAGTTAGATAATAAACTGGCAAAGCTTAAGAAAACACAGTGGCAAATGAAGCATATGGAGGCATGCATTACGTTCTAGGTAGTTCCAACATGACTCAGAGTATGAAAGATGCCGACTTTCGGCACAACATATCCTGACATGCTGGCCAAATGGCAAATGCTCAATCTAGACACGAGTTCTCGCTATATTAGATTACTCATAGAGAAATACTTGCTCAATGAAACTGAATTAACTGCCGAGATTGTTTTGTTACGTAATGATTTACAGAAACAAATCTCTATAAATGAACTAGAAGCTTTTGATCTGGAACTCAGTACTAACATCTCATTCATGGAAAATAGACTTCTTCAAGTTAAAAAAGAAGTTGTTAGAACGAGACGCTGTTGACTTTCACCTTGGCAATGTCTTCTCTTGGCCGAGGGAACCTATCAGATGAGAGAATTTGTCACCAAACCAACCAGAAGTGCTACCAGTGGCTAACACCCACCCACCGGAAGTGAATTACGGCAACACCCATTGTTTCTGAGGCAGTCCAGGGAGCCGTGAAAGAAACAACAGGGAACCCTGGCAGTAATGGTGGTATTCCCATGGCTGTTTTCGCAACCTCCACAGCCAGTACATCGCTTATGAGGTTAAATACGGATGTTAGAAGAAAGGATCAACGCGAAGAGGATGCAATACAGGTGGCTGCATCTTCCAACGTTCTCCCCCCTTTTCCTTTACCGATACGGCTAATACAGAAGCCTATGTGGACACCCTTGAATTGAGCGAGGAAACGCAAATCATCAAAGGAGCAGTTTGAGTTTCAGAGGAAGGTTCTGAAACACTTAAGTCAGATATAATTAACATTTCTCATTATGTCCTAAATGAAGCAGAGGAATCTCTACTGAGCAAGGGACTTTTGTTCCTTCCCTCAACCTCTGTTAATGTGGTGGACCTTTTAATAGACATTAAAATTTTTGTTAGAAACATTGGTTTAAAGTTGTTGTTTGGGAATGACAATGTAATGGTTGGGCACAGGAAACCCTCCACATTTATACCACCCATTAATTCATTGTTGCAAGCCTTTGAGAAGGCCTGTGAGAAAGACCTACTTAAGGTTTTTAAAATAGAAAAAGCAAATGTTAGGAATGAATTCTTTAACATGACCAGCAGTGAGTTAGAAGCCCTTAAAACTCTACAAATGAATGTACATATTGTTATTAGACCAGCTGACAAGGGTGGTGCTGTAGTTATTTTGGAAAAGGTATATTATGAAGAAACTATAAATGAAATGCTTAGTGATATTAATACCTATCAGGAACTGAATACTAATCAGTTGAATAAACTCATTAGAGATGTGCATGGAGAATTATATGATTTACTCATGTCAAACATTATTAACAATGAACTGTACAATTATTTCCTTATAGTGACACCACTAGTACCTACATTTAGGGGTTTCCCTAAAGTACACAAGGACATGATACACCCACCTTTAAGACCTATAGTATGCAGTAAAGGATGATTAACAGAAACATTGTCAGTGTATGTAGAGAAATGTCTGAGATCTATAGTAGAGAATACTATTACTATTATTAGAGATACACAGCAGTTTTTAGAGACTTTGTCAGATTACACACACCATGATGTTAATGTTTTTGATTGCTATCTACTTACATTAGATGTCACCTCTTTATTTACTAGTATTCCTAACAATATAGGGCTGGAATATGTGAGGCTGTTCCTAATCAGTAAAAATACTCCCAGAGAAGAGGTTATTAGAATTGTCACACTATTAGAAATTATACTCAGTCGTAATGCTTTTACTTGCAGGAATAAATACTACTTACAAGTCAATGGAGTGGCAATGGGGACACCATGTGCCAACTTGTATGTGAATATTGTAATGGCCTACTGGGAACACACCTGTGTAATGAACAACGTGGTGTTTAGTGAGAATATTAGGTATTATAGACGTTTTGTGGACGATGTCTTTTTAATATGGAAAGGCAATTTAGAGAGTTTGACAGTTTTTCTTGAATACATAAATGGCACCACTAGTTTTTTTAAGTTTACAGCAAAGTTCTCTAAGGAAGAGATTGATTTTCTTGATGTCTCTATTATTATGAACACAGATGAGATTTAGACACAACTATACAGGAAGAGTTGTAGAAAGAATACATTACTATATAGCAGTAGTATGCATCCTCCACATGTTTATCAAAATATAGAAAAAGGACAAGGACTAAGAGTATCTAGGTTGACCAGCCATGACGGAACTTTTGACAGGACTACAAATAAACTCAAATATGAGTTCAAGGAGAGAGGATATAAAGACAGAGAGAGTGCAGGAGTATTAGACACTATATCTATGGTCAGACAAGATAGAAGTAAACCATTCTTTAAACAAGGTGGACATCATTCATATAGAAGAAATACCAGTAATCAGACACAGAAGTTTACTATTCCCTATACTAACAATAATAAGAAAATCAATGAGGTTACCAGCAAGCACTGGAATATTCTGACTATGGCTGAAACAGTGTTACAAATAGTAGGGGAACGACCAAGATACTCCTACAGGAATAGTAAATCACTTAAGAGAATACTTTGCTATGAGGATAATACTAAAGGTACAGTACAGTCAGACAGGCAAGGCACTTTTGCCTGCTGGAGCTGTAATCACTGTAAGTTCATGAAGAATGATAACAGCTTTAAACATCCTGATACTGGGAAGCTGTATAGTTTTAAGCATTACGCTGATTGCAAATCTAGGAATTTAGTTTATTTAGCCCAGTGTTCAAAATGTGAATCCTTCTATATTGGAAAGACCAATAAAACATTAACAGAGAGAGTAAGAGAACACCTGTACGCCATAAGACGAGAATATGAGCATAATGCTTTAGCGAGGCACACTATCAGCAATGATTTAAGTCATAAATTTAGTTTTATGGCCACAGGACTTATTAGAACCAGTATTAGACTAAGGGGATATAAAGAACTATACTGAAAAGGAGGAAATTAAATGGATCCTGAGGTATCAGGCAGAAAAGGGACATGGCCTTAATGAAAAGGTAAGCTTGAAACCTTTTCTGAAAGACAGACAGGTCAATCGCTGATGCTTCACAGAATTAGTTATATTTTTCAGTAGGGGACATTACACCTCAGTCCAGTGCTATTTATTCCACAAAGCACTTGTGTCTTTATTTATAGGCCGCCATGCTTGCTAATGAGAGTAGCATTCTTAGTCACCTTATACATACTTGTATTCTTGTGGTGATGGTTTGGTGTCTTTTAATATAGTGTTAGGTAAATAGTTCAATTATGATTGTGTTTACCCACATTAGCATTATCATGCAGGTATAGATAGAGAGTTTTTATTAGTAAATTATTTATACATTCTATATCTTTGATATGTATATTTTAGGGCATTGTATTTATATTGCTTTTGATATATTTTATATATTGTTTATATATTTCTTATACATTTTAAGTCTAAATTTATATACATATACCTGGATATATAGTTATGTATACCACTTTAAGCTTTTAATTGTAGGCAATTATGGGTCAGGTGATGCACAAAGACCTATTTAAATGGCAATTTGCTTTTAAAATTTCATTAAGTCTGAAGAAGCATTCTGTGTAACGCGAAAGCACTTACTGTTCTACTTTCAATAAAGAGTTTCATTGAGTATTCAAGCCAGTGGTGTGCCTTTGTGTTTATGCTCCATAATTCTTCATTTTGTACTACAGAGGCACTTTATCCTGAAGACTGAGTTTTTTCCTGTGAGTATTTAACTTTTAAGGTAGAAGCCAGGACAGGGACAACAAGTTTTAGACGGAAGACGACGGCCAACAGTAGAAAAAATAGACACAAAAAACAGAAATAAACTATCTAGCACAAAAACTATCTTAAATAAATAGCAATGAAGAATAAGCAATTGCTAACAGTAGAAAGTACAATAAAAAGTATACTTAGAGCTAGTAGAACGAGCACCTGATCTTGTTTAGCAGCAAACAAGATCTGGGGTGGTTTCCTGGTTGATGCTGGATAGGGTTTAGCCACGAGCTGGTAGAAGACTTCGAGCTTGGATATATAAAGGCCAAGTCGGATCAGAGAATTGGACCCGAACCCATCCTAGTAAGAAAGAAGGCGAGATAGGACAACAACACATAAAAAGAAGTTATGTTCTTAACATAATGTTCCATCTGTGTTGTTGATTTTCATTCATTCATAACTGATGGGTCTTGGTTCCGTCCTCGGAACCGACTTGGCCAATATAACAAGCTCGCTCCAGCCAAAAACTCTCGAGCTAAGGTTACCCATAGTGCTCCTCTCCTAATCTCCTCAGATCGAGTTTGCCCGTAAAGATAATAAAGCAGCGGCTTTGTCTGAGCAAATGCCCTAACATATGACCAGGAATAAATCCGAACCTCCAGGAGTCTTTTGGAGAGGGTTGGTGGGTGGGATGTCATGAATGAAGATCAACAACACAGATGGAACATTATGGTAAAAACACAACTTCTTTATCTGATGTTGTTAATCTTCAATCATTCATGATTGATGGGACAGAGTCCCTAGCTACCTTGTGTCCCAGGAGACCCAATGGAAGGATACTCCTGAGCACCATTGAGCCAAACAATGCTCTCCCCCTGGAGACCAAATCCAATTTTTAATGAGTGATAAAGGTATGAGGGGTAGCCCGAGTGGATGCTGCACAAATGTCATCCATAGAAGGTCTTGAATGAAAAGCCACAGAAGTAGCAACTGATCTGGTTGAATGCGCTTTGATTTTGGTAGTTAAACGTATCTGGTTTTGTTGATAGATAAAACAGATGTAGTCTCAACCATTTTGCCAAACTGAATTTGGAAACTGATTTTCCTAACTTGGGTCCTGAAAAGGCTGGGAAGAATTGGTCAGATTTACAGAAAGACTTAGTCCTGCCTACGTGGAAATGTAGTTATCTATGTACATCTAATAAATGCAAGCAATATTCTCCTTTATTGGAAAAATTTGGGAAGAAAACTGGTAGTTCGATGGATTGATTAAGTCCGAGACAACCTTGGGTAGAAAGGAAGGTTTATTCCAAAGAGATACTCTCTCTATGTAGAAAACTATGTACGGGTGTTTTACACACAAGGCCTGCAATTCTGATCTTCTCCTCACCGAGGTAATGGCTACTAAGAATAAAGTCTTCCAAGACAAGAATTTTATATCGCAGAAGGCAGCAGGCTCAGAGGGATGACAAGACAAAGTTTGCAGAACCAGTGTCAAATTCCATTGTTCGATGGCCTCTTTGAAGGGTGGTTTTATATGCATGACTCCTTTCAAAAAGGTTTTACAGAGATGGTGAGATATTCTGGAAACCATTAAGGAAGTTTGAGATAGTTGCAAAATGGACCCTGATCGTAGAAGCTGAAGCTCCTGAATGGAGTTAGGTTGATATATACTCCAACACTGGACTAATGAGAGCTAGACAAAGGTCTAGCCCCTTCTCCCGAGACCAAAAAACAAATCTGTTCCATTTGCTATGATAAATTTTTCTGGTGGACGGTTTATGGAATCCAGAGGGACAACACCAAGCACAAGTTCAGATAAAAGTTCAAATAAAATGTTATTGCCTGATGAAGCAGTATTCTCTGTGAAAGTACTTTGTACTTGCTTTGCTGGTTCATTAAATCGTACATTTTATTTGAACTTTTATCTTAACTTGTGCTTGGTGTTGATACATTTCTTTTATCACTTGAAGGACTTTATTTATCAACTTGCTGACTTTGTTTCCATTTTTTTTTTTTTGAGAAGCCAGAAGTACAGTATTTTTCGTACAGGGGAAGAAAGGTTATTTTACCTGGCAATTACCGGAAGGGAGGTACCAAGCTGTCAACCTGAGGCACAATAGGTTTGGATGGATCAGCCCCTGTGGGTGTGACAGTAACCTTGGAGTTGGATCCAGAGTCCACAGGGGGGTGAACCACATGAGGTCAAAGGTAGGAGAAAAAGATTTGTTGGGGCCAATAGGGTGCAAACATGATTACTTTGCTTCTCTACCAAAGTGCTTTCTTTAGAAATCGTGGGATCAAAGGGAAGGAGTAAAGCAGTCCCGGGGGCCAATTGTGTACTAGAGCATCCATCGGGGATTCCTCCTGAGGGGGGATTATTGCAAAGTAACTGCTGCATTTGTGGCTGGTGGGAGATGTGAATAGATTGCAGCAATGATGACCCCTGCCACAAAAATTTCTGTCGCCACCTTGGGAATGAGAGACCATTCGTGAGGCAAAAGAATGCATCTGCTCAGTTTGTCGGCAATCACAATGGAGCTCCCAGGAATGTGCGTTGCTACCAGAAAACAGTTGGAGGCTGCTCCCGGGAATGTGCGTTGCCACCAGAAAACAGTTGGAGGCTATCGCCCATTGCCATACTCTCATGGCTTCCTGACACAATGGGTAGGATACGGTTCCCCCCCTGTTTGTTGATCAGAAAACTGACATGTTGTCTGACTGAATAGCAATTGTGCTTGATGAGAGGGCAGACTGAAATGCATGCAATGCCAGAACCACTGCCCTCAGTTCTAGGACGTTGATATGCAAGTTGACCTCTAAGGGGGACCAGGTGCCTTAGACTGCCTTTTCCTGAAAATGCCACCCCCCCCCACTCATTAGGGATGTGCTTGTGGTCACTATGGCCTTGGGCTGAGAGGGTGAGATGGGACACCCCATAGTTCCATTTCTGGCTTCATCCACCAATTCAGATCTTGTTTGCAGCGGATGGTTTTGCGGATTGGGTGGCACACAGGATGTGTTAAATAGGGACCAATGAGAGGCTAGGAGCCATTCTAGTAACCTCAAATGTAGTCTTGCTAGGGGAACTATAGTAATAATTGCTGCCACTAATCCCAGCAGTTGAAGGACTAAACGAGCTGGGACTTTGTCCTGAAAGAGTATCACTTGGAGCGGAGATCTTAGTTTGTGAAGCCTGTGATGAGGAAGGGTGACAATGTAAGTCATTGTGTCAAATGCAGTTCCTATAAATTCTAGGCTTTGAGTAGGTAGCAGTTCTGACTTCTCTTCATTTATAGATATTCTTAGGAGTCATGCTAGCTGTAGGGTGTAATGCAAGGCAAGAAGCAGTAGATGCTTGTAGGGGGCAGTAAGGAGCCAATCGTCTAAATGTGGAAACACCCAGAATCCTTGCAGTCTCAAGTGAGCTGTTACTACTGCCATACACTTGCTGAACACTCTGGGGACTGTGGAGAGACCAAAAATCAGTGCTCGAAATTGGTAATGATTGGTTCCCAACTGAAAGAGGAGATATCTTCTGGAGCATCTTTCCATTTTTATATGGTAACACGCATCCTGGAAATCTATCGAGCACACCCAATAATCCTTTTCCAGAAACAGGATAATAGACTGAACCGTGATCATCAGGAATTTGGTCTATTTGATGAACTTGTTCAGGATACTGAGGTCCAGGATTGGCCTCCAGTCCCCTGTCTTTTTTGGCTCTAAAAGAATCTTGAGTAGAATCCGGATTCCATCTGGTCTGGTGGGACTGCTTGGGCAGCTTTCGAATTTCTTGTGATGCTATGTCCCTCTGACTGGGTGGAATGGGGATTCTCCGTTGTGGTCTTGGATAAAGATTGAAGGGAATGTGGTAACCTCTGGTAATTATTGTTTGACCCAAGAACCTGATGTTATTGACTGCCAGGCTAAGTGGTGCAGAGAGAATCGTCCCCCAACTGCTTCCAGAGGGAAGCAATCAGGCCACTCATCAGGAGCATGGTAGGGATGTTCAGAAAAGGAATCTCTGGCCCCTGATTATGCGGACCCTCTGCCACGGGGTGGCGTCTTCCTGATGAGGTCCCCCCTCTCCCCGGGGGGGTCCTGCAAGCGTGTCACAGAATGGCCCTTGGGATTTCCTGAACCACATTTTTCCACTCCTCTGATTCCTAGTATAGGATCGTTGGAGTGTGTAAAAACGTACGCCCACAGCAGATAGGGTCTTTCCATCCTTTTCACACCTGGCTAGCATGTCTTTAACTTTTGGGCCGAAGAAAGAGGAAGAATCAATGGGAGCACTGACGAAGGAAGACTTGAAGGGGTTCGCAAATTGCATAAGAGCATCCAGGCATGAAGTCTCATGACAACACCTGTACCAGTTACTCTGGCCATCCCTTCAGTTGTATGTGCAATCAACCATATGGACGAGTTGGATATTGATTCCAGGGTTGCAAGCTGTGAGACAATTTTGTCACGTACCTCATCAGACACTGCTCCTACAAACATCCCTGACAGTTCGGTAATCAGGTCCCTTTGGAGACAGGTAAAATGTGCCAAGTAATTCAACAGCCATATAGCAAAGGTTGTTGAAGTATAAACCCGTTTAACAAGTCTGTCCATTGTCCCTGTTTGGAGGATGAACAGCGGGACTCTCATCTGCGAGTTATTTCTTGGCTGCTGCCGCCATCACCATAGCATCTACTGCCAAGCCTTTGGACCAATGGGGCTGATCGTCTGGTGGGGAGAGTAATTTGTCTGGTCTTCGGGGGATTGGCTCAATGGTGTCAGTAGCCTTCTAGGCACACTGCAGGATGAGTTTTACCAAGTCATCTGCAGCCAGGGTCACCCAGGAAGTAGAGAGTCGGGCACGAAAAGCCTGCAAGAAAACAGATTCCTCAGGAGGTGACCGTGGGGACACTTCCACCTCATCGTAACCTGTATTTTCAGTGAGGGATTCTTCTGGTGAATCAACGTGCTTCCTCTTGCACAATCGCTTATGGGGTGACTCTTCAGGGGGAAGATCAGAAGAGAACTCCGAAGAGAGGGTGCCCTGTAGTAGGGTGTCTTGCTGCTCCTGTGCCCAATGCCCTAGAGTACTGCACTGTGGCAGCTGCGAACCGAGGGAGACAAGTGTGAGCCTGCGGAGGTGAGTGCCCTCTCCATCACCTGGAAGGCAGGCCTGTCTGAAGAGGGATGGCAGCCAGTAACAGGGAAAGACAACCTCAGAACCGAGGTCACACCTCATTCAGACGAGCCCACCTTCAGGGAAGGAGCCACGAGAAGACTTGGAGCTGTCAAAACAGCCAGAACTGTAGATGGCGCAGTAGAAAAAATTGGCACCTTACTAGGGATCACAGTGCTGACAGACCAATCACGATCCCTAGGGTGGGTCAGCTCCAACTGAGCCGTGGTCCACAGAGTAGGCCCCGGAACCAAAGTAAGATCCACCAATGGGACCAAAGAGGTTGGCACTGGAACAGATGTCTGCATCGATGGCTCCAAGACCTACAGGGAGGAAAAAGGAGGAATGTAGGTTGGAATCTGTGGAGAAAAACCTTCGGTTCCAGGTGGGAGGGAGGTCCCAGAAGGGGTTGGGATGCCTTGGGCTGCTAGGAGCTGATCCACGAGTCTCAGTACATCGAGCTCTGAAAGACTCCTGGTGGAATGGGTTGATATCTCCAATGGAGATTCAGGCCAATCTAGGAATGGACTTAGTTGTTGTCCAACAAAGGGGTCAACTGATGGGGAATATAAGGCCCTGGAAGGGAGGGAAATGACCTGTTTTAATGGGGAGACTATTTTTGGTACCAAGAGGGTCTCTGGTACCATGGGAGAAGTAGTCATTGTCAGTTCCATGGCCAAGGATGGCACCGTGGATGGAGATTTTGACTCTGGTGCCGACACAGGTGTCGAAGTCATTTTAGCAATTTTTGGTTTTGGTTCCGTATGAACCTGGGCCACAGTGGTTTTTGATTCCTGCATATAAAGGTACTGACTGGCTCCTCTTCTTTGACTCTTTTTTAGAAGGGGTTGAGACCTCCACCTCAGATAAAGCCTCCGAGAAAGGGTTTTTTAAAAGACCCTTAAGGATTAGCTTATTCTTGCTCTCAGCTAATGTGTGGGCACTAAGTCTCTTGCATAGTTCACACGGGGGTTGAACTTTTAAGTGCAGTACTCCCAGGCAATAGACACAGGATTAATGAGCATCGGAGTTGGGCATCTTCCTGCCACACTTATTACATTATTTGAAACCAGTAGTGCCCTTTTTGTCAGTAGTAAAGTATCAGCAGGTATAAGTGAATAAGAAAAGAGGAGTTACAAACTGTTATAAAAGAAACAAGATCAACATTTTATGCAAAAGGAACCAGAGCTGGCCTGACGTGTCTTGAAACTCTATGCGGCAAACGAGGGTTGGAGATTAGGAGAGGGGCACTATGGATAACCTTAGCTTCAGAGTTTTTGGCTGGCACTAATGTGTTACATCGGCCGAGGATGGAACAGAGACCCATCAGTCATGAATGAAGATTAATAACATCACATTATATTTTTAAAATGGGAACAAAGATAAGCAAGCAAGATCAAATCCCTGAAAAGGGAACACCTGCATATTTTATGTAAAGGACTGGAAAGGCTCACCCAGACTCTGCTACAGTTTGCTGGGATGGAAAGGTTAGTTTGCTTTATATTTATTGTACTTTGTATACTGTAATTTGTTTTCTTTACAATGTGTTTTACTTGTATTCTGCTTTTAACTGCATATTAAAACTTGGAGAGAGGCCACAGCTCTGTCTCTTGTGAGTCAGACAGAATTTTTTTCCATGTTTGCTCTGAGAGTGTTATTGGAGAAATACAGAGAAGGTCAGAAGGAGTTGCATTGTGTCTTTGTAGACTTGGAGAAAGCATATGACAGGGTGCCTAGAGAAGAGTTGTGGTATTGTATGAGGAAGTCGGGAGTGGCAGAGAAGTATGTAAGAGTGGTACAGGATATGTACGAGGGTAGTGTGACAGTGGTGAGGACTGCAGTGGGAGTGACAGATCCGTTTAAGGTGGAGGTGGGATTATATCAAGGATCAGCTCTGAGTCCTTTCTTATTTGCAGTGGTGATGGACAGGTTGACAGATGAGATCAGACAGGAGGCCCCGTGGACTATGATGTTTGCAGATGACATTGTGATCTGTAGTGAGAGTAGGAATCAGGTTGAGGAGACTCTGGAGAGGTGGAGATATGCTCTAGAGAGCAGAGGAATGAAGGTCAGCAGGGCTAAGACAGAATATATGTGTGTAAATGAGAGGGAGGTTAGAAGAATGGTGAGGATGCAGGGAGTAGAGTTGGTAAAGGTGGACGAGTTTAAGTACTTGGGATCAACTGTTCAGAGTAATGGTGAATGTGGAAGAGAGGTGAAGAAGAGAGTACAGGCAGGGTGGAATGGGTGGAGAAGAGTGTCAGGAGTGATTTGTGACAGACGGGTACCAGTAAGAGTGAAAGGGAAGGTCTACAAGAGGGCAGTGAGACCAGCTATGTTATATGGGTTGGAGACAGTGGCATTGACAAAAAGGCAGGAGTCAGAGCTGGATGTGGCAGAGTTAAAGATGTTAAGATTTGCACTTGGTGTGACTAGGATGGATAGGATTAGGAATCAGTATATTAGAGGGTCAGTTCATGTTGGACAGTCTGGAGACAAAGCAAGAGACGAGATTGCGTTGGTTTGGACATGTGCTGAGCAGGGATGGTGGGTATACTGAGAAAAAGATGCTAAGGATGGAGCTGCTAGGAAAGAGGAAAAGAGGAAGGCCTAAGATAAGGTTTATGGATGTGGTGAGAGAGGACATGCAGGCGGTTGGTGTGACAGAGCAAGATGCAGAGGATAGGAAGAAATAGAAAGAGATGATCCGCTGTGGCGACTCCTAACGGGAAAAGCCGAAAGAGGATGATGACCCAGTTTCTGTTGTGTTCTTAAATACCACTGCCTTTCTAGCTGCCTGCCCCTTATGTTAATTTGACCATATATCTCATTCCCTCTCTGCCTTTACTGGCTGGTGTGAGTAAGCACAAAATTATCATTTTGTGAAATCACTCCCCTTCAACTATTTAACTTTATTGGCCATCTTACTGTATTCCATAGTACCAGAATACAAAAGTGACCACCCCCTTTCAATCTATCTTGCTGTTTTAAAAATAGTGACTCTCCACTAAAACTTAACTTTTTAGACAGGTAAAACTTAAAAGTTACCTACTTTCACATCTAACTTCTCTAGTGCATGCTGCAGTATTTAGGATAAACCATTTATTTTCATCTTACCTTTAGGCATCTATTGCAAGACCACCAGTTAGTTACTGGAGAACCCACATTCTGCCTCGCAGTAGTCATCTTGGGATTAGTGCTTCTGTCTTCTCCTGATGAGAGGAGGAGTGCAGTTATATTCCCTGGAGACTAATGATCACCAGAAAGCTTAATAACTGCTTTATAGGTGTCAGCTTGGAATCTGTGCTTATATTCTGATCCTGGTGAAAGTAGGAGCAGAGTGTATTGATTCTTGACTCTTTCTGGTTGGAGAGTGAGTGTCTGTGCTTAACATGCCTGATTGGTCTGGTTGCTATTTGAAGCATCTACCAGAAAAAGGCTACAAGCCTGCAGGCTCTTGCATCATCTGGGACAAGACTGTGGATCACCAAATAGGCCGTGGCCTGCTTCTCTTCTTGGGATTAGTGCTAACGTTCTTTCTGGTGAGAGAAGAAGCAAAGGAGTATCGCATCACAACAGAGTGAAGCTGTGCTGAGACCAGCATTAGTAATAGCCTTCCCTTTTTTCATCATTCTTGACAAGTTAATTCTTTATTTTTCTGTAAGCACTGATTGATTTCTTTCTAACTTCAGAATATCTGCCTAAATACTTCACCCTTAAATTTTCACGGTCTACATATTAGTTTCAGCTCAAGTGTTTGGCATTGCTCTGTACAGACTCAGACACCCTGAGTGACATTTTTCCTGTAAAAGGAATATATAAGGAAACAGCGCCAGTACTTAGTAATAATGACCATCCTTCCTGGCATGTCTAAAGGTCAGGTCCCTATATTTTCTCCTATTAACCTGGTGAACTTGGGCATTCTGAAACAGTGTAGCACCTGCCTCATGTATACAAACAACCCTCTCCTCTTACCTCCCAACACTCAGACTTGTGAGAGATGTACTTGTATATCCAAATTGGAAGCCATGCACTCTCAATTCAAGACTGGAATAGCTGGTCAAGAGGAGGTCAACACCTGCACCACACCACATGCAACACATAGCCCTCCAGAACACCCACCATCACAGCTCTCACATAAAATCACAAACCACACACTCACCTTTGCGGTGGCTCTCAATAGAAATCTACCCAAACAGCAGAGACCTCAAGGGAGAAATGCACTCGACCACCACAACACAGCACAAACCAGAAGACACCTGGCTCACCTACACAGTGTGTCCCTCAAACTAGGCCCCTAAGGCAAAACAGCTTGCCCAATACACTAATCATAGCTGACTCGATAGTGACGCACACTGATGTCCCACTCATTAGGTTGAATAAGAAGAAGATAACAGTCAGCTGTCTATCAGATGCCAGAATTTGACACATAACGCACGCACTCAAGTCACTCTACAGAAAGTACAATTATGACTCTGTCACTGTCCATGTGGGTGTGAATGACCTGAGACACACCTCCCTGGACTACATAAAAAGAGATGTGGGGGAGCTCTCGGATTATGTGGCCTACGCAGGGTATGACCTTAGCCCTGAGCAGCATCTGACCGTAGCCCAGAATGACACCACAGTACAAGCAGAAAATGATTGACTTCAACAACTGGCTAGGTTTCTAGTGTCATTCTAAGGGGATCCAGTATCTGTCTGCTTGGGATGACATAAATGACAGACCTTGATGCTTTGCCAGAGATGGCCTGCATCTGTCACCCCTAGGTTTCTGGATACTGGCTAAGGCTCTTGCCACCCCTATAGTGCCTTTTTTAGGTGATGTTCCAAAGACAAAATTACCACCATAACAGCTATAAAATGCAATCTGAGGGTCATTCTGCTCAATGCTAGAAGTCTAAATCTCAAGATGCACTTGCTCGAAGCACTCCTCAAAATGGAGAACATAGAAATTTGTGCTGTAACGGAGACCTGGTTTACAGCAGCAGAAAGCACCCCTTTGCTACCAGGCTATTACTCATTCCACACCTTTCGGCCCCAGAACATGGACCGAAGCTCCAAAGGTGGTGGTGTCTCCATATTCATAAAGGATATACACACCTCCAGACTAGTAGCCCAGCATAACACATCTGACATACTTCAGGTAAAACTAACATTGGGTAAGACAGTAAATTCAGGTCATAGCTTGCTATAGGTCCCCAACAAAATCCCAAGACTCTCCACTTTCCTAAGCACCCTGGAAACTATTAGGGTCCAATCCAACACTCTCATACTAGGTGACTTCAACTACTCCTCCATCAACTGGGAAAACTACTCATGCACAAATACACTGGCCCAACACTTCCTGGAATTAATCAATTCCAATGCCCTGGACCAGCTCATTCTTACCCCCACTATAGAAAACAACGTCTTTCACCTGGTTATTACTAACATGGGCAACCGTTGCTCTACAGCAACAGTCAATTCCTCCCTGGTAAGATCCGACCACAAACTAATCACCTTGGAAATTCACATCTCACCTACACCCCCTGCAAAGGTAACCACCATAAAAAACTTCTCCAAAGCTGACTTTGGGCTCCTAAAAACAGAGATGGCTAACTTCACAGCACCAATGTCAATGGAAAATAGATGCATGACTGCCGAATCATAAACCAGTACATTGCACGAACATGTACATAAAAGCATGGAACTAGCCATACCCAAGAGAACCAAGATGCTCTCCTCCAAAAAAAGGAAGCCAATCTGGTGGCCCCTGCCATTAATAAACTGTACAGCAGAAGGAAGAAACTGTTGCAGAAAAAGGTGAAGTCCCAAGACTGGAAAAACTCCCTTATTAGCCTCAACAAAAAGTTGAGATCCCTCATCAAAACCTCTAAAGCCAGCTATGAAGGCAGAATTATGGCAGACACTAAAAACAGCCACAAAGCCTTCTATAGTTATATCAAAAATCCCCACGGCAATACCCAGGTTTGCACTGAGTTACTGCACAATGGTACCTCCCATACTGAGCCAACAGATATTGCCAACATACTGCCCGACAGATTCAGTACCAGCTTTACCCCTCTCTCTCCCCTAAAGGACCAAACACAATACCGGAGGAATATCAGGCACCCAGCAGTACTGCAGCACAGGTTAAAGGAGCATTGTCCAAGGCCAAGAATACAGCTTCCATGGGACCCGACAATATCCCTGGATGTGTTCTACATGAACGACAAAGTGAAATGGCACCACATCTATGTGCCTGTCAAATCACAGCCTCACCTCAAGCTTTGTCCCTTCCAAATGGTGCACTGCTACAGTCATACCTTTCCATAAAGGGGGAGCGACTTCAGACCCAGGGAATTATCGCACCATTAGCCTGACGAGTCTAATATGTAAGGCTATCGAGTGCATCATGGACATAATTAACAAGGATATAAGGAATCTCCAAACTCTAGATCCCATGCAATTTGGTTTTGTGAAAGGTAGATCATGCCTGCTCAACCTGGTTGACTTCTTTGAGTCAGTCACCTGAGGTGTGGATGAGGGCAAGGCAGTTCATACAGCCTACCTCAATCTGGCCAAGGCCTTTGATACCATTTCCCACTCAGGAATTATTGATAAACTCACCAAACTAGGCATCAACCCCTATATCACTAGGTGGGTTGCAAATTCGCTCACAGATAGAACTCATAGTGTGAAAATAGCGGACTCCAAGTCAGACTTCCGACCATTCACAAGTGGAGTCCCACAGGGATCGGGGTCCTGTGTCCTCTCCTGTTTGGCATTTATTTCTCAGAAGTCCAGGCCAACACGGAGGGACTCTGGCTGACCAAGCTCACAGATGACTGCAAGCTGGCAGCCATTATTCACTCCCCGAGTCATGCAGTCATCCTACAGAAAAGCCTAACTGAGACCAGTGACTGGTGTCGAAACCATGGCCTTATGATTAATGCCAAAAAATGAATCATCCCCTTTGGGAAAAACTCAGTTCCCACTAATTACCACATTGATGGGAGCCCACCAAACACTGAAGGCATTATAAGAGATTTGGGGACACAGGTTGACAGCAACCTCTCCTTTGACCACCACACTGCCACTGTGGTCAGAAAGTCCTTCTAGGTGGCACATCTCATTACCAAGGGTTTTGCATCCAGGAAGAAAAAGGTCATCATCTCTCTCTACTCTTCCCTCATTAGGCCAATCATCGAGTATAATGCCCCATTTGGCATGCACCTCACTAGACATGTGCAACAGCTGGAAAGGTCACAAAAGTACCTCACGAAGAGGATCCTAGGCCTTAAACACATGTCTTACACGGACAGACTCAATCTCCAGCTATTTTATGTTTCATATCGTCTACTAAGAGTCGATCTCTGCTTGACTTACAAAACCATGTCTGACCCAGCTCTGTGAGAAATGCTACATCTAAAGAAATCCCAATCCCTCCGCACCACACGCTCCAGAGACCTCAACCTCATTACCACAATCAACAGAACATGCTGGAGAGAGAGGTTCATCACCCAGAGTCTGCCCATGTTCTGGACTAGACTTCCCATACATGTCAAGTAGAGCACCTCACTGGCCCTCTTCAAGAGAAATCTTGATGAGTGGATGGGAAATAGAAAGTTCACCCCCGAGATCACTCCAGTGGTGCTACTTGATAGAGTCACTGGGAACTAACGTCGGGCGGCACGATGCAAGGGCACTTCTATGGGCTAGGCTTGTAAAGGCTCCAGGGCCATTAGCTTAATACACACTTATGAACCTATGTATCACACTTATGGAAAAGAAAGTTGTAAATATTTGCATAACTGGTTTCAGCTTACTAAAAATTGTTCTGGTGGGGTATTTCCATTAAAGGGAACATATAATAGGACTAAATTAACTGCAATGAAAGGTATTTTGGAAGAAATGGCAATATGTTATTCTTGGTACACTAAAGCACTTAAAAGGGATGCAAGATGCTAATAAAAATTGTTGCAACAGGTAAAAGAGGTTAAGAAGGCAGTACAGACCAGTAAAATGAGATCCCTTTATCTTGTATTATTAGCCGGTTTGGAACAAAGTGAGGAAGGCCAAAAGGCAGAAACTTCTGAAGAGGATGATAATCCTCCAGCAGCTACTGCACCACCACCATATGCACCGGTGAGGGTAAGTCCTGTACAAGGTTCTGCTGTTTCCCCAGACCCCTACATTTCGGTCAACTGTCCATTGGACATCAGTCAGAGTAATACTGTTAAATCTCAGACTAGTTCCTCTGTTCAGTCTTCATCTTCTGAACATGCATCTGCAGTTGAGGGGGGTTCTTCTTCCTATCCTTCTCAAATAGCTTCTACTTCTCCAACAGGGGCATTAGTATTTGGTACTCCTGTAGCTCATCACACACACACATTACAGAGTACAAGAGTTTGTGGCCTCTGGAGGGGATCTTTTGGCACCTCTCAGGGAAATTCTGGGGACCAATAAAAAAAAAAAAAAAAAACTTGTTCACCGTCCTTGGACCCCTGCTAATTTGCATACTATGTCTAAAAGTCTGCAAGCCCCTGTACAAAGTCAAATACAGCAAGTGCTCACAGACCAGCAGGAAAAGGACTTAGCGTCTTTATTAAGTGCTGCAAACCACTGTACAGAGTATCAGAAAAAAATGGAGAAAGGATACTGAGGATAAGCCGTTAACCTTACATATCAGGCAGCTGGAAAACCTGAGGGGTCAAGGCATAAGCAGGGAAAAGGATAGAGAAATTGCTAGGAGATTTAGTAAAAGTGTTGGCAATAGGAAACAAAGTGCAGCTGGTTGGCAACAATGAGCTGGCAGTGCCCCTCCTGCTTCATCTGACACATCTTGCTTTATTTGTAAAAAAACAGGACATTGGAGAGGAGAATGCCCACACAGGCAAATGCAGGGAGTCCAAGGCACTTGGACTGAATGGCAACCAAATTATAATAATGCAGATTTTCCTCCACTACCTCATCACATTGAAAGAAGTAAAAAGCACCATATTGACTAGGTCAGGAAAATAACACAGAAATAAATCTTAATCCTCTACTGCTAATTAATCAAAATGGACATTACATTAGGGTGGAAATAAATTCAAAAAAAAGATTACATTTCTGGTGGACACTGGAGCCACCAGGTCTGTGTTAAAAATTACTTTGGATAGACAAATACCAGTAGCAAAGCATAAAGTAAAGGCAGCTGGAGTGACAAATGCTACTGTTATGTATCCTATCTCAGAACCTATCCCCATTTCTTTATCTTTAGGTCAGATCATAGAAAGGCATTATTTCCTTTTGAGTACTACTGCACCAATAAATCTGCTAGGGAGAGATCTGTTGTGCAAATTGGGCTGTACTATTTACTGTACCCCAAAAGAGGTGTACCTGAATGTTTCAACAGAATCAGAGTGGGGAAGTATTAGCAGTTTTAGCAAAAGCTGAGGAACAGCCTGTTGAAAGCATACAGGCAGATGAAAAGTTACTACAGAAAGTACATACTGACTTGTGGGCTAAACACGCAAATGAAGCACTGTAGATATAGTAAAATCAGCAGAACCAGTAAAAATAAAACTAAATCCATCAAAACCTCTCCCTAGAGTTCTACAATATTCACTAAAGCAGAAGGCAAATCAGGGAATCAAACCTGTAATTCAGTTTCTGATACAACAAGAAATAATACCAGCTAAAAGCCCTTGTGATACTCCTCTTTTCAACTGTAAGAAAAAGCAGAAAAATATACTTATAGATTTGTACAAGATTTAAGGGCTATAAATAATGCAGTACTGGCTACTTTTCCTGTTGTTCCAAATCCAGCAACAATATTGAGTTGCATAACACCTACAGCTAGTTACTTTTCTGTAATAGATTTATGTTCAGCATTATTTTCTATACTTATACCCGCGTTGGTGGTGCTGCGGTAGCATTGTCGCCTCACAGTAAGATGCTGTCAGGTTCGATTCTCAGCTAGAGCGTCTTCTGCGTGGAGACAAGCGTGAATGGGCATACTTTCCTTGAAGGTTGTGCGTCAGGCCTGGCAAGCTGGTACGTAAAAATCAACTGCCAATCATTAGCGGACCGGAGTTCCGCTGTGGCGACGCTTAACCGGGAAAAGCCGAAAGACACAAACAAACATTCTTTTCTATACTTATCTACCCTGAGAGTCAGTTCCTGTTTGCTTTTACTTATCAGGAACAGCAATATACCTAGACACAATTGCCACAAGGATACACTGAATCTCCTCCATTATTTTCTCAAATTCTAAAAACAAGATTTGGAAAATGTGACATTTCCAGGTAGGTCTGTGTTAGTACAATATGTAAATGATTGATTAATAGCATCAAATTCCTTTCAGCAGTGTCAGTAAGACACCCTGCATCTTCTGACTATCCTTGCAAAAAATGGACATAAAGTGTTGAAAGAAAAACTACAACTGTGGTTACCTCAAGATACGTTATCTTGGCCATTTAATATCTCAGGATAGCAGGCAGGTATTACCATCGCATATTGATGCAATATGTACGGCCCCATGTTCGACTACTCAGCGCCACCTTAGAACTTTCCTAGGTATGATAAGATATTGCAGACACCGGATTCCTAACTATGCAAAAATTGCTAAACCTTTGACAAATCTTTTAAAGTAGAATACACCAGAACCACTTCCTCGGTATAGTAAAAAGGAAATTTCATTTCAAAATTTAAAACAATCTTTAGCTACTACCCCAGCTTTAGGCTTACCAGACTATAATAAACCTTTTAGGTTATTCTGTCATAAAAATATGAATTTGAACAGGAAGTACTTGCACAGAAACATGGGGACAGCTATCACTCATTAGCTTATTATAGCACAGTACTTGATTCTGTTGCAAAAGGATTTCCACCCTGTTTAAGGGCAGTTGCTGCTGCTGTCATTCTAGTTAATCTTGCACAATCACTGGTGCTTGGGCATGATCTTACAGTAGCTGTCCCACACTTTGTGTCACCTCTTTTGCTTAAAATAAAAACTCAACCACTCTAAACTGCATGTCAAACTAAATATGAACTTACGATTCCTTCTAATTCATCTATTTCTCTGATCCGTTCTCCCGTTCTAAATCCTGCATCTCTGTTGCTGAGGATGGTAAAGAGCATAATTGTGTGTATCTCTCTATCTGCTTTCTCCTAGAAAAGACTTAAAAGACATTCCTATACCCAATGCTGACATGAACCTGTTGGTGAACAGTTCCTGTAAAAAAAAAAAAAAATCAAAGGGGACAACTGATTGCAGAAATATCCGTTTGCACTGAAGATACAATATTGTTGCAACAAGGATTAGCGGGCATTCATTCTGCTCAAATAGTTAAATTAGTGGCTCTGCAAAAAGCCTGTAAGCTAGCCAAAAATAAGGTGGCCAATATTTTTACAGACAGCCATTATGCTTTTGGGGTGGTAAATGATTTTGGGCAACTTTGAAAACAGAGGGTTTCTGGCCTCTTTGGGAAATCATATTAAATATTCAGGGTACATAAAATCATTGTTAGATGTACTTTTGCTACCTAGAAGGCTGTCTCTAATCAAATGTTGTGCCCATCAAAAAGGCACAGATGTTGTAACAAAGGGCAATAATTTGGCAAACTAAGCTGCTAAATAAATAGTAAAAACTTGTTGCAAAGATCTGTGCATGTTAACTATGACAAACTCCAACAGTAATAATGTGTTTGATTTTAAAAAGTTGTCAGCATTTCAAGCTAAAGCATCACAGGAAAAAGTTCAGAGGTGGCTTAAGGACAGATCATTAAATCCGCTGATAGATTGTGGCGACATCCAGACGGCCGACTAGTGGCACCTGCCTCTTTGCTACCTTACCTGGTAAGGGCATTTGACCTACCTGCCCATGCAAGTACGACAGCTTTATTTAATCAGATTACCCAAAGTTGGTATGCCCCTCATCTCTCCTCTTTAATACTTCAGTATGTAAATAATTGTGCTATATGTTAACAGTATAATGTTAGTAAAACTGCAAACATTAAGACTGCATGTTTACCACCAGCATGGGGACCTTTTGTTAATGTGCAGCTGAACCTCATTCAGATGCCTAGAACTCATAACTTACAATTTATTTTGGTGGAAGTGTGCATGTTTTCGGCATGGGTAAAAGTTTATCCATGTCACAAAGCTGACACAGTCACAGATGTCAAGAAACTCATGTATAATTTCATACCTCGCTTTGGTATACCATGTACTATCAACAGTGACCAGAAAACACATTTTAATAATTAAAAAGCAGTATATAGCGTAAACAGTCCACGAACCGGCAAGCAATAGTAACACCGAATATAAATAGAGTGACACTTTGAATATAAAAAAAAATAGTTATTTTATTACAAATAGGTAAGCACTTTCACATAGAGCTTCATCAGACCATTGAAACAGAAGTGGTCACAAGTTCATTTAAATATAACCCACTACCCAATCAGGTATAATTAATTAACACATACCTATCAATTTAAAGGAATATGACTTCTAACATAATATGGGAAATGAAACAAACAAATATAAATTAAATGTTCAGTGCATCTAGATAAAATTTATTGTAAATGTATTAGAGCTATATATATATATATATATATATATATATATATATGAAGCTAGATAAACACCTTAGTAAGCAGCTCTATCTGTATAACAAATATATATATATATATATATATATATATATATATATATGTATAAAAAATTAATATAAAAAAAACTCTTGTGATATTAAAACATTCATAGAGATGCATAAATAAAATATCTAGATATTCATATACATCTAAACACAAATACATGTCCCTACATCAGCCTATACCTCATCTAAGCAAGTAAGAAGTGTTGTAGGTCACCGTCCTAGATTTTTGTATAAGAATAAGCGCAACCTAAAGAGAATGTTATGTTATCCAAAAGTCAGTAACCCACATATGGAAATTGTCTTGGGCACATTCCCTTGTGGGGACTGTAATTTTTGTAGATATATAGACACCACTAATACATTCATGCACCCTGATACCAGTCAATGCTTCTCCTTTCACATTCATGCTAATTGCAAGGATATGCATGTTGTCTACCTTGCTATCTGTTCTACATGTCAGTTATATTATATAGGTAAAACAGATTGCATGTTTAAGGATAGAATAAGAGAACATATTTATAATATCAGGATTAAGTCTATGAATAATGCCTTAGTGAAACACGTTATGACAATGGGAGAAGATCACATATTTAGGTTTATGGTAAAAGACAAGATCATATCCACAGTAGGTGAAGGTGATATAAGGAATCCAACAGAAAGTAGAGAAGTTAAAAGGATATTGAGGTTGAGAGCTGATAAGGGGAAAGGCCTAAACGAAAGGGCCTCGATTAAACCTACCCTGAAATCCGTGAGGTGTACAGTGAAGTAATGCCTACTATGAATATCCTTTAAGAGCTTGCCTACGTATTTTTCCATAATTCTAGGGTATAAGAGTGTTTATTATATTTTTTGAGTTTTGCATCTGCAGTGTGGTATTTGATTATAAAAGTGTTTATTATTTTTAAGTTTTGCATGTGCAAACGTATATGTATATATTTATGTGATTTATACATGTAGCATTTTGTGGAGACTTACACATGCTATAGTCCACGTTAATATTGAAACAAAGGCTTATTAATATTCATGGCTAATAGATTTTGCAAGATATATTCTTAAGTATTAGAATTTTCTAAGGGTTTACTTATTGTTGGTAAGAAAAGAAAGTTGTAGTCCATTTATTTGTATAAACTCTCTATATAATATAGTTCTTTGCTTAGATGAGGTATAGGCTGCTGTAGGGACATGTATTTGTGTTTAAATGTATATGAATATCTAGATATTTTATTTATGCATCTCTATGAATGTTTTAATATCACAACAGTTTTTTATATCCATTTTGTATGTATATATATCTTTGTTATACAGACAGAGCTGCTTACTAAGGTGTTTATCTAGTTTCATAAATGGGCGTGCCTTCGTTGAAGGTTGAACGTTGAGCTGGCACCTCGGCGTTCGTCAAAATCTACTGCCAATCATTAGCAGACCGAAGTTCCGGTGCGGCGACCCCTAACCGGGAAAAGCCGAAAGACAACAACACACACACACATATATATATATATATATATATATATATATATATAGAGAGAGAGAGAGAGAGAGCTCTAATACATTTACAATGAATATAATTTTATCTAGATGCACTGAACTTTTAATTTATATTTGTTTGCTTCATTGCCCATATTATGTTCGAAGTCATATTCCTTTAAATTGATAGGTATGCATTAATTAATTATACCTGATTGGGTACTGGGTTATATTCAAATGAACTTGTGACCACTTCTGTTTCAATGGTCTGATGAAGCTCTGAGTGAAAGTGCTTACCTATTTGTAATAAAAGAACTCTTTTTTTATATTCAACGTGTCACTATTTACATTCGAAGTGTTACTATTGCTTGCCGGTTTGTGGACTGTTTATGATATATACTGCTTTTTACTTATTATCTCCCCTAAACAGTCCTACGTTTATCCTTGCAGTGTGGTATTTGATTTGGTGCTTGCTACATTTTAATAATTCATTAATAAAAGAGCTATGCAAAATTTTTAATACTAAGTTAAGTCTTCACTGTCCCAACCATCCACAGTCATCTAAATTAGTAAAAAGGGTAAATAGAACCCTTAAAAATAAAATTTCAAAGATTTGTACTAAAACCCACTTAAAGTAGCCCAAAGCCCACCTTACCATTAATGAACATGAGGGCCTCATTAAATGCCACAAGAAAATTGAGTCTATATAAAATATTAATGGGAAGACCCAGGGCCATTCCAGCTATCCCTCCAGTGAAAAATGTAAATTTAACTTTGTCAAATGATGCTATGATTTCATACTGTCGCAGACTTGTTTGTATTTTACAGCAATATTATCAAACACTAAAAGAAGTGCTACCCCAACCTCCTGACCAGCCCTGTCATCAACTGCAGCTGGGTGACTGGGTTTACGTCAACATTTTCCCCAGAAAAAAAAAACGAAGTCCAAGGTAAAAATGTCCTTTAGAGGTGCTGTCAACAACCCTGACTGCTCTTCACTGTGCAGGACTACCAACATGGATCCATTCACCTTATTGCAAAAAAAAAAAAAAAAAAAAAAACTGTTGTATAGGGACCCCAGACGAATTACTGCAGCCAACAGAGGGAAATCGAGGTGTGACAGGTGAATCATCTGCCCAGTGAAGAAAGTCGACTTCAGTAGCAATCCACGATAAATCCAGTGACAACAGGTACTCTTGCTTGGTTTTTCCTACTGCTTCCTCTTATAAACTGGTCAAGAAAAAACAGTTTCTTGCTGGTTCTTCGGCAATATGCTATAGACTTGAATGTAACAAACTGTTGGGTATGTTCGCATATACATCATCATTCTAAAGCAGAGATACCTATAATTCCAATCCCTGCATCACAGGTGTCATTTAAAAAAGATATTGGTGACATCAGTCTAACTTGGCATAAGGTGACAGATTTTTCGAAGGTTGTGTCTCTTCAACTTGCAACCACACATCATGGGGACACATGTTATGCCAGAAATGGGACTGTACTGATATGAACCAGCAAATGTAATGACACCAGGCATAAAAGCGTGTTAAACTCTTTGCACTTAAAAAGTTATGATTGGGGGCATGGCATGGGCATGATAAAGAATCGTTACTACATCTGTGGTAATCATGCTTAACCCTAGTTGCCTATAAACTGGTCTGGATGTTGCTTTGTGGGCTATATTACCCCTGCTATTCAGCATTTTGAAAATCCTCCAGCAGGTAGACTGAAAAATAAGCAAGCAAGCAATCCACTGGGCAAAGCAAGTACTTTCAGTCTTTACTCCTGGGTATAAAGTGCAAAGAACAATGCTCGAAATCACCAAGCTTGCTCAAATTCTTCAAAAAGTAGTCAATGGAACTTCGCATCACATCAGGATAGCAAATTGAAAAATGACTAAAATGCAAACTGTGGTGTTACAAAATCGACTGGCAGCTAATATTATGCTTGCTGCAAATGGGGGGGGGTCATGTGCCCTCATAGGGAGTCATTGCTGTTCATATATTAGTGACTATCACAATGAACAAAAAAAAGAAATTGACAAATTTCATGAAGCAAAGGGCCAAAAATTTAAACAGGACATCAACACAATGGACAGTTTTTGAATGGTTGGGCAGTGTTTTTGGTAATATGGAAACTAGTATAGTCCAGGGTATTATAATTGCACTTTTTATTATATTTCTGATCATTTTAATATCTTCTATTTTAAAGGCTGTAATTACAAGATGTTTAACCTTGCCTGCATGTAAAATGCCAGTGGACATACCAAATAATGAAAATTCTATCGTAGTAAAAAAATAAATACTATGATGCAAAAGCTTATTTTATTAAGCTAAAAAAAATAAAATATAAGTACATATATTGTACGACACTAATACTGTCAAAGGGGGGAGACTGTTATGGAACAAGATCAGTCTTATTAAAATGTATATTAATTTCAGTTTCACTGATGATTCTATAACATGATTGTTAAAAAATATAATTTGTATACAGAACTGTGGAAAAATACATTTTCATAAGCTGAAGTTACTACTGTGTTTCAACTGCATTCCTTTAATGTGTAACAGGGAAGAATTAAATGAAAAGTTTGCTAATAAATAAAATGTCCAGGGTCAAAAAACAAGATCCTTAGAGCAGGTGAGTCATGTAAAAAATGTGTTCACGTAAAGTCCAAGCTGAGAATCACGAAAAATAAAAACATTTCTAAAGTCATTGATTTGCCACAAGTACTCTAACTTCAAAACCTTGCATGGTTAAAATTCATAGGTTCATAGGTGTGTACTAGGCTAATGGCCCTGGAGCCTTTACAAGCCTAGCCCATAGGATTACCCTGGCATCGGGCCACCCGACCTTAGTTTCCAGTGCCTCTGTCGAGTAGAGCCACTAGAGTGATCCCCAGGGTGAATTTTCTATTTCCCATACACTCATCAAGATTTCTCTTGAAGAGGGCCAGTGAGGTGCTCTGTTTGATATGTATGGGAAGTCTATTCCATAGCATGGGCAGTCTCTGGGTTATGAAATTGTCCCTCCAGCAAGTTCTGTTGATTACGATAATGAGGTTGAGGTCTGTGGAGCGTGTGGTGCGGAGGGATTGGGATTTCTTTAAATGTAGCATTTCTAACAGAGCTGGGTCAGACATGGCTTTATAAGTCAAGCAGAGATCACCTCTAAGTAGGCGATATGAGACAGAGAATAGTTGAAGTTTTTTTAGTCTGTCCATATAGGACAAGTGTTTAAGGCCTAGGATCCTCTTTGTGAGGTACTTTTGCGGCCTCTCCAGTTTATTGCAGGTGTCTAGTGAGGTACATGCCAAATGGGGCATTGTACTCGATGACTGGCCTAATGAGGGAAGAGTAGAGGGAGACAATGACCTCTTTCTTCCTGCATGAAAAACCCTTAGTAATGAGATGTGAAACATAAAAAGACTTTCTGACCACAGAGGCAGTGTGGTGGTCAAAAGAGAGGTTGCTGTCAACCTGTGTTCCCAGAACTCTTATAACGCCTTCTGTGTTCAGTGGACTACCATCGATGTGGTAGTTCATGGGAACTGGGTTTTTCCCAAAGGGGATGACAACACATTTTTTGGCACTGAGCTTAAGGTCATGGTTCTGACACCAGTCGTTGGTCTCAGTGAGGCCTTTCTGTAGGATGTCAACATCACTTGGGGAGTTAATAATTGCTCCCAACTTGCAATCATCTGCGAACATTGTCAGCCAGAGTCCCTTCGTGTTGGACTGGACTTCACAGAAGTAGATACCAAACAGGAGAGGACCCAGGACCAATCCCTGTGGGACTCCACTCGTGACTGGTCGGCAGTCTGACTTGGAGTCAACTACTTTCACACTGTGAGTTCTATCTGTGAGCCAGTTTGCAACCCACCTAGTGATATAGGGGTTGATATCTAGCTTAGTGAGATTTTCTATGATTCCTGAGTGGGGAATGGTATCAAAGGCCTTGGCCAGATCAAGGTAGGCTGTATGAACCACCTTGCCTTCATCCACAGCTTTGATGACTGACTCAAACAAGTCGAGCAAGTTGAGCAGGCATGATCTACCCTGCACAAAACCAAGCTGTGTGGAATCAACAGTTTGGAGATTCCCTATATCCTTGTTTATTAGGTTCATGATGATGCGTTCCATAGCTTTGCATATCAGACTTGTCAGGCTAATGGGGTGATAGTTCCCAGGATCTGTAGTTGCTCCTCCTTTGTGGAGAGGGATGACTATAGCAGTGCACCATTCAGTAGGGACAAAGCCTGAGGTGAGGTTGTGATTGAACAGGGCACACAGGTGAGGTGCAAGTTCACTCTGTAGTTCATGTAGAACACAGTCAGGGATATTGTCAGGTCCCATAAAGGCTGTATTCTTGGCCTTGGACAGTGCTGCTTCAACCTGTACAGCAGTAATACTGGGTGCCTGACAATTTACTGGTATTGTGATTGGTCCTTTTGGGGGGGAGTATTTGGCAATGAATCTGTCAGCCAGTATATGGGCAATATCTGTTGGCTCTGTATAGGCGGTACCATTGTGCAGTAGCTTAGAGCAAATCTAGGTATTGCCACGGAGGTTCTTTACATAACTATAGCAGGGCTTGTGGTTGCCTTTACTATCTGTTGCAATTCTGTTTTTATAGCTAGCTTTAGAGGATTTCATGAGGGATCTCAACTTTTTGTTGAGGCTGATAAGGGAGTTTTTCCTGTCTTGGGACTTCACCTTATTCTGCATCAGTTTCCTCCTTCTGTTGTAGAGTTTGTTTATGGCAGGGGACCATTAGATTGGCTTCCATTTTTTGGAGGAGAGCGTCTTGGTTCTACTGGGTATTGCGAGATCCATGCATTTGTGTACGTGTTCGTACAGTGCATTGGTGTATGATTCAGCGGTCATGCAACTAATCTCCATTTGCATGGGTGTCATGAAGTTAGCCACCTCTGTTCTTAGGAACCCAAAGTTAGCTTTGGAGAAGTCTTTCATGGTGGTTACCTTTGCGGGGGGGATTTTCAAGGTGATTAGTTTGTGGTCGGATCTAACCAGGGAGGAGTTGACTACTGGTGTAGAGCAACAGTTGCCCATGTTAGTAATGACCAGGACAAGGATGTTACGACCTCTAGTGGGGGTAAGAACAAGCTAGTCAGGGCATTGGAATTAATGAATTCCACGAAACGTTGGGCAAGTGTATTGGTACATGAGTAGTTTTCCCAGGTCATGGAGGGGTAGCTGAAGTCGCCCAGTATGAGCGTGTTAGGTTGGACCCTAATATTCTCCTGGGTGCTTAGGAAGTGGCGTGAGTGTGTTGGGACGTGGTCGGGGACCTATAACAGATTACAACCTGAATTGCTCTTACCCAATATTAGCTGCATCTGAAGCATCTCTAATGCATTATGTTGGGCTATCAGTATGGAGTTGTGTGCATCCTTTATGAATTTGGAAACACCACCACCTTTGGAACTTCGGTCCAAGTTTTGGGGCCGAAAGGTGTGGAGTGCGTTATAGCCTGGCAGTGCAGGAGTGCTTTCTGCTGCCTTGAACCAGGTTTCTGTTCCAGCACAAATGTCGACGTTCTCCATTTTAAGGAGTGCTTCGAGAAAGTGCATTTTGAGATTTAGACTTCTAGCACTGAGCAGCATGACCATCACATTGCATTTGTTTGTAGCTGGACGACCACGATGCAAATGTATAAAACATGCAGTTTTCTTTGTTCATTGAAACTGGTTTACACATTTTTATAAAAAATGGTCTCCCCGCATTGTTAAATAAAACTTCTGTTTGCACATCCTAAAGTGTTATTCCTGACTAAAGTCAAATAAAGTAAATTCTTAATGTTATATATTTACTAGCCTGAACGGATGAATCTTGATGAAAGATGGTATAATTGTTATAGGTCCTAAAATTGTTGTTCCTGCTTCCTTACAAGAATATATCCAGATTTTGTATTGTGGTCACCCAGAGTCGACATATACTAAGAGAAGAGCGAAAGAACTAGTATTTTGGCCTTCATTACTGAAAGACATTGATAAAGTACTTTCTTCTTGTTCACTATGCAATAGTACTAAACCTCATTTGCAAAGAGAACCACTTCAGCTAAGTCAAGTTCCTGAACAACCTTGGTCAACAGTTGCCACTGATATCTTCGAGTGGGACAATCAACACTACTTAGTATTGGTCAACACTACTTAGTATTGGTAGACCCTTATTCCAATTGGTTTGAGATTGACTTATTACCTAATCTAACATCCACTACTGTTATTACTAAGTAGAAATGTCATTTCACAGACCATGGTAGTCCACACAAATTTATTTCTAACAGTGGTACTCAATTTACTAGTCAGGTATTTCAGAAATTTGTAAGAGAATGTAACTTTGTACATGTTACTAGCAGTCCTGAATATCCACAGTCAAATGGACTAGCTGAACGTGCAGTGCAGAGTGCAAAGCAATTACTTGAAAGATAAAAGCGTGACAATACTGATGTCTTTTTGAAATTTCTAAATTTGAGAAACATAACCCGTGATGATATACTTGGCTCGCCTGCTCAAACACTTCTATGCAAGCAAATCAGAATGAGACTACCTATTAGTTCCAGTTTACTGAGGCCTAAAGCTAAGAACAACAGAACCATCAGGGCTCAATTATGCAAGAAGTGTTCTATCCAGAAGTCCAGTTATGATAAATCGAGCAGATTTCTTCGTCCGTTGAGGGAAGGAGAGACAGTGAAGATACCAAATGGCAAAAGGTTTCAACCGCTTTTTCCACTTGTAGACCCCACTGACATGAGTATTGGATGGGGGTTCTACTATTATATCTTTTTTTGGGCAATTCAGGTTTATGTTTATTTATATTTTAAGAGCATTATTTTGCACATCTCTAACAATTTTTCATTATGAATAATAGCTTAATTTATTGGTTTTTAATAAAGCTGAATAATTTATATTTTGTGAAATTTAATATTGATTAATTTCCAGCTTAAGAAGCATTCCCAGATGTATGTTAGTTTTTAATATATTTTATTTATGTTCAAATACGTAAATGTTCCTTTTAATGTTTAATTATTAGCAGGTGCTTTTAATCAATGAAATGGCTGGTACAATATATAAGGTGCTTTATTAAATGGAATGGCATCACTTGACAAAGCTCAGAATTATCTGAGTGAAAGCACTTGTGTTAGAATTGTTTGTGGACTCTCTGAAATAAAGGACGTTGTTTTTATATATATGATATTGCTGCTGCTCTGCTTCTTGGTCGTGGATTTTTGTTATTTCGTTTGCTGACATTTCCGCTTCTGGTTTTCAACCGGATCGGTCATGTTACAGGTATATGTACCGAGCCGAGATCCTACCTTGTAGAATCTGAGGGTGTGGAGCACAGGAGAAACTGCAGACATTATCTTCCTGTACCAGAATCTTCATTGCAGCATTGTTCGTGTGATACAGACTTTAGATCTCAGAGCGAACCAGATGTTGCTCCCATCCCAGACTGTGTATCAACCTCTACTTCCATTTCTGAGGATATTCCAAATACTCCCAAGGTTGAACATTCTGTAGAGACAGCTCCAGTTGTTAAACCTAATTCCCAGTTTTATGTCACACAATATGGTCAAATTTCCATGCCCATTGTGAAATACACAGCAACATGAACATAACTGTATATACGTACCTAGTCTTGTATAATTGCATGACAAAGAACAACTTGTATTATCTGCATGCCAAATACATTCATAATGTGGCATGATCTATTTCTCAAAGAGGGAGGATGTAGATCAGAGTGTATGTACTGTATCTTTAAGAAGCATATCAAGGCCTGAACATACACACATAAATACCGGGCACATGCTATTCCCAGTGCCATTTTGAGAGTGCAGCCAGACAGTGAGCATGTATGATTGCAGTAGTTAGCTTCTATATAAGTTACTTAAGTTAAAGTCAGTAAGCTTCTACCGTAATGTGTTTGTATATAATAAAGCTGCTTGAATATAACCCACAAAGACTCTTCTATTGTATCCAAAGTAGAACAGCGACAGACTCCTCATTCAGATTTTATTTGTGATGGTCTGTTCTGGTTCTACTCAGCTTGTCTGACATTTTGCCCTGAGAGACAGCAATAAGCTGGGGGGGTGCGAAGAAATGCTGAACAAGTGGTGGTGTACAACAGTTTGAAAATAATGTGTTTTGGTCTCTCTGAAGAATTCCACAGGACTTGCACATTTCCCTTTATAGGAACTAGCTACCAAGGAAATTCTGAGGTGTCTGTAGTTACAGATTGACTAGAAGTTGAGAAGAAAAAAAGGGAAGACTTGATAATATTTGCAGTCTCCACCAGAGCAGTTCCCTTTAAAGCCCAAGATAAGTACATGAACAGACACTGAACAGTCAAAGAGAACGTGGCTGACCTTCGGTTTGTGTTGGCAGAAAGGACTACACCAGAGAATACTAGATAGGTAAGTGAGTGGTCTAAGGAACAACAAATGGCCACTGCAGGTTCTCCCACCATTGGCTGAGGCCCAGACTTGAACCTGCTTAATCGACAGGGGTTTTCAGGTAAGTTGTTTTTTTCCTTTGTAGGAACAGCAGAAGCTGTACCAACAGGAGTGGGTAAGTATCCATGCTGTGATAAAGGAAGATGCGTTGGATGAGGCTAGGATCACTGGCATGAGTAGGTCAGAAGGTAAGCTGTCAAAAGTCAGGCAGCACACTTGCACTTATCCCTAAAGAGAAAACTCCTCAAAAGACAGGAATGCACAAACAGTACACTAAAATCACAGCAGAAACCCTATGGAAGTAAAATTAATCTAATAGAAATAAATATTGTGTAAACTGTCACAGAATGAGCTTAAGCACTATGTGCCCTGCAAATGCAAAAGCAGTACACTAAAATTCTGTTGAATCTTTTAGAAGTACAGTTAGTCTGACAGAAATAAATAAGCAGGTAAGTTGTCACAGTGTTAACACAAGCACTACATGCCTAGTAAAAGTGCAAACAGTACATGAAAATCCTGTCAGAAACAATTTAGAATTAAGATTTAATCTGGCAGAATAAATGGCAAATAAGCTGTCACAGCATCAACACAAGCAGAACATCCCCTACTCAAAAGTCAAAGGCAAACTTTATTGTCATTTAGTCTACACAAGTGCAGTCTAAATGAAATTGCATGTATCAGGCCCAAATTGAGAAGACATATACATACATACATACAATAACACATGCAACTGACATTCATCATATCACATTAAACAGGTTATTCTACTTACATATTACCACAATTTACCTTATTTACAATTTTCAACAGATGAATGATTTCTTATTGCACAAGTTCCTACTGCAGTGTGTGACTCTCACACTGATTAAGAGGATATAGTTAGTACCTCACAGCAAGAGATTCTCTGGTTCGATCCTCAGCTGGGGTGCCTTCTGTGTGGGGTCTGCATGTCCTCCCTGTGGTAGCGTGGGTTTCCTCTGGGTGCTCCAGTTTCCTCCCACACCCCAAAGACATACAGTAGGTGGATTGGACATTCTAAATTGGCCCTAGGTGTGAGTGCGTGCATGTGTGTGCCTTCTGAGGAAGGCAACTCGACACCATAAAACTTCACTACCAATCATGAGCGGACAGGTGACCACTGTAGAGACCCCCTAAAAAGCCGAAAGAAGAAGTTAGTATAATACTGCACATTCATTGCCAACTATGTATCGTTAATGTTTAGAATCCGAGCTGTCTCTCATTTATTTTCACGAAAAGAGCTGGCTGTCCCATATCTTGTCAATGTCTGGCCTCCCTGAGATTACTGCCATAGTTCAAGAGCCTCACCGCCTGAGGGAAGAAGCTATTTCTGAACATGGACGACGTTTTACAGAGCACACAGTGGTATCTTCTGCTGGACGACAAGCACGTGAACATTTCATAAGCAGGGTGTGTAGGATCCTTGATTACTTCTGTAGCTCTGCTGCAACATTGTGCTATGTATAACTCCTGCAGTGCTAGAAGTTTGGAGCTCATTATCTTCTCTGCCACTTTCTCTATCCTTTGTAGGGTAGCTCCCATACCACATTGAAAAAGTTACACGTTAGGATACTTTCTATGGTACCCCTATAGAAGGTAGAGAGGATAGTGGGTGGTAGGCTCACTTTCCTCAGTCTCCTTAGGAAATGCAGATATTGTTGAGCCTTCTTTACTGTATGACTGGTGTTTATTCACCAAGATAGATCCTCCGCAATGTGAACACTACGGAATAATTGTGTTCTTTACTCTTTCCATCATTTCACCATTAATCACAAGAGGAGAATGAGATGGTTGTGTTTTCCTGAAGTCCATTATGATCTCCTTTGTTTTGTTGATATTAAGGTTGAGGTTGTACTTGGCACATTAGTCTATCAATGAGCTCACTTCTTCCCTATAGTCTATTTCATCTCCTTTAATGATGAGGCCCAGGACTGGAGTGTCATTCACAAACTTGATGATGTGGTTGGTGTTGAATCTAGCTTTACACTTGTGGGTTAGTACAGTAAATACTAGTGGACTCAACACACAGCCTTGAGGTACTCCTGTATTGATTGTGATGCTTTTTGAAGAGTTATCACCCACAAATATCCTTTGAGGTCTATCAGTCAAGAATTCCAGGATCCACTTGCACCTATGGGCCTTGATACACAAATGAACAAGTTTTATGATTAGCTGTTGTGAGATGACAGTATTGAATACTGAATTGAAGTTAATAAACAACATTCTAACATACCTGTCCTTGTTCTCAAGGTGTGCCAGTGAGAGATGCAGTGCAACCGAAATGGCATCTGCCGTGGAGCGATTGGCACGCTATGCAAACTGGAGTGGATCTAGTGCCACTGGAAGACTTGTTGTCAGGTGCTTTTTGATTAATCTTTTGAAGCTTTTCATAATGGTGGATGTGAAGGCTACTGGTGTATAATCATTGAGGCTTGAGGGAGATGATTTCTTCCACAGCAAAATATTTGTGTTTTTGAAGCATTTGAGTACCTTTGCTTGACCGAGGAAGATGTTAAATAAATCAGTGAGTACAGTGGTTAGTTGTTCAGCACAGTCCTTTAACACCTTTCCCATAATGTTGTCTGGTCCTCTGGCCTTCCTAGGGGTCACCTGATGTAGGGTCTTCTTTACCTCTATTGAGTTTAGGCTGAGCACACCCCCTGGGTCTGTAGCGAGTTTCATTGCCTTGGAGCTGTTCCTCTCCTAGAACCTGCAGAAAAAAGGTGGTCAGCCTATCTAGGAATTCTGTGTTGTCCTCGTATTGGGCTGACACAAGTAGGTATTCCGTTATGGCTTTTATGCCCTGCTACATGCACCTGGGGTCTCTTGTATCTTGTAAGTGGTTCTGGACTTTCATTCCATAGGCCCTTTTTCTTCCTTTATCCCTCTCTTCAGGTTTGCCCTTGAGAGTTTCCTTGTCCTTTGATTTGAATGCCACATTACGTTCTTGTTACTGTTGTCCTTGTTCAAATGAAATACTGCCCCACATTTAAAGTTTACAAAATATTAAAAAGTTTGCATAAGCAGTACATTTCTACATCAAATAAGCCCAACTGTCCCAGTACCTGGAGAATGAGGGCTGCTACTGGTGAAGGACAATTCAACTGGAGATAGACCAGCTTCTAAACTGTATCCAGGTCACAGCCTATGAATACAAGGTTTTGTGAAAATTTCAACTGAGACTTTGCAGATGTGACAGATATCCTGAAAGATAGACAAAGCTGAAGTCAGCACTCCCCTTGTATGTAATAATGATTACCTCAGAGCAGAGACAAGGAGCCAGTCATCCAAATATGACAAGATTCTAATTTCCAGAAGTCTTAGGTGAGCTGGACTTGCTGCCATGCATTTGGTAAACAACCAGTGGAATGTGTTGAAAATGAATGGCAGGGCCCAAAACTGATAACAAGTGGCTCCTAACAGGAAGTGCAGAAAATTCCTAGAAGCATTGGTTATTTTTATGTGCAGCTAGGTGTTCTGGAGGTCTGCAGAGCACATTCACTGTCCTTTTATAGACAAGGAAGGATCGATTGCAGTGTGACCATCCAGAACTTGGCTTTCTTATACAATGATTTAGACCACGGAGATCTAGAACAAACCTAAGGTTCTTTGCCTTTTTAGGAATTAACAAATGGCAGGGTCTTGAATTTATAACAACTGGCTTATAACAGGAAGTGTAGAAAGTCCCTGCAAGCCTTAGCCATTTTTATGTGCAGGTATTTAGGACTTCTGGAGGTCTACATCCAGTCTCCCTCTTATAAAAGGAAAGGATCAACTTCAACGTGACCATCCATAACTTCTTTTCCTTACATAATGATTTAGGCCATTGAGACCTAGAGTAGGTCAAAGGTCTTTTGACTTTTTGGGAATTAAAAGTAATTTGGAATAAATCCTAAATATTTTCTGGTCTTTTTATTTTTCAAACACCTTTATTGAATTTACATTCATATAAAATTAATCAAATTATATTAATCAAATATGATACTTCACATATATTGCTATATATATATCATATAACCCAAGCAATATTACATAAATTATTCTATTCCTGTTTTTTTATTAAACCATCACTTACTACATAGGCAATCCTACATTTATATAAATGAAAACAATCTTACACAGATAAAATCCTAATTGTAAGCATTTTTACATCACAAATTTTACTGAGACAATCCCAGTTGTAAACATTATACATCACTTATAATCTACCCAATCTTTCTCACTCAAACATTACATAGCTCATTTAAGTATTGATGCCTTTCAGACTTCGCCTAATTTCTCCCTATGTAGTTTGCTCTTACCGTTTTCTAGAGATCTAAATTCCAGTTGTTTTATCTCTTTTACTATTTTCACTACTTGTAGTATAGTTGGTTTAGATCTTGTAGGACCTCTTAGATGGCTCTTTTTTTCTGGGAGGCTATGTACTTCTAAACTGGCTGCCTCTTTTTGACAAAGAAAAACATCTTGCAGGGAGGGAGGGGGAGAGAGGTTAGCTGGGGTGTTTCTGAAAATGGTATTGTACAGTCATTTGATATTACATCACTGACTGATGACCAGTTATACATCTACTTGTAGAGATAGTTGGCACTTGACTGCATCCAGAATGGAAGTGAAACAGACTTCTTGTTAGATTTCCTCATTAGGGGAGGGGGATATGGGAGCAAAGATCCCCTCTGATACATCAGTTGTAAGCTCTCTCCAAATGGGGTGGGGGATTCTGATGAAGAGTCTAATTGCCTCCTTTGCACCTCCTCTTCCTAGGAACACTTAGGGCGGATTTGTCCAAGTGCTACAAAGAAAAGACTTCTCTCAATGGTCAGGATCTGCAATGTCCTTTCAAAGCCAGCTCTGATAGGGATACAAAAGATGGCACCAAGGCTCCAAGATGAGAGGAATCATGTAGTGGAACCAAAGTGGAGAGTGCATTCCTGTAACCATCAATGTAGAAGAGCTGTCTTATTTGTTAAACTTGAATGCAGAAGTTCAAGGCCGTCAGGACCATGACTGACGTTAATCCCTGGACAATCAGCATAGAGTCTGTGGCTCTGATAATACTCAATATCAAAAAAATCCCCTGTGGCAGGTATGGTTTCAGTATTGCTAGGTTAAATACAAATGATGATACCGAGAACAGCTCTGAGAAGATCAGTTCCTGAAAGCAAGCCATCAGTGTCGAATCTATATCATCTAGTGGGTCTTAAGCCAGAACCATGGTGTTCAGCACTAATCAAGGTAAGACCATCAAAAGAAAACTGGAAGATACAGGTAATACACAGCTTCAAAACTTCTGGTGCCAGCACTAGGCCTGGGGAAGGATCATGGGATGTGGAAGGGCCAGGTTCTTCTCTCTGCCTAGACATGGAGGGGGAAGAGAAAACATCTAACAAAATTTTAGACTTGACCACGACCTTCAATGTCTGGTCCCACTCCATCACTGAGGTGTTCCTAAATGATGTCACTGATCACACAGACAATGCCGATGAGCGGTGAGACTTTAAATACCTGCAATATAAGTGGCTATGGGAGGCTGAATAGGAGTTGATGGAAGTAGCTCTACTCTAAGTACTTAAGGGAAAAGGGGGACTACTACTAAGTCTTTGATTCTTCCTGCTTTTTTTTTTCATTTTTTTCTCCATTACTCCCTTTCTTGTCGTTTTCTGTCTTTGGAATGAAGACCTTTTAATATGAGTTTTTTTTTTTCTGCTCTTGCAGTGGATTAGGTTCAAAGTTTTTGCAAATCTCACAATTGTTTTTGTTATGATCCTTCCCCAGGCACACAACACACACACGTGTCCTGGAAGGAATCTTACATCCACAATTACTGCCCTTTATGAACCCCAAGATCTTGTCCATATTAACAATCAAAAACATATAGAGATCTGATGTTGTCTTTTCTGCCCATTTTTCAACAGACAGGTCTTCTATCTGACTTTGGCTACTTTTTACAGACTAAGGAGCCATAGCTCAGGCTCCTCCCCTACTCATAATCCCCCCCTGGCCCAACATTACCTCAGATCTCTGCTGCTCATAGAGTAAAGACATAATTCTTGGCTCATGCTTTACTTCAGCTAAGTGCTTCTTCTAATACTTTAATTGTAAAGTATTTGGTGTTTTTTCTGTTGTTACAATTTTCATTTTATTAGTACAGGTCTTTTTTCAACTGAAGTTCCTCACCGATATCTATCGTATCTATCTATATATAACTTTACTCTAAGCCTCCTTCACACCTTCAATATAGTTCCTTTTTTTCCCCTAGAAGTATCTAGTAGTTGTTGATAGCATTGTTATTTTTTGCCTTTTTTTATACACACCCATTTTCTCTGTGTAATCTTGTTGCATGTCGCATAAACCTACTGATTTTAAGAAATGTGTAACTTGTAGCCACAAACTGCCAAATTCTAATTCACACCTAAAGTGCATGTACAATTTGGGGGAAGCTCATTTGGAGGAGGACTGTTCGATCCTCAGATAAATACAAGGGGACAACAGCAATAGGCCCAACAGAAAGGCCAAGAAGTGAGGAAGTGTTCTCCTTTGTCAGTTTTACACTCAGCTCCGGCTACCAAGATTTCTAAGCTTTCGTATCCTACAAATGCCTCGGATTCAATCTCAGTACTGCCTAAAAACCCCTCCTTTATCTTAGCTGAGGTTTTCCTTGGATCCAATCTCTTATAGGCTGTGGTTATCCCTTTCTTCAGGAGAGCACTTTTTACAGAGGACTTTGAGGTTACCCTCCATCTCATCTTTACTGAGATCCAGTAAGTCTTCCAGAAGCTTGACAGAAGTTGATATGGATGGAATAACCCAATGGTCAATGTCCGGACCTCGTCAGACCCATATACTTTGGACCCTCTCTCTTGGCTATGGTTACCCCTACCTTGATCTGACCTCCAGCTTTAGGGAAGCTGGATCCGAGTTCTTCTGGGTTGTCCATATCAAATCTGAAGTTGTGGTCATCTTTGACTACTGCACTGCCTCTGACCCACCCAGCTCCATTTTCATTGCAGTCGGATGGATCTTGGAGCTGAAGCTTTGGTGCCAATTGAGTGATCTCTCAATCCAACAATGGCTTCACAAATCTTTTGTCAAAAGAACTAACCATGCTGAAATCTTTTTTCTTCTCCTACCAATGCCAACTGCAGCAGGTGCTTTGCTCTGAACCCCACCCCACAGGGTGAATCCCTGAGAAAAGCACAAATTCAAGATTGGGACTCTGATCTCCTATACACCTTCCCACCATTCCCCCAATTCTGAAATTTCTGCAGAAAGCATTACTATGTAAAATCAAGGTCATCCTCATTGCCCATTTCTGGTCTCCATGGGTGTGGTTTCCCTTTCTCTGACCTCATTTGGTGCATCCTCGCCCCCCACACATCTTGGGTGCAGGATCCCAATCCAAATCTCCTCTCTCATCTGTCTGGAATGCCACATATGAATCTTTGAGCCTTAAAGATACCCACATGGTTTTTCCATTTCCAAATATGGCTAGCCAGTTCAGGCTTTCCTCCCAATTAGTCCATATTCTTATTTCTTCTCAGAAACTGTCCACTGGGAAAGTTGAAAAGGTTCACTATTTGGGCTTCTCAGAAAAATTTAGATCCCTTTTCACCCCTATATCAGCAAGCAGTATTACATTTTCTTGCTTCCATTTTCCATAATGGAGCAAGTTATTCAACTGTCAAGGTTCACCTAGAGATGACCTCTTATTTTCATATTCACTTCTTTAGTCTCACTCAAGTTATGTGAAGCTTTCCTGAGAGGTACCTTTCTTCTCAGATCTCCACTCAATGATTCTGTTCCCCCTTAGGATATGACTGGTGTAGCTACAAGCCTTAATCCAAGCCTCTTTTGAACCTGCTGCTAAAGTGGATTTAAAACTTCTGACTTGGAAAACCCTTTTCCGAGTAGCATTTACTTCAACAAGAAGTATGTCAGAGCACCAGGCCCTGTCTTGTTAACCTCGATATATTATCTTCTACAAGGACAGGGTTTCTTTATGCACTAGCCCTCATTTTTGCCTAAAAAAGTTACATAGCCCACACAATCAGAGTATTAATCTATCAGTCTTCTTTCCAAACTTTTTGAATAAAGCAGAATACACGCTTCATTTACTGGATGTGCACAGACAATTAAGTTTCTACCTTCATTGCACCACACTCTTCATTAAGTCAGACCATTCGGTATCATTTTCTACAGCAAAAAGGAGTCAAGCCATTTCAAAGCTTACCTTAACAAGATGGTAACTGGCTGTTTTTCCCATGTATACAACCAAAGAGGTTTTGCATCAACAAAACCACCAAAAGCACACTCAGCAAGATTTGTTTCCAGTTCTTCAGCCTTCTTTTCTATGCCCTCAACTGATGATACTTGTGCTGAAGCTACATGGTCTAATGTTCATACCTTCATTTCCCATTACAAACTGGGTTTGCTTTTTAGGGACAGAGTGGCTTTCAGTTCTGCCATTCTCTGGAACATCTTTCCATGAGATCACCCATGGCGCTGAGGAATGGACAAAAAAGGACAACATCAGCTACAAAGTTATGCACTTACCATAACGATAGATCTGTGTTGTCTTTTTCGATCCTTCCTCACCTTCCTTCTCTCCTTCCCCTTCTATCTCATGAAAAATGTTTTCCTTTGGCTTCTGGTGTGACTGTATGGGCTTCCACTGGTACAGTATTTCACACTCTTAGCTCCAGTGCAGATTTTCTCTAATTCTGTAAGACAGTCTACCTCCACCTTGTCTACAAGAACACATATTTAAATGTAATGCATTGTTTTTTTCAAGAAATAAAGGCAAACCCGATCAGAAGTAATGTTGGGGACAGGAAGGGATTATGGTTAAGGGGAGCAACCTCAGCTACGGATCTTGAGTCCAGAAAAAGTGAATGAAGTCAGATCCAAGACTCATCCGTTGAGGAAGGAAATAAACAGATAACACAGCTCTAGCATTATAGTAAGCACGTAAGTTTTGTTTTAACCAAATACTGGAAAATTGACAAGCAACACAGAGAAGCACTAGATTCACACACACCATATAATCAACCCCAAATTACCAAATTACACTTATCAAATTGAGTACTGAAGTGCTGAATTAATTTTATATTTTGTATCACGAAAACAAGACAAACTGCACAGAACACATATCACAGTTATGGCTGTAAGCAAAGTCCTGTTATAAAAGGTAAGAAAAAAACAAGGTTAAAGTAGATTGGCTTTAACATGACAAAAGGAGGAGTAAAATGTACAGATTTGACTGAAAATATTTATAAAAATAACAAGACAAGTACCTAAATGTATTGAAAACTCAGTATGACCTTGTTCTTAACTAGTAAATAAGACAAATGGACTTGTTGCCAACTAAATGCTTGAATTAGAAGATCTACATCTGAAAACTGAATCATTAAATGAGATATAGGCAAAAGATGGACGTGATTGCATTGTGGGAATTAAGGGAGGAACTTTGTGAAAAGCTAGGGTGACACAGTTTGGAAAAAACTTGTGGCAACCAGTCCTTCTGTTTGAATTGTGGAAACTGGCTTAAGTAAGATAAAATATTAAAACAGTAAATTAAAAAAAAATAAGAACAAAGTCAACAGTTCTATTATACCATGACCCCCCCATTATTATTCCAAAACGTGCACGCTGATTGGCCAGTGTGCCCATTGTAAATCGAGTTATACTAATGGAAAAAGGTCCGGTCGCCCAGACTTTTTTCCATTAGTATAACTCTCTTTTTAAAACACTGTCTCGCTATGTTAAATGGGTTTAACATAGTGAGACAGCTTTAAAATAAGCAACGGAAATCTCTGTTGCTTATTTTAAAGCTGTCTCGCTATGCTAAACCCATTTAACATAGCGAGACAGGTTTTAAAAAAAAGCAACGGGGAAAGCAAGATCTCCGTTGCTTTTTTTAGTGTTTCGCTATGTTAAATGAGTTTAACATAGCGAGACCGTTTTAAAATAAGCAACGGACATCTCCGTTGCTTATTTTAAAGCTGTCTCGCTATGTTAAACCCATTTAACATAGCGAACTATAAAAAGCAACGGAGATCTTGTTTTCTCCGTTGCTTTATACAACTCTGATGTACTGCGCAGGCGCGCAGTACATCAGAACTGCCGCGGATGCCAGACATCTGCGGAAGGGCAGCAAACAGGCATTATACTATGCCATTATTTAAGAAAAGTAATAGTTTCTTTTCTTAAATAATGTCATGTATAATACAATAACCACTTCTGGGTGTGGGTAATGCTGTATTTACCCACGGTTGGCTTTGTTTGGTCCCTCGGGCTTCGCCCTCGGGACCAAACCACGCCAACCGTGGGTAAATCCAGCATTACCCACACCCAGGCGTGGGTTATTGCTATAGTAAACCACAGATAACATGTTCAATAAAACATAGGAACATACCACAAAGAGTTATATACAACTGATTAAAAAGTTTGTACTATTTTATAATGATGAAAACTTTCACAAGTATATCATGCATGTTATGTTACCTTGTACCAGTTCATAAGCTGCTTCTTTTTGATCAGGTCCAATTCTGTCTGAGAATATCTCAGTCGAGTTTGGATTCCCTGTATCTGAACTTGCAAATGCTTTAAATCACTTTCCTTCCGTTTAATTTTCATTAAGTCCTAGAAAAAATTAATGATAAAAGAAAATCAGCTATAATTTTAAAGTAGAGCATTTTCTACTAAAGCCTCGTTGCTATTTATTTCCACAGTTAATTCTGGCAAACATGCTTTTTTTTTTGCACATACATATGGCTCAAGGAAGATTATGATTCAGATAACCATACAAGGAATTAAAAAATTGCACTGGTAATTTATCGTTTTGTGCTGATTTATACACATGCAGAAATGCAACTTACTGCTAATACACAAAGATGCTTTTATGGGAAGGCCCCATCAAAATCAAACCCATGAGAAAATCAGGAATCAACAAAGCAAACAAGTATGCAGATGAATAAATCTTCAAAACGATGCATTGCTGATAAGAAAATTTCAGAATTAACATTAGTACAGAAATCTGTTGTGCAGAATAAAAGTGAAAAGAAACATGGCACCATTTTCTTCCCTGGTAATAATCTCTGGCCCATCTTTTTTTCATATTTAGCACCACAATGTGGAATGTGGTATTCCTACAACCACTTTAAAATATGTATGTTGCCTCACCTGTGAATATAAAGTACAAAGTCAAACATTTCGGGTTCCCCTTTGTGAAATCCATCTCCTTTCCGTATGGGTATTAAATACATCATCTATACAATATCATCAGTAAGCTATATTAATTCTATATTTGCCCAGCACTGATTTGTCATCTGTAGGAATTCCGCTGCTGACAGAAAAACATTTGTACAACCCGCCTCCCCTGTTTATTAATTTTAAGATGCATAGTACAACTCAGATAAGTCAGAACCATGGCACCTCTTTAGCACATTAGAATTAATAACGCCATCAGATGCTAGGTGAATCTGCAGACTGCAATTATTCTATTTTACACAACACAGCTTCTTCTCTGTCTACATGCAGAGAATGCTTATCAATCAGAACTATATTTTGTACATTGTTTCTCCACAAAACACTGCACAACAATAAACAATATTTGTAAACATACAAAACGTATCTTTGGTATGACCTGTCAATCAAAATTATACCACTTCCCTGAAACAATACTTGCCAAAGTAGCACTTATTTATTGCAGTAAAATTAATACAGGGTCAGCTGTCATGTACAACTACCCCTACTATCACTAAGAAACAGGTCTTCAATGCTCTCTCTAAGGCCAAAAACGTTTAGTTATGTACTTACCATAACTTTAGATGTTTGGGATCCATCTCACCTACATTCTATACTGATGGGCTCGGAGCCGATCCCTCGGCTCCGACTCGGCACGCTATGCTATAGAGTGAAGCCTCTTATTGGCTGAGCTATTTCTTATCCCAGGATGCACCACCACTAATCCCCCAGATCTTGTTTGTCCGCATTCATGCACACATACACAACTTGTTTATATAACATTGCCAGATGTTTCAAGATGAAACAACAGGATTCGGACCTTCTGATATCCTCTGATCTCCAAGGAAGGGGGAAGGAGGGTGGGTTATTGGGAATGTAGGCGAGATGGATCCCAAACATCTAAAGTTATGGTAAGTACATAACTAAAAGATGTTATGTGATCCTATCTCGCCTACATTCTATACTGATAGGACAGCGTCCCTAGCACCTAAATCCTGGGTGGCTCACTGGAAAACACTCCTGAGCACTGTGGAACCAAATGAAGCTCGTCCTCTAGATGCCACATCCAATTTGTAGTGAGAAATAAAAGTGTGCGGGGAGGACCAGGTAGCCGCAGCACAAATGTCACTAAAGGCAAGCTTAGAATGGAATGCTATTGAAGTAGCCATAGCTCTTGTAGAATGAGCTTTGACAGAGGTTGTAAGCTCTTTATTAGAAGAAGAATAAGCTTGAGTAATACAGTCCCTGATCCATTTGGCAATAGTGACCTTTGTGACGGCTTTGCCCAATTTATTATCGGAAAAGGATACCAACAATTGATCTGTTTTCCTTGTTTGTTTGGTCCTATCTAAATAAAAACGTAATTGCCTGTGGACATCTAATGTGTGGAATATGTATTCCGCTTTGTTTGAATACTTCGGAAAGAAGACTGGAAGTTCTAATGACTGTTGTAGGCAAAAACTGGAACAAACCTTAGGGACAAAGGATGGATTTGGCCTGAGAGATACTCTATCTTTATGAAAAACCAAGTACAGAGGTTTTACAGACAAAGCTTGAAGCTCTGAAACCCTTCTGGCAGAAGAAATCGCAACAAGAAAGGCAGTTTTCCACGATAGAAATTTTAAATCACATGTTGCTGCCGGTTCGAAGGCGAGAGAAGTTAAGGCACATAACACCACATCAAGATCCCATGGAGGAGCAGGATGAGAAATTGGATGTCGTAAAAGCGCAGCACCTTTCATGAAGGTCTTACACAATCTGTTGCTCATTAAAGGTGGGTTTATAGACTCGTGAAAATTGGAAATAGCTGCCAATTGAACCTTGATGGTAGAGACTGAAGAGCCTTGATTGAAAAGGAGAATTAGAAATTTCAGGACTTCTGATACGGGAATAGTGATGGGATCCAGGCCTCGGAGTTGAGCCCAAATAGCGAATCTCTTCCATTTGCTAGAATACAATTTCTTAGTAGCAGACTTGTGGGCCGAAGATAAGATGTGTACAACTTCCAGGTCTAAGGTATGATTCCTGACTATAGTCGGAAGAGGAGGAGCCAAGCCATCAATTTTAAGGTGTGTAGGGACTGGTGGAGTAGTCCCGACTGATGAACCAATAGGTCTGGGATCTGATCCAGCAACCATGGATCTTCCAGTGCATATTTCCGAAGATAGGGAAACCATACCTGACGAGGCCAGTAAGGAGCAACTAAGATCATTTTGCTCCCCAAGTGAGACGCCTTTTGGATCACTCTGGGAAGGAGGGGAACTGGGGGAAAAGCATAATGCAAGCCGGGGGGCCACGGATGGGCTAGTGCGTCCATAGGGCGCTCCCCCTGAGCCGGGGTGAGGGAGAAGAACTTTTTGCACTTCGCATTCAGCGGGGTTGCGAAGAGGTCACAACAAGGAATTCCCCATTTGTTGAAAATCTGATTTGCAACGGTAATGTTCAGAGACCACTCGTGTGGAGAGAGGATAGTTCTGCTCAGTCTGTCGGCTATCACATTGGACTTGCCAGGGATATGAGTCGCCACTAGAAAACATTTGGTCGACACTGCCCATTCCCAAACTCTCATGGCCTCTCTGCAAAGAGGGTAGGATCTGGTCCCTCCCTGTTTGTTTAGGTACCAGACAACTGACATGTTGTCGGAGTGAACGGCAATTACGCCCTGAGGGAGGTAAACGTGAAGGGCTTGTAGGGACAGAAGCACCGCCCTCATTTCCAAGATGTTGATATGAAGTAGGGTCTCTTCCGAATGCCATTTGCCTTGGACTGACCTGCCCGGGGAATGCCCCCCCCCCCATCTGGGAGGCGTCCGTAGTCAAAGTGGCCACAGGAGGAGGCGGAACAAAGGGTCGTCCCTGATCCAGATTGGAGGGCACCAGCCACCAGCGAAGGTCCCGTTTGCAGGTTTCCGTGATCCATATGAGGTGACTGAGACGGAGATCCTGAAAGGACCACTGAGTTGAAAGAAGCCACTGGAGAATTCTCATCTGTAACCTTGCTAGGGGAACTAGAAGAACCGTGGCGGACATAGATCCCAATAGCTGCAGGACCATTCTGGCTGGGGCTTTGGATCTGGGAAGTAAGGCACCAACTTGAGCCTGTATGGTTTGTATCCTTTCTGTAGGTAGATAGACTCGCATTCGGTTTGAGTCTATCTCTGCTCCGATGAATCTTATGCGTTGAGATGGCAGCAACACAGACTTTGGCCAATTGAAGGTGATTCCAAGGGAAGTGCCCAGTGATATAGTGGCTTGTAGGCTCCGGAATAGTAGATGCTTGGAGGCGGCAGTTAGGAGCCAGTCGTCTAGATACAGAAACACCTGGAATCCTAGACTTCTCAGGTGAGCAGTCACGACCGCCAAACATTTGGTGAACACCCTGGGGGCTGTGGTGAGACCAAAGGGCAGCGCGCGGAACTGAAAATGACTGTCTCCTAGGCTGAAGCGCAGATGTCTCCTGGACGCTTGATGTATCATGATATGAGATCTATGGAGCACATCCAAACACCTTTCTCCAGCAGTGGGAGAATGGATTGTAGGGTGACCATTCGGAACTTGGACTTTTTGACTGAACGGTTTAGAATGCTGAGATCCAAAATGGGCCTCAAGCCCCCGGTCTTTTTTGGCACCAAAAAGAATCTTGAGTAAGTCCCTAATCCGATCTGGTCTTCAGGGACCGGTTGGATGACTCCTTTTTGCAGCAGCTTTGAAACTTCTGAGGCTGCAATTTCCCGTTGACTGGGTGGCGGGTCCAGGATTTTTTTGGACTGAGGTGGGGAGTGAGAAAAAGGGATAGCGTAACCTCCGGCGACAATTCGAAGCACCCATCGGTCCCGAGTGATACCTTCCCAGGCTTTTAGGTGCCTCGAAAAACGACCCCCGACTGGCTCCGGAGCTGCACAGTCGGGCAATCCCTCAGGGACTGTGAAAGGCTGAAGAGCCACGAAAGGACTCGCGGTCTCCAGTGTTGCGGGGGCCTCTGCCGCCTCTGGGACGGCGTCTTCCATAAGAATTTCCCCCTCCTCTGCCTCTAGAAGAGGGATCGTCCTGCTGTGAGGGGTAAGACTTCTGAGAACTACGGAACCACATTTTCCCTCCTCTTTTAGCCTTGGGGTAAGGCCGAAAGGGAGTGGAAAATCGTGCCCCTACGGCAGTCAAAGTCTTACCTTCTTGCTCGCAGCGGGTCAATGTGTCCTTTACCTTGGGTCCAAACAAAGAGGACACATCAAAGGGGGCGTCGGCAAAGGAAGACTTAAAGGCCTCCGCAAAATGACACAGGCAGAGCCAGGCTTGATTCCGTAGAGCAATGCCTGTACCCGCCGCTCTACTCGCCCCTTCGGCCGCATAAGAAATGAGCCTCATGGACGAGTTTGATATGGATGACAATGTAGCCAGCTGAGAGCCAACTGTCTGGGCCAGCTGCTCAGGCAGGTTACCCAAGAGGGTATCTGAAAGTTCCTTAATCAGATCCCTCTGAAATCTGGTAAAGTGCGTTAGATAGTTCAGGGACCTTAAAGTAAAGGCCACTGAACATAGGGTGCGCTTACCGTACCGATCCATGCTCCTGGACTCCTTATTAGGAGGATGGACGGACGTCGAAGCCTCTGCTACATCTTGCTGGGTAGCAGATGCCACCACCAAGGCATCTACAGCCACACCTTTCGTCAAGAACTCCTTATCTGGGGGTGCTGACAGGAACTTATTTGGACGAGCAGGCACCGGTTCCACAGAGTCTGGGTGTTCCCACGCCCTTCGACAGATCAAATCTAGGAGCTCGTCGAAGGGCGGAGACACCCAGGAGGCGGAGGGCTGAGCCCCGAAGGCCTTAAGGAACACCGACTCGTCAGCAGAAGGGGGTTTGGATTGCCAGCCGCCTCATTGTTTAAGGGCTTCCAGGATGTCTGCAAAGGAGACATCATCTGAGGACGACTTAGGGGACCCCTCTGCATCATCAAGATCAGGGTCTGATGTGAGAGACTCATCGGGGGAGTCAACGTGCTTCCTCTTGCACAATCTTTTCCTGGGGGGTTCCTCCGAAGAAGCTTCAGAGGGACCTCCAGGAGGGGGGGGAACCCCCAGTGGGGGTAACCTCAGGCCCCGGGGCTCCGCTGCCTAAGGACAGGGGAACTGCCAAAGACCCAGTCTCCGTATGCAGGGAAGGTGCTGGGGAGACCGTGGAGGTAGCCAAAGAACATTTGGCTAACGCACTCCTCATGGCCCTGAAGGCGGGACCACCAGAATCCTGGGAAGGTCCCACCTCCGTGGCCACAACGGTAGACGGTACCCCCGCAGCCGACGCACCGAGAGGAAGGCTTGGGACCGAAAGCATCAATCCCGAAGCATCCCCCCCGGGGCCGACAGAGGAGGTCCACGTACTGAACTCCGACTCGAGAGCCGGGGTTGGAGTAAGGGTCGGGCCCGACCCGAAAACCTCCATCGGCTCCACCAGCACCGGCTCCAACGGTGCCGAGGCTGTTGGAGGAGGAACCATAACAACAGGGTGGACCATCGGCGCTGGAGCCGAAACTAACTTTTGGAACACCGGAGACTGGAAAAGTCTTAGGAGCACCCTGTCGATGTCCGAATCAGACATCTTGGAGGATCTAGATGACACCGATCGGGTCCGAACCGACTTCTCCATCGGCTCCATAGGACTAGGGGACCAGCTCCAAATGGATTCGACTACTATCGGCTCCGAGGGAGACCTCAAAACAATTTCCCTCGGTGCCGATGAGGGCTTCGGCGCCGAAGGGGAAGAGTCTGAGCCGGCAACCCTCATCGGCTCCAGAATCAGTGGAGCCGATGAAGGTGACCCGCCTCTCGATGCCCCAGTCCTCGGCTCCGAAACCAGAGGGGTCGAGACTGGAGGCATCGAGGCAGACCGTTCCGCCCTCGGCTCCGAAGTCCGTGGAGCCGATGGAGAAGCCTGCCTAGGTTTCTTGGCAGTCGGTTCTGACAGACTGGTCGGAGCCGACGCTTTTTTCTTCTTGGTAGGAGAGGAAGAGGAAGATAAGGCCTCCTCGAAGGAGGGTTTAATCAGCCCTTTTAATATTAATTTATTCTTCCTCTCTTGGAGGACTCTAGCAGAAAAGGCGTGACACACGCTACAGGACTCCTGTAGGTGCTTGGCGCCTAAACAATATACGCACGAGGAGTGGTCGTCAGTTATCGACATTTTGTAACCACACCTCGCGCACTTTTTAAACCCAGAGGGTCTATGTTCCTTAGACATGCTGACTTAACAGGTTACTAGAAAAAACAAGTGAAAGTAGCTGTACAGTGAGAGATTTTACCACAAAGAAAACTTAAACCAAGTTTTTTTTTTTTTTTTTTAACAAGTTAAGTACACAAAGTCAGAACAATATACAATATCACTCAGGACAAAAATTACAGAAAAGGAGGGTCAAGACCCTCTAACTTAAGCAGGTACTTGACCTCCAGAAAAAAAACGGTAGATAAAGAATAGGGGAAGGCCCCTCTAACTTAAATGGGAAACCTTCCCTTAAACCAAAACACAATTTCTCTCAAGAAAAGTTATCAAACACACTCGTACAACAACAATAGCTGTTAAAACAGCTTTTGGGGTAAAAATAGCAAAATTCCTGACAGGAAACTTTGAAGAAAACAGTACTTAGCTCAGCCAAGTTGAGACCACGTCCTAGCTTGTAAGCGGCAAACGAGATCTGGGGGATTAGTGGTGGCGCATCCTGGGATAAGAAATAGCTCAGCCAATAAGAGGCTTCGCTCTATAGCATAGCGTGCCGAGTCGGAGCCGAGGGATCGGCTCCGAGCCCATCAGTATAGAATGTAGGCGAGATAGGATCACATAACATCACTGCATTGATGGGCCTAAACAATATCCAAGGATGCCCGCTAAATAGCATGAAACACTACCTATCAGACCCACTGGAATCACTATTTAACTGCAGCCTCCAAATAGGTTTTATGTCTCACAAATGGAGAAGAGCAACAATCACCATTTCTGCACAAAGCTGGGCCATCTGCAGACCCTGGAAACTACAGACCCTTAAGTCTCACTAGTCTAATATGCAAAACCATGGAAAGAATTATCATGGAAATGAAAAATAATGATATAAGAAACCTCCAGACACAAGACCCAACCCAATTTGGTTTCATCAAGGGCAGGTCATGCCTATTCAACCCAGTGGACAGTCAGCAAAGCAATGGATGAGGGTAAAATGGTTTACACTGCCTATCTTGACAAGGCTAAGGCATGCGAAAGAATACCCTACTTGGGTATTGTTGAAAAATTAAAGACATTAGATAAAAACCCTTATGTCACTTGGTGGATAGCCAGCTGACTCACAGACAGGAGCCAGGAAGTTAGAATTGGGGAGCCCATCTCAACAAAGGCGCCAGGCACAAGCAAAGTCCCTCAGAGATTGGTCTGGGGATCCCTCTATTTGGTATTTACTTCTCTGAAGTCACGGATAATGTCAAGGGCCTCTGACTGACCAAACTTGCAGATGACTGTGAACTAAGAGCAGGCATAGAGTCCTCCACTCACACTAATAGTGTCCAAGAAGGACTATCACAGACAAATAACTTGTGTCAGAGCCATAGACTGATACTAAATGCCAAGAAATGCATAATAATATCCATTAGGAAGCCATCCACCCCTGGTAACCATCATATTGACAATATACCCCAGAGCTGAACCAGTAGTCAGGGACACACATACACAGTAATCTAGGTTTTGAATATCACAAGTATACAGCAGTGAGGAAATCATTTTATGTTGTGCACCATATAAACAAAGTTATGACATCTTGGTCAAAGGAGGTCATTGTCCCACTATATTCAGTATTCATCAGACCAATAATTCAGTACAATGCTCGTTTTGGTATGTACGTAACCAGGCACATCCAACAACTGGAATATTCACAGAGGTTCCTCACTAAAAAAATGCAGGAAATAAGTAACAAGCCCTATGCAGACTGCCTCAAAACACTATCCTTGTATTTTGTCTTCTGCAAGCTGTTGAGGGGAAGGCTATGCCTGGCATACAAGGCATTATTGTATCCATCCTGATGCACCTCTTGATATCTGCAGAACAAACAGCACCACAATTCCTCATTCAAAAAATGTAAACCTTGCCTGTGATATGAAAAGGACCTGCTGGAGAGACAAGTATGTATCCCAGAGACTACCCCTTTTATGGAACAGGCTTCCCCATACATGTGAAGTGGAATTCCTCCCTAACCCAGTTAAAGTGTAACTTGGAATGCTGGATGGGGAACAGGAAATTCACCCGTGGTTTGGCACCTATGTCTCTAATGGATACAGGCAGTCTGTAAATGACTCATCTTGTAGGCCTCGGCTTGTAAATATTTCATTTCCCAAGCCCTTGCTTACACTTATCAAGGGTACCAGAGCTTGTCAGAGATTTGAGATGCATGGCTAGTCTTAAAAAGATGCTAGTAACCATTGCCTAGTACATGCTAATGAACCAATGAACCAATGTGCAAAACACAGCCCCCCCCCCACACACACATTAATTGTAAGCAATCCTCTCAAGTGTCCAGATTTTTCCCTCATATTATTGTTCTAGTCCTCATAAAATCTTTGTTTTTTTTGTCAAATCATTCAGGACTGAAGTCACTAAATAGTGACAGACATTTGAGTTTCAGACTTTATACCAATCAGAAAATGTATGTTAACACTAATCTTGTTTTTCTAGCAACTTTTAACACTAATCTTATTTTTCTAGCAACTTTCAAATTTATGAGGGCACTATTTAAACATGTCTCTACCTGTGGCACTTCGACCCTCCATTACTGTTGGCTTTGTCCAGAATTCTTGAACTAAGAGGTTGAGAGTTATGATTCTAATGCACAGAAATTACAGCTTGCCAGTAAAAACTCTGCATGTTGCTTTTTCATTAAACACTGCATCAAAAATATCAGTACCCATCCACTTGTTTAAAAAGAGATGTTTACAGGACTGCTGAGTTTTCAAATAAATGCTTACTTCAGCTATATAAAATCTTTAATTATTTTTCTGAAAGTCAGATTATATTCATATATTAGTCTGACTTTAGATGACTGCTTGTGGTAAAAGTTCAAATAAATAGTATTCTCATCTCATATGTCTACTGGATTTAAAAACCTGCAAACAACTGTATATATTCTGTGTTAATAACTCAAATGTTTTCTTCACGGAAACCAAGTCCACTGATGACAGCAAGGCAAGCTATAGGTTTTTAGGTGTGTACTAGGCTAATGGCCCTGGAGCCTTTGCAAGCCTAGCTCATAGGATTACCCTGGCATCGTGCCACCCGACCTTAGCTCCCAGTGTCTCTGTCGAGTAAAGACACTGGAGTGATCCCTGGGGTGAATTTTCTATTTCCCATCCACTCATCAAGATTTCTCTTGAAGAGGGCCAGTGAGGTGCTCTGCTTGACATGTACGGGAAAGTCTATTCCATAGCATGGGCAGTCTCTGGGTTATGAATCTGTCCCTCCAGCATGTTCTGTTGATTGTGGTAATGAGGTTGAGGTTTCTAGAGCGTGTAGTGCCGAGGTATTGGGATTTCTTTAGATGCAGCATTTCTAAAAGAGCTGGGTCAGACATGGCTTTGCAAGTCAAGCAGAGATCACCTCTAAGTAGGCGATATGAGACAGAGAATAGTTGGAGTTTTTTTTAGTCTGTGCATATAGGACAAATGTTTAAGGCCTAGGATCCTCCTTGTGAGGAACTTTTGTGGCCTCTCCAGTTGTTGCAGATGTTAAGTGAGGTACATGCCAAATGGGGCATTATACTCAATGACTGGTCTAATGAGGGAAGAGTAGAGGGAGACAATGACCTCTTTATTCCTGGATGCAAAACCCTTCGTGATGAGATGTGCCACATAGAAGGACTTTCTGACCACAGTGGCAATGTGGTGGTCAAAAGAGAGGTTGCTATCAACCTGTATTTCTAGATCTCTTATAATGCCTTCTGTGTTCAGTGGACTACCACTGATGTGGTAATTCATGGGAACCGGGTTTTTCCAAAAGGAGATGAAGACACTTTTTGTGGCATTGAGCTTAAGGCCATGGTTCTGACACCAGTTGTTGGTCTCAGTAAGGCCCTTCTGTAGGCTGTCAACATCATTCGGGGAGTTAATAATAGCTCCCAATGCAATTGTCTGCAAACTTTGTCAGACAGAGTCCCTTCGTGTTGGCCTGGACTTCAGAGAAGTAGATACCAAACAGGATTGGACCTGGGACCAAACCCTGTGGGACTCCATTCGTGACAGGTCAGCAATCTGACTTGGAGTCAGCTACTTTCACACTGTGGGTTCTACCTGTGAGCCTGTTTGCAACCTACCTAGTGATATAGGGGTTGATGCTTAGCTTAGTGAGTTTTTCTATGATTCCTGAGTGGGGAATGGTATCAAAGGCCTTGGCCAGATCAAGGTAGGCTGTATGAACCACCTTGCCTTCATCCACAGCTCTGGTGACTGACTCAAAGAAGTTTTCCAAGTTGAGCAGGCATGATCTATCCTTCCCAAAACCAAATTGTGGGATCCAGAGTTTGGAGATTCCCTATATCCTTGTTTATTAGGTCCATGATGATGCGTTCCATAGATTTGTATACCGGACTCGTCAGGCTAATGGGGCGATAGTTCCCAGGGTCTGTAGTTGCTCCTCCTTTGTGGAGAGGGATGACTGTAGCAATGCACCATTCGGTAGGGACAAAGCCTGAGGTGAGGCTGTGATTGAACAGGGCACACAGGTGAGCTGCCAGTTCACTCTGTAGTTCATGTAGAACACAGCCAGGGATATTATCAGGTCCCATAGAAGCTGTATGCTTGGCCTTGGACAGTGCTGTTTTAACCTGTGCAGCAGTAATACTGGTTGCCTGGCAATCTACTGGTATTGTGACTGGTCCCTTGGTTGGGGAGAGAGGGGTAAACCTGGAACTGAATCTGTCGGCCAGTATATTGGCAATGTCTGTTGGCTTGGTATAGGAGGTACCATTGTGCAGTAGCACAGGGCAAATATTGGGAATTGCCATGGAGATTCTTTGCATAACTATAGAAGGCCTTGTGGTCTTTATTAAAACTATTTAAGCATACAAACTTAGCAGTGATTATTATTGGGTAATAATCATTTTTCAATGTTTTGCATTGGTCACAACATGCTACTTCATTATTTTTGGGCTTCAGTTTAAATTTAAGTCTTTTTCTGCCTTATGGGAACACCATATCAAGCAAACTGGATCACTGGTCAAAGAAAGAATTTCAATTACCTTAAAGCACAGTCCAGCTGCTAAAACCTATTATACCAAACAATGATATTTTCCTGTTAACATTACCTTATTTGTGCATCATTACCTGATTGCCTAAATGAACGTCTAATGCAAATAAGACAGAATAACTTTGCTCTTTCACATTAATTATTACTACTACAAACTAGATGTACAGACACAGTAGCTCTGTAATGAGTTGCTTTATTCACTGTACACAAATGAAGAACATTTTTTTCTTTTTTACCTTGACATTTAAACTAATAGCAGTTAAGTGTTCCATACTACTGTAGCTTAGAAACACAGCCAATAAAAACAAGGTCCACAATTACGGCACAGAAAGAAGACAGTAAAGTAGTCACTCAGAAGCAGCAGAGATCACTACCGTTATGATAACATTAGTAAGTCAGTACAGTATGCCTATTTTTTTCTCTCCTTAACCGAAGCGTGGTTCCTCTGTGCAAATTAGGGAAGGCAAGCCACTGACAACATTGATCAAGAAAACGTTAAGATGATCAAGACAACTACTACGATGTTGTGCTGACAATTGTACATCACTTTTCTTTTCCCACTGACTGACCTCTATTGAGCACTAGATCAACAGCTTGTGTGTGACATAGCAGACAAGTTGCTGACCCTGACTTTGCACCTGTAAGATCAGTACTACTTTCATTGCAATCTCTCTAAGGAATGTATCACTCTCTAAATAAGATCTGCACTTTTCCCCTCCCATGTCAATTAAATATTCATATCAAAAGAGACAACTTCCGCCACCCAGAAAAGTCATCATATTGTCCAAATAATCTGACTGAACCATCAGATTTCAGTCCCCATTTAGTGAACAGTCTTATGCACCTTCAGATTACAGATCTAGCTGATGACAAACCATGTGCTGGATTGTACAGAAATAACTGACTGTTAAAAGTTTAAAGGAACCTGACTAAAATGTTCAAGAGATACATCCAAAAAGCAGCCCTAAAGCAGATCTTCCTGAAAACAGAAATTTTATTCTTCAAATATAAACCTGCGGTCTATAAAGATACTCTACAACGTTTTGGCTAAGAACCTACATTTATCTTGCACATTAGTGGGATTTGCTGATTTCATGTGGAAACGGATACCTCACAGCTGTCTAACTCCTGTTGTCTTTATAGGTTCATAGGTTGGCACTAGGCTATCAGCCCTAGGGCCTATACAAGCCTAGCCATAACAATTCCCTGGCTATTTCTTCCCACACTATTTACTTCCCTGGACCTCTGTCTAGCAGGGTGACTGACATGATCCCCGGGGTGAATTTCCTTTCTTCCATCCAATCGTCAAGGTTCCTTTTGAAGAGGGCCAAAGAGGCACTCTGACATGTATGGGCAATCTATAGAGTCTGGGGAGGCTCTGGGTCAGGAACCTATCTCTCCAGTATGTTTTGTTTATTGTGATGACAAGGTTTAGATCTGGAGTGTGTGGCTCTGAGGGATTGGGATTTCTTTAAGTGTAGCATGTCCAACAGCTCTGGGTTTGACATGGCTTTGTATGTTAAGCAGAGATCGCCTCTGAGTAGATGATATGCGACAGAGTATAGCTGGAGTTTTTTAAGGCGGTCAGCGTACGGCATCTGCTTTAGGCCTGTGATTCTTTTAATGAGGTATTTCTGCGGCCTTTCCAGTTGTTGCAGATGTTTTGAGAGGTACATACCAAACGGGGCGTTGTATTCTATAATGGGTCTAATGAGGGATGAGTACAGTGGGACAATGACCTCCTTTTTTCTGGATGAAAAGCCCTTAGTGATGAGGTGTGCCACATAGAAGGATTTCCTGACTGTTGTGGTGATGTGGTTATCGAAGGTGAGACCACTGTCCACCTGTGTCCCTAAGTCTCTTATCTCACTTTTGGTGTTTAGTGTACTGCCACCTATATGGTAATTCACGGATACATGTTTTTTCCCAAAGGGGATAACTATACATTTCTTGGCACTGAGCTTGAGCCCATAACTCTGGCACCAAGCATCTGTTTCTGTAAGGCCCTTTTGTAGAGTATCCACATCATTTGAGGATTCAAAAATGGCTCCCAGTTTGCAGTCATCTGCAAACTTTGTTAGCCAGAGTCCCTTAGTGTTGGCCTGTACTTCAGAGAAGTAGATGCCAAACAAGAGCGGTCCCAGGACTGAACCCTGGGGTACTCCACTTGTCGAGAGCTGGATTTGGAGTCGGCTACCTTTACAGTGTGGGTTCTATCAGTAAGCCAGTTAGCAACCCATTGGGTGACGTAGGGATTAATGCCCAGCTTAGTAAGTTTATATATGATTCCAGAGTGGGGGATGGTGTCAAAGGGCTTGGCAAGGTCTAGATAGGCTGTGTGGACCACCTTACCCTTGTCCATGGCTCTGGAGACTGATTCGAAGAAGTCAATCAGGTTCAGGAGACAAGACCGGCCCTTCACGAACCCAAACTGGGTGGGGTCCAGTGTTTGAAGATTGCCAATGTCTTTGTTTATAAGTTGCATGATAATACGCTCCATAGCCTTGCAGATAACACTTGTCAGACTGACGGGACAGTAGTTTCCGGGATCCAAGGTGGATCTCCCCTTGTGGAGTGGGATAACTGTAGCTCTGCGCCACTCAGTGGGCATGAAACCTGAGGTGAGGCTATGATTAAACATGACACTTAGGTGAGGTGCCAGTTCATATTGTAGTTCTTGTAGTACACAGCCGGGGATGTCATCTGGTCCCATGGATGCTGTATTCTTAGCTTTGGAGAGTGCGTTTTTTACCTGTGTGGCCGTTATTACTGGAATTTGGCAATCTTCTGGTATTGAGATGGGCCATTTAGGGGGTGAGAGGGGGATGAAGCTGGCACTGAATCGATCTGCCAGAATACTGGCAATATCCTTGGGATCAGTATATTTAATGCCATTCTGTTTTAGCTCAGAGCAGATCTGAGCATTGCCATTTAGATTCTTGACATAGTTATAGAATGCCTTGTGGTTGTCTTTGGAATCTTTGCCAATTTTATTTTCGTAACTAGCTTTGGAGGATTTTATGAGAGATCTCAATTTCTTACTGAGGCTAGTAAGGGAGTATTTTGCATCCTGGGATTTTCCTCTTTTCTGCAACAGTTTCTTCCTTTTGTTGTAAAGTTTGTTTATGGCAGGGGACCACCAGACTGGCTTCCTTTTTTTGGATGAGAGCATCTTGGTTCTATTTGGGATGGAACTATTCATGCATGAGTGGATGTGCTCGTACAGTGCCTTAGTGTAGGATTCAGCAGTTGAACTTTCAGTTCCCATCTGCATGGGTGTCATGAATTTTGTCACTTCTGACTTGAGTAGCATGAAGCTGGCTTTGGAGAAGTTTTTTATGGAGGTGCCCTTACTGGGGGGTGGGGGTGGGATGTGGATGTTAAGGGTGATTAGCTTATGGTCAGACCTGACTAACGAGAAGGTGACCATAGGTGTGGAGCATCGATTTCCCATGTTGGTAATGACTAGGTCTAGGATACTGGAGGCCCTGGTGGGACTATGGATTAGTTGATCCAGGGCATTGGAATTTATGAATTCCAAGAACCGTTGGGCAAAGGTGTTGGTACATGAGTAGTTTTCCCAGTTAATGGCAGGGTGGTTAAAATCACCCAGTATTAGGGTGTTTGGTTCTATCTTAATATTTTCCAGTATGTTTAGAAAGGTGTAGTGAGAATCTCTGGGTATGGTGGGGGATCTGTAGCAAGCTACAATTTGGATTGCAGTCTTACCTAGTGTTAGCTGCACCTGGAGAATTTCAGACGCATTGTGTTGGGCAACTAGCCTGGTGGTGTGAATATCCTTGGTGAATATTAACACTCCTCCACCTTTAGAGTTTTGGTGCTGGTTTGGTGGCCGAAAAGTGTGGTAAGAGTTGTAGCCTGGTATTGCAGGGGTGCTCTCTGGAGCCTTGAACCAGGTCTCAGTTACTGCACGGATATCGATGTTCTCCATTTTTAGGAGTGCCTCGAGAATTTATCCAAAGTTTACTTACATAAGTCAGCAAAGTCATCTGTTTTCTTGCTCACAGAGTTTCTAGGTTCATAGGCTGGTACTAAGCTATCGGCCGTAGGGCCTATACAAGCCTAGCCATAACAATTCTATGGCTATTTCTTCCCACAGTATTTATTTCCCTGGACCCCTGTCTGACTGACGTGATTCCCAGGGTGAATTTCCTATCTTCCATTCAATCATCAAGGTTCTTTTTGAACAGGGCCAAAGAGGCGCTCTGCTTGACATGTATGGGCAGTCTATTCCAGAGTCTGAGGAGTGTCTTGGTCAGGAACCTATCCCTCCAGCATGTTTTGTTCATTGTGATGATAAGGTTTAGATCCCTGGAGCATGTCTCTCTGAGGGATTGGGATTTCTTTAAGTGTAGCATACCCAACAGCTCTGGGTTTGACATAGCCTTGTATGTTAAGCAGAGATTTTTTTTATTTTTATTTATTTATTTTACATTTGTTTACCGGGCTAGTCCAACTGGATATATTTCCATTTTCAGCAAAGGCCCGGGGAGAAAAGCTCCACATTAAGGTTAGTACAAACAAGTCATCAAATAAAGAAAGCAAAAAATGGTTAGTAAAAAAATACATACAGAATTAAGGTGCAAACAAAAAAATATAGGAGAAAGTTTATGCTAGAAAGGACATATTACTTCTATTTACAGTAAAGGAATAGGAGAGTTATACTTTAGAAGGACATTCATAAAGAGTAAATATATATAAGCAATTAAAAAAATGCAACCATCTAGCTTTGTTAAATTAAATTAAAACAGAGACTAATTAACAAAGGTATTTTGAGCTAGTTCTTCAGAAGGGAGAGAGTAGGAGGGGGAGGAGAAGATAAAGCTCATTAGTAGAATCATAAGATTAGTCAGGATTGATGCATGGGCATAGCCAGAGTGTTTTTAGGTGTTGTTTGAGTTTTTGTTTAAAGAGGAAAGGTGATGACGTAGTACTTAGAGTGGTAGGTAGTGAGTTCCAGTGTTTACCTATGGTGTTAGAAAAAAGTGAATCGCCTGCAATGTTATTGGACTTAGTTAGCTTCACAAGAGGTTTATTAGAAGAGCGCAGTGAATTTAGATTAGAATAGGGGGATATGAGATCAGAAAGTATGGGGTATTTTCCGTTTGGTGAAATAACCTGTGTATAAAGGTAAGTTGGGAGACTAGTAGTGTATTTTTCAATTCTAGCCAGTTTAGTTGTAATAGATTATGACAGGGTGAGTTCTAAATGGATTTCCAGTAGCAAATCTAGCAATGCTATTGTATGCATTTGCTAGTTTAGTAAGGTTTTTTTTCTTTAAGTTAGTGTATATGGGAGAGGCATAAAGAAGAGTGGAAATAAGATGAGATTGAGCGAGTGTAATTTTAGCCTGTGGAGATAGAAAGGTTTTAATTCTAAATAAGGAGCCAAGCTTTCTATTTACGGTTTTGATAGTGTTATTAATGTGGTTATCAAAAGTGAGGTAATTGTCAATTGTAATACCTAACAGTTTTGTGGCAGAGTCAGGGACTATGTGTGTACCATTATTAGAGGTAATAGAGATCATCTGATATGCGACAGAGTATAGGTGGAGTTTTTTTAGATGGTCAGCATAGGGCATCTGCTTTAGGCTGTGATTCTTTTGGTGAGGTATTTAAGCAGCCTTTCCAGTTGTTGCAGATGTCTTCAGAGGTACATACCAAACAGGGCAGTGTATTCTCTAATGGGTCTAATGAGGGATGAGTACAGTGGGACAATGACCTCCTTTTTTCTGGATGAAAAGCCCTTAGTGACGAGATGTGCCACATGGAAGGACTTCCTGACTGTTGTGGAAATGTGGTTATCGAAGGTGAGACCACTGTCCACCTGTGTCCCTAAGTCTCTTATCACACTTTCTGTATGTAGTGTACTGCCACCTATGTGGTAATTCATGGGTACATGTTTTTTCCCAAAGGGGATAACTATACATTTCTTGGCATTGAGCTTGAGCCCATGGTTCTGGCACTAAGCATCTGTTTCTGTAAGGCCCTTTTTATAGAATATCCACATCATTTGGGGATTCAATAATGGCTCCCAGTTTGCAGTCATTTGCAAACTTTGTTAGCCAGAGTTCCTTAGTGTTGGCCTGTACTTCAGAGAAGTAGATGCCAAACAAGAGCGATCCCAGGACTGAACCCTGAGGTTCTCCACTTGTCACTTGTCTGGAGCTGGATTTGGAGTCAGCTACTTTTACAGTGTGGGTTCTGTTAGTAAGCCAGTTGGCAACCCATCAAGTACGTAGGGATTAATGCCCAGCTTAGTAAGTTTATCTATGATTCCAGAGTTGGGGATGGTGTCGAGTTTTATTCAGTGCAGACAGTTTTAAATGCAAAATGGTGAAAACAGGTTTTAATACTGTTTCAGTCAATGCTCATCGACCCCTAATTTGTCAGGACAAGAGCTATTATTATATTATATTGTGGAAAAGAAGGACATTTAGTTAACAGTTGTGACAAAAAGAAATGTTATATATGTGGTATAACATGACATGAAGCAAAAAAGTTTGAACTTGAATGTTATAAATGTAAAAAAACAACATTTATTGATGTATTGTAATGAAAAAGAGAATGAGCAAAGCAGTATAAATCACAGTATACCAGAAACATCAAGAAAGGACTGATGATGAGACAGAAATAAAAACTTCAGAAAAAAGTGAGTTGCTAAAAAAATAATGAAGGAGATGATTAAGAAACAGAATAAGAAGTTAGTGATGAAGAATGCATAAGTTCCAAAATGGTTAGAGGGAAAAATAATTCCACTGGTAGAAGAGTTAAAGACAGAAAAAGAACATTTAAAGCCACTAATATCATGGAAAAGAATGGAAATGGATAAACTTTTCTTGTAAGAAATTAGTATAGGATGGCATCTCCTAAACTAAGAAACAGGGAAAGGAATAATTTAAAAATTCTTTTAGTTAATGTTAATAGTATGAAAAATATTACTAGAAGGATAGCAATTTTAGAATGGTATAACAAATGTGACATTGATATACCTAATTTATTCTGGAGGATATAAAAATTCTGACACATGAAGAAATATTAAAGACACAAAAAATATGGGACTGGGAAATAATATGAAACATAGACATTGAATAGTGTTTAGGAATAGTAATTCTATGTAGAAGAGTAGTAAAAATTCTGCATACATTATTAGTAAAAAAAAGAGAATACTAACAATTATAGAAGTAAGACGGCAAGAAAAGTGCATAGAATTATTGATGGTAAAAAACATGAAATCCAAAAGCACAGCTTAAAAAAACAAATGAAACTTTAATTGTACAAGTAGGTAAGCGCTTTCACATCTCAAAGGGCGCTTCATCAGACCATAAAAATATAGCACAAACACACTACTTAAATGCACAACTTGAAAGAATGCAACTGCCAACGCTATTTGAACAAGTCATGTGACTTCAGATGCAGTTTTAAAGGTAGTCTCTTTCAGAGCTCATCCCTTATCTGCTTGAAGCCTAATAATCCATCTCATTTCAAATGCCTCTGTTTTATTAGTAAGATCTCTCATTCCCATAATCTCTGAAATCAGCTGCAGCAATAAAAAAGTAAAAGTGCGACCAGAACCTTTAGAAGATGTATGCTTAGTTAGTGCACTATTCCTATCTAATTTATGAATTTCATAAAGGTGTTCACATATATGTTCACGAAGGGAATGGTTGGTCTTGCCCAAATAAAAGACCGGGAAGGCTTAGCACTTAGTTTATTACACTAGGTTCTTACTCATACAATCAGCATAAAAGAAAAAGTATATACTTTCATGGTAGCAGGGTGAATAAAAACTCTCTCCTGGTCTATATTTTTACATATACTGCAAGTCCTACAACTATAGGTCCCTGTATATTTTGAAGCAGCATGTGAAGCATAGCTACCTTTGTTACATAAAACTGCATTTCAAAGATTTCAAAGATTTCCATTTTCTTAAAATAGAACCTGGGTGCCACCCCCAACCCCCCAGCACCACCACTTTCTTAATCCTATCATCTACTGTCAGAATCTGCAAGTTCTTCTTCAAGATTTCACAAACATTATTAACATTAGAAGAACAGAAAACAGGTACCCCTAATTTGTCAGGACAAGAGCTATTATTAAAATCCTCAGATCTATTAGAAACCTGTGGATTTGAAAAAATATGGTTTAGCTTTCCAAAATCAATCTAAACATGGTTATGGCACAATGGGAAACCATACAGGCTTTAGTTAACAACCAGTTTTAGAGCCATATTCGCTACTATAAACGCTTTCTCTAAAAGAGTATTTAGAATTTCTGAACTCTGACTTTGTTACTGAGATTCGCTATGAATTTCTCAGGGATAGAAGTTGATTTTCTAGATGTGCTATTAAAAATTCAGACTTTAGCTTGATTACTAAGTTATTTAGGAAACCATGCAGAAAGAATAATGTTCTGCATAAGAACAGTATGCACCCCCCCCCCCACACACACACACACATACATATATAGGAATGTTATCAAGGGGCAAGGGTTGAGAATGCCTAGACTTAATAATGATGAAAGTTTTAAAGGTGCTTTAAGTAACCTGAAGAAAGAATTTTCTGACAGGGGATACTCAAAGAAATCAATAGCTTTTTAACCTCTGATAGTACAGATAGGTTTGGGAAAGCGGTACTTTTCCGTTATCGGGGCAACACTTATAAAATGCTAGCGCTTGCACAGTTGTAAGCGCTGAAGTGGTTGTTTCGAAAGTCCAAGAAACCGACATGAAGCACCCTTATTTTTACTGCCTTGCAACGACTCAAACTGAGAAAATGTAAGAAAAAAATGGGAGCACTGATTGGTCAAACCGACAACTGTCATATTTGTCCTACATTAAATAATTTACGAGTATTTGCTTTGTTTTCCCTATTAAGGACTAAACGGCTGAACATCTCAGCGTGCACAAATTTAAACGTTACACAGATACCAAGGAACAACAAAAGGGTGCAGAGTTGAAATCCGTCTGTTATCAACTGCAAGTTAATGGAAAATCTAATTTTGCCCAGGCAGGCATTTTTTGAGAGAATATCAAGTCTGAAACTCAGATGTGTGCTTAGTGAAGCGGTTGTTTCAAAAGACAAAGACATACACATTAAGTAGCCTTTTTGGACTGCCTTGTAATTAGTCAAACTGCAAAAAATGTCAGAAGCAATGGGAGCACTAAACTGGTCAAAGTAACAGTCACATTTTTCCTACACTAAATAATTTAGAATGGTTTGCTTTATTTCCCCTCTTAAGGACTATGCTGCTGAACATGTTAAACGTAACAGAGATCCCAAGGCACAACAAAAGGGGCAGAGTCCTATTATCACCTGAAAGTTAATGGGGAAAACTGATTTTGCCCTAGCAGGCCTTTTTACAGACAATATCAAGTCTGCTACTCGGATGTGTGCTTACTACTTTTGTCCCAAAGATCATGACTCAGACACAGAGTGGTTCACGAGTAAAAAAACAGTGCAGCACCTTAACGTCTTTTTCGTTGTCTTTCCAAACAACTACTTCAGGGCAAACAGCTGTGCGATCATTGCGTGCGCATGATACAGTGTTACAAGTGTTGCCCCGATAACGGAAAAGTACTGGGAAAGCTAAACTATATTTCTGAAATCCACAGGTTTCTAATAGGTCTGAGGATCTTAATAATAGCTCTTGTCCTAACAAATTAGGAGTGCCTGTTTTCTATTCTTCTAATGTTCATAACGTTTGTGAAATCATGAAAAAGAACTGCCACATTCTGAAAGCAGATGAAAGGATTAAGCAAGTGATGTTGGGGGGGGGGGGGGGCACACCCAGGTTTTGTTTTAAGAATTAGAAATCCATGAAAAGCCGTTTATGTTACAAAAGTAAGTATGCTTCACATGTTGCTTCACAATGGACAGGGACCTCTAGTTGTAGGACTTGTAGTGTATGTAAATATATAGATCAGGACAGACTTTTTATTTACCATACTACTAAGTTGATATTTTGGACTTCCAAGATGGCTGCACATTGATTAACAGATTATTTCTAGCTCTCTTATTGTTAAAACAGAAACTCATCTGAGAAGGCCAGTAGACTTGTGTTTATGGATAAATTTCAGTAAGAGCACTGCCTGGATGCTCGGAATAAAGAAATACAGAAGACCTGGAAAAAAACAGTTACAACAAGTGAGGAAGAAACACTGACTGGGGAAAGTTCTGCTGCTGTTCAGCAATACAACCTTCAGACATGGCTTCCAGTAAAATAGGGGATGATATAAGACAACTGCATATTAAAATATGTTAAAATATACAAAACATTATTGGAGTATATCAACACAAACAACAAAAGGCTGGAAAAATGGAAGAAGCTTTAAACAGATATTCTGCAAAAGTGAACAACAACTTAATAATCCAAAGTGATGCTTCTGGTATGATAAAAAACGATGGATGCCTCGGCTCGGACACACAGCACTTTTTAAAACAATCACAGAATTAATTCACGTTAAGCGCTTTCATCTGTACCAGCAGACTTCCTCAGAACGTTATTCTCAATGTTTCTACAATCCTTAACGTGAATTAATTCTGTGATTGTTTAAACAGATATTCACTTGAGATGATAAAGCTAAAAAAAGCAGACACTGAAATACAGAAAAGGCTGGCTGAATATGAGACTACTCAGGAAGAAATGTTTCAAAAAATAATATAATTAGAGGACAGAGCACATAGGGAAAACCTGAGATTTTCAGCTATACCAAAGAAGCTGGAAGGAACAGACTGCATTAATTTTACGAAAGCACAAACACGCAACTGGACTGGTATTCCACAGCAGCAGCTGTTAGTTGAAATGACACATTGTGTCTATCCCTCAAAACCTGGCTATAAGAAAAGCAGCCTATACCTTTAATAGTAAAGATGCAATCCTCAACTAAAGCAACCAGCACCAACCAATAGTGGAAGAAACAGCAGCAAATCGACAGAAATTCCACTGAAGGTTCCAAGAAAGACAAACCAAAAACTTTAAGCATACAAAACTTTAAATTTTCGCTTTTCATCCAAAACAGAATTCATCAGAATGAATCTTATTAGATACAATCTCTACTAAGATACAAACTCTCAACCAATCAATAAAGACATTTAATTACTATATGAAACAAGATTAATTAAAAACTGCAAAAGATGCAAAAACAAAAAAAAAAATAGTAAAAACACCTTAATAATTCTTAATCTCCAATCTTTTAAAAACCATTTAATATTTATGGTGCCATTAATTCCAGGAAAACTGTCCGCTCCTAAATTTTAATTGCCAAAGTGTCTCTTTTTGTTCTACTTTATTTCTGAAGTCCCCATCTCTCCTATCCATAAAAACCTATTCTACTACAGTAGTACTTACACAATCTGGCACATTCTGGGGAATGTTTATAAAGAGCATTTTTATTTTTAAGGGCATATAAATATTCCATAATTCACAGGTCCAAGGACTTGGTAGTTATTCCTACATAGTAGGCACTACATCCCATATACATGCTAATATATACTACCCTTTCTGATTTACAATTAAATACACGTGGAATGAGAATAGTATGACCAAGATGTTCCAAATCAAAATATGGCCCCTCTAAAATAAATCTACAAACTGAACTTCCACATTTATACATTCCTTTAGACTTAAACAACCTATGTCCCAAATTATCAATTTTAGTAGAATCATGTTGCAAAATGTTTTTTTAAATTATAAGAATTTTTAAAAACAATTTTTGGATGGATACCCAGACTTCTTATTGCATCTATATATCCTTCTAAAACCTTCCAATTATTTTAATAATAGAACAAATGCCATAACTATCGACTGTCATATCTATACTACAAACTGCTCAATTTTGATCAAAATAATTTTTCCAACAGGTTCTTGTAGACATTCTTTCAAAATAGGGGGAAATCACTCCTTCCACTTTTTTCTGACTTCATCTGCCATTTTTAAAAGCATATCAGATTTCTATCCCCCCCACTTAAACAAATTTATTATAAAATCCACTTCATGCCCAAATAAAACATCCTCTGAAGTCATCCTAGAGGCCCCAATAAATTGGCCTCTAGGAATGTTATTTTTAATACATCTAGGATGATTACTCTGATAACTTAAATAATTACTACTGAAAGTATTTTTCTAAAGATCCTACTGTCGGAACATCCCTTGTAAATCATTCCATGTTAAATATACATCTAAAATGGTATTTCTGAACCACATTCTCCCATAGTAAAACAAAAAATCTGATTTATTATTCATTTTATTAATCAGGGAAATAATGTCATTTTCACTCCCTTCTATAATTAAAAACAATTCATCAATGAACCTGTTGTAATACGCCCCCTTTATAGGTAGTGGCCATGGGTAAAAATCTTATATTCCCACCAGCCTAAGAATAAATTTGCATAGGCTGGGGCATCTGCTGACCCAATGGCCACTCCTTTGGTTTGTTTGTAAACCTGATTAAATAAAAAACAATAGCTATTATTCAACAAAAGCTCCAATAATTCACCATACAATTCAACATAATTCTTACAAATGTTGCTAAAATAATTAAAAAACATTCTCATGTAGTCCACTCTTTTTTTCTGTGGAATACAAGTGAACAAAGAAGAAACATCAATAGTTATATATGTGTTTTTAATTTTGGCAAACTGGTAAGAACAACTAAACTGTTGAATTTTATTCAAACGCCCCAAGAATCTCATATATAAGAGCTTAATTTTTGTACTAAGGGTTTAAAAATAAAATCTAAAAACAATGAAATATCAGTAACATAATAAGGAGCTAAAACTATAGGCCAAAAGGGCAGGTTATAAGGATCTTTATGTATCTTAGGTATACCAAATAGAACACCCAACACAGGTTTGTCCACTATTAAAAAATCATAATTCTTTGTCAATTCTACCATCCATAACATATTCGTATATGATGGAAGATATAATCTAAAACTGTTATGCACTTTATTCACATCAACTTTGGTATACTCTTCTTAATTATTAAGCATACACTATATTGATTTCACATATTAAATTTGATCCATAATAACGGTTGCTCGTCTAGTCAGGATGAAGTAGATGAACATTGTGGGTTCTATTCAAGCAGCTTTATTATGCACAAATACAAACATATATACAAACTAGCTTTCTCCTTTATAAATGTTCACACTCTGTATGCACTCACAAAATGGCACTGAAGCTAGCACGTGCCTGCTATTTATATGCACGTTCAGGTCTTAGAAATACTTCTTAAAGGTACAACACACGTTATTCTACATTCTCCCTCTGTGAGGAATGACATTAACAATATTGACTAACATGCTATAGGTACAAAAAAATTTTTTCATCATGCAATTATACAAAACTAGATACATATATACAACTATGTCCAAGTTGCTGTGTATCTCGCACTGTGTATGGAAATACAAACAAATTGTGTGACATACGCACTGGAATCGGGAGTAGCAACTGGGATTGCCTCTGCTGAATGTTCAACCTTAGGGGACATTATGAATATTATCAGAAATGGTAGTGGGAATCACACATTGTCTGAATCACCCGAGATTTAGAGTCTGCACAACAGGAACAATGCTGTGATAACGATTCTGATAAAGGAAGTAGATATTTGCGATTTCTTCCGTACTCCACACCCTCAGATTTCACAAGATAGGATCTCGGCTCTTCACATATATTTCTTACTTGACCAATCCGGTAGAATCCTTTTACTGTTTCTATCCTCACTGTCTCTCCTTCATTCAAAGGATGAAGAAATCTGCTCAATTTGTCGTAGCTCGACTTCTGGCAAGAACGCTTTCTAAATAATTGGGCTATGATTGCTTTGCTGTTTTTCTCCTTAGGCCTCAATAAACTAGAACTGATAGGCAGTGTTGTTCTGGTTTGCCTAGATAGAAATCTCTGAACAGGTGAGCCAAGTATATTATCACAGGGTATGTTTCTGAGATTGCATAAATTCAAGACAGACGTCAGTATTGTCATACTTTGACTTCTCAAGTAATTTCTTTGCCCTCTGTACTGTACATTTCAAATGCAAATTTGAGAAACATAAGATAAGATAAGGACTTCCATAGACTGAGAAATCACATATCAACTTAGGTTAGGTAATAAATCAATCTCCAACCAGTTTGAATAAGAGTCTACCAGTACTAAGTAATGTTGATTGTTTCACTCGAATTTGTCAGTGGCTACTACTGACCAAGGTAGTTCAGGAACTTGACTTAGCTGAAATGGTTCTTTTTGCAAATACAGTTTAGTACTATTGCATACTGAAGAAGAAGAAAGTACTCTATCAATGTCTTTTGCTAGAGAAGTCCAAAATACTGCCTTCTTTTGGTACTTTCGGAACCTAGGTGACCACAATGCAAAATCTGGATATATTCTTGTAAGGAAGCAGGAAAAACAATTTTCGGACCTTTGAAAATAATACCATCTTCCATTAACATCTCATCTCTGTAAGGAAAGTAGTTTTGCACTTCAGGTGGTACACTAGATTGCTTTGATGACCATCCAACATTAATATAGTGGTTGAGCTTCTGCAAAATTGGATCAGTCTTTGTATGATCTCTTAGCTCATCAAGTCTTGTGGTAGAAAAATTATGGACTTCCATGACATCAAAGTCAACATTTTCTGTGTCAAGGTGCTCCATTGTATTTCTGGGCGACCTGGATAAGGTATCAGCCAGATAAAGAAGTTTGCCTTTTATATAGACCATTTTGAAGTTGTACTTTTGCAGTTTAAGCATAATTCTTTGTAATTTTGCTGGAGCTGAATGCATAGGCTTCTTTAAAATAGTAACCAGAGGTTGATGATCAGTTTCAATCTGAATATCTCGATGCAAGTATAATCATGAAACTTGGAACATGCAAATAATATTGCCAAAAGTTCTTTCTCAATTTGAGCATATTGCATCTCAGTTTGGGTAAGGGTTCTAGATGCAAAGGCTACTGGTCTACCCTCTTGAAGTATCACTGCACCAAGACCAAATTTTGAAGCATCACAGGAAAAACTTACTGGGTTGTTGACATCAAAGTATCTTAATGTGGATGGAGTAGCAATTTTATGCTTAAGGTCATAAAATGCTTTCTAGTGATGTTCTCTAACCATGACCATGTAACATTCTTACGTCTTAGATCTCGCAAAGGTGCTGTCAGTTCACTGAAGACTGGCACCTAAATAGTTGACCATACCAAGAAAACGTTGTAGAGCTTGAACATTGTCTGGTGCTAACATTTCAAGAATGGCTGCTTGCTTGGATGGGTCTGGTCTCAAGCCAGTGCTAGTAAACAAATGACCTATATATGTAACTTCGGGTAGTCTGAATTTGCACTTTAGAGGATTGAGCTTTAAGTTCACTTCATGTGCTCTAGAACTCTCAAGATTTCTGTCAAGTTCTGCTTCACCATTGCCTCCGACTGATAAATTATCTACTATTAGGGCACAAGGATAACCTGAAAAAATTTTCTCCATTGCATGCTAATAGACTTCACTTGCAGAATTTATTCCAAATGGCATCCTAAGAAATCTGTCCCTTCCAAATGGTGATATGAAGATTTGCGATGAAGCATCACTTACCAAAATTAACTTTTTGCATCTAAAACAGAAAATAAACAGTGGCATTTGGTATTAGAGCTGCGACTTCCTCGACTGTACGCATGGGATCTTCTTCTTTCGGCTTTTCTCGGTTAGGGGTCGCCACAGCGGATCACCTGTCCGCTCATGGGATGATGTGTTTTTAACACTTTGTTCAAATCTCTTGGGTCAGTGCATATTCTGATTCCGTCTGAGCCTTTGAGCTGCTACCATGGATGACACGCATTTTGTAGGTTCTGTAACTGGACAAATTATACCTTGCTGCACCATTTTTTCCAACTAAGCTTTGACTTTATGCATAGCTATCGGAACTTTTCTTGCTGGTCTGACTACTGGACTGATCTCAGGGTCTAACTTCACAGAATACACAACTGGAAGGTTGCCCAACTTCTCATCAAAAACATCAGCGCACTCTGATATTAATATTTTTAGATAATGGTTTTACATATACAAAGTGGATGCATGAACTTGGTTTATAAGATGAATGTTTTTGTTTTAAAATACGATGTTTTAAATGGCGTTATTTGGGGCACGCATTGACGTGTTATTTAAAGCCTGTTTGGCGTTTTTTTCAAAAATCCTCTGAAGAAGCTGTAGCAGTGTCTCCAGTGAAAACGCATTTATTATTGTCTTGGACCAATAAACTTGGCGTTAAGGTTTTGGTTCTTTCTCCTACTGAGTATTTATTTCATCAGTTCGCTTTTTATTGGTGTAGGCTGTTCACTGATTTACAACTTGGATTTTGCAAAGGGCTAGCACGAAAGGAGTCTGCATTTTTGTCTTTCATCTTTTAAATCACCAAACTTAGTTTTAGGTTTATTTCTCGAGTCAGTAATACAAGCTGCAAAAGTCTCTCCTTGCTTTTGATCTCTTGTGTAAAACAAATGACTCTAATGTAACATTGGTCCGGGGATTGCACATTTCTCTGAATTTACACTTCAAACACTTGGGGTCTTCCCTTGATTCAGCCTGTACAATAATATGATGATTTGCTCCTTCACCTTCAGATACTGCTGGTGCATATACAAATGAATGCTCCCTTTCAATGGCCTCTGACCCTGCTAGATTTAGCAAAATGAATGCCCTGGTGTGTACATCTTTATCAGAATAAGCTGCTTGGATTAATATATCGTACTCTTGCTCAAATATTCTCCAGTTATCTGCAAAATTCTGATCAAATACAAGTGGACCTGGTCTGAGAAATGCCTCTGCCATATTAATACATCTTAGTGAAGACTTTTGTGAGTATGCACGAACACACATGTACATAGTATGCACGAACACACATGTACATATGCCTGAAATTTATGCCAGTACTTGTAACTACGCCTAATAGCACAATAAGCCTCTGTGTAACTGAACTTTGTGAAATACGTTTCCTGGGCACTGTAATACTCTTGAAATCATTATACTGTAAAAGTCACTTATTTAAAAAAACATTTAAAATAAATGCACTGTGAGAACAGACTGGGTGGAAGAAGCTCAGAGTTAGAAACATTCTGAAGTAATTGCACTTTACGAATAAACAGTACACAGCACACTGAAATTTCCCCAAAATGGCTGTACTTTGCTAACAACTCTGCATAGTGCAAGAAACACTTTATAATGGCGGCACTCTGCAAACAGACACACCCAGCACAAGAAACTTTTTGAAATCACTGTATTTGACTGCACTTTACAAAATAGTGGCACTTTGCACACAACAAACTCTTCGGAACAAATGCACAACAATAAACACACACTGTAAGCACTTTTACACACTGAGATACTTCCAATAAATCTAGTTATACTATTCAACGCTCCAGTCAATGCATAGTAGTTTATGCCAAAAACACAGTAATTTGCCAAAAAACATGCAGTCGCCTTGCTTTATTGATACTTAATGTGGCCTTTGTTATATTCATTTTGTTCATTTAATTTCTTTTCATACCCATTATATTTTCTTGTGCTAATTTTAACTCTAAACATGCTAGTTTTGCAATTCCAAGGTAATTCTAAACCCTTTATGTGTTTTTTGATGCTCGTTTTATTAGATCTCTTAATTTCAAACATTTCCTCTGATTAATAAACTTTTTATGCTTTTTGTTCTCTTAATAAACGTTTTTGTGCTATTTGTTTCCTTAATAATGCATTTTGTGCCCTTGTAATGTTCCGTTTTCTCTCTCTCATAAAATAAATCATCCGTGCAAGTTTTCATTACCTTTAGTTCGTTTCTGGCACTTTTTTGCCCTCTGTTCACTTAAGTTAGCTTGTTAACTATGTTTCTCGTGGCTTTGAAAACCAATCTCTGGAATTTGGGTTCTGACACTACATCGCTCATCTAGTCAGGATGAAGTAGATGAACATTGTGGGTTCTGTTCAAGCAGCTTTCTTATGTAAGGGTTATAAAAGTGTAAACCTTATATGGTATGAAGACACTCCCTGAACAAGACAGGCATGAATATTAACTAGTAGGATGTTACTGATTTGTTAGCTTGAATTAATTGAAGCTGTTCTATTGGTTTTTTAATTAATTAAATCATTAAACTAAGTTATATAAGTGCAAATGTGAACTAAAAGCATTTATCTGATGAAGTCCTATGTGTATGGACGAAAACGCGTATTTTACAGTTGATGTTATAAGAGCGTTAATTTATTTTAGTACTTTCTACGTTTTTAAGTGGAATATTTGAATAAACTTTTAGTGGAGTTACCTAAAGTGCTTCCTTGGTCCTTTGGCACCTTTGTTTGGATTTCTTAGTCAGTATTTAGTGCCTTTGCTGTTTCGTTTGTAGCTTTCTTATGTACAAACACAAACATATATACAAACTAGCTGTCTCATATATAGATGTTCACACTCTGGCTGTACTTACAAAAAGACACTGAAGGTAGCATGTGCCTGCTATTCAAACACACATTCAGGACTGAGAAATGCTTCTTAAAGGTACAACACACATGTTATTCTACAATAACAATACCCTGTCCTTATCGGCCTTCATAAACCTTTACTTGATATTTTTCCTTAGTTCCTTTAAAGCTCTAGTCTCATTTTTTGTTAAATTAAAATAACTATTTTTCACTTTTTGACTTGGTAAACTACGTATATCCTTCTCACACATTTTTAAAATTTTTTTATAGTATTATACAGGTTTGGGTCAAAAGTAGAAGGTTTAGCAAACACCTTTTGTGGCATATTAATACCAGGTTAACACAATTCAAATTTAATTTACGTGTAAACTCTTTTAATGACACTAGAGCATGACTGACATCAGTTTAAACCTAGTTCTAGCATTTTTAGTTCATCTGGTGTAAAAACAGCATCAGTTAAATTAAATATTTTAGTAAAATACCTTAGTCCATCAATGTGTCTGTTACTTTCCTTTGCTTTGTTCCATTCATTTCATTGCTCTTTAGTAAATTTATTCTCCCCTCTTCATTCAAGTTGTTTGGCTGAGCTCCCAAGGAATGAACACAATTAACTTTTCCTCTGAAACAGGAAAGGATAAATCACTAGCTGTTCTACAACCACCTAACACTTTACTAGTTCCAGGCATCTTGGTATCATCAACCGTTAGAATCACTTCCATAGAATCACCTTCGTCATTCACTAATGTATCGTCACTTCCTAATTCATTTCAGATGTCCTCATTGGTTGAACCGATTCTTTCTCCTTCACTTAAGGTGGTTCGCATACAAGACGTTCTATTATTTTTAATCCCATGATATGATGGACCAAAATTTACATAAGCAACTTTCTTTTCATATTCGTTGCTGTCTCTTAAGATTTTTTTACATTTTCGTTCTATGATTTGTTCAAACCTTTCAATGTTATAAAGCACTGTTTCATAATTTTTGAGCATTTTAGGTAGATCATTCCGAGACTGCTGTATTTTATGGTCAATCTTAAGCACATTAGTTCATGTTTCTTGAATCAAGGTGCTGTTCTGCTGAATTAACAGCCATAGAAATTCAAGCCCACTTTTATTAAAGAACTTAAGTAATTGGAGAAAGAAGGGATCAGAATATTTCACACCATTAAGGCAATTAAATAAACATAAGTCTTTCGGTACAATATTAAAGCTAAAACATCTTTCAAAATATTTATTTTCAACAACAAGAGCTCGATACTTTTTAAGATTCTTTTCCAGTTCTCCCAAATCTTGTTGGATCTCATTGGTTTTAAATGAATTAGACTCTATTTTACGGGTCATTTTTTTTATATCTAACTCTGCCTGAACGTCCTTATAATGCAAGTCTTTTTCTGAAAATATTTCCATTTCAGTCACATTCAAATTGGACCCAACCAATTTTCCATAATTTTCAGTAGTCAAAGAATTACAGCTTTACAGTTTGCCATAGATTTGGGTCTTAATTGATCTATAAGTAAAGTAATAGATTTAAGAATCTCACTCATGCTGTCTATAAGCATCCTAAGCAAATGATTATCACTACTGTTTGGAGTAGGATAAATCAAACGCCTCTTCCTGAGCAGCATTTGCCATGGTAGTTCAGCACCAAAAACCACTACAAAACAACCAGCGCAAACGAATAGTGGAAGAAACAACAGCAAATCCACAAAAATTCCACTGAATGCTCAAAGAAAGACAAACCAAACACTTAAAGCATACAAAACTTTTTCATCCAAAACGGACTTCATCAGAATGAATCTCATTAGATACAAACCCCACTACTAATATACAAACTCTCAACCAATCAATAAAGACATTTAATTACTATATGAAACAGGTTTAATTCAAAAATGCAAAAGATGTAAAAAAAAAAAAAAAAAAATTACTAACTACACCTACGAACGAATAATACTTAATCTCCTATCTTTAAAAAGAATTTAATATTTATGGCGCCATTAATTCCATGAAAACTGACCACTCCTAATTTTAATTGCCAAAGGGTCTCTTTTTGCTCTACTTTATTTCTTAAAGTCTCCAACACTCCTATCCATAAAAACCTGTTCTATTACTGTAAGCATATACTTATATGGGACATTCCAGGGAATGTTTTTCGAGTTTTACTATGGGAGAATGTGGTTTAGAATTACCATTTTTAGATGTATATTTAACATGGAATGATTTACAAGGGATGTTTGACCGTAACATCTTTACAAAAAATACTTTTAGTAATAATTTAAGTTATCAGAGGAATCATCCTAAATTTATTAAAATAATATTCCTAGAGGCCAATTTATTAGGGCCTCTAGGATGACTTCAGATGTTTTGTTTGAGCAAGAAGTGGAGTCTATAATAAAACTGTTTAAGTGGAAGGGATACAAATTTTACAAGCTTTTAAAAATGGCAGATGAAGTCAGAAAAGTGGAAGGCGTCATTTCCCCCTACTTTGAAAGACGGTCTACAAGAACCGGTTGAAAAAAATAATTTTGATAAAAATGGAGCAGGTTGTAGTATAGATACGATGGTAGATAGTTACGGCATTTGTTCTATTATTAAAAATAAATGGAAGATTTTTACAAGGAACTATACATATAATAATAAGTGTGGGTACCCATCCAAAATTAGTTTTTAAAAATTCTTATAATTGAAAACATTTTTTACAACATTGTTCTACTAAAATTGATCATTTGGGGCAGAGGTTATTAAGTCTAAAGGAATGTATAAATGTGGAAGTTGTTCAGTTTGTGGATTTGTTTTAGAGGGGCCATATTTAGATTTGGAATATCTTGGTCACACTATTCCCATTCCAAGTGCATTTAATTGTAAATCAAAAGTAAAAGATTTAAGCATCTCACTCATGCACCCATACACTTGCTAATACAGACTACCCGTCTATATTAGCAAGTGTATGGGACGTAGTGCCTACTATGTAGGCGTGACTATCAGGTCCTTGGACTTGAAAATTAAGGAACATTTACATGCCCTTAAAAATAAAAATGACCTTCGTAAATATTCCCTAGAATGTCCCAGATTTTGTAAGTATATGTTTACTGTAGTAGAGCAGCTTTTTATGGATTAGAGAGGTGGGGACTTTATAAATAAAGTAGAACAAAAAGAGACAATTTGGCAATTAAAATTAGGAGTGGACAGTTTTCCTGGAATTAATGGCACCATAAATATTACATTTTTTTTTTAAGTAGGAGATTAAGAATTAATTGTTCATAGGTGTAGATAGTCATTTTTTACATCTTTTGCAGTTTTTAATTAATCCTGTTTCATAAAGTAATTATTGTAACTATTGGAGAGCTCAAGTAATTAGCCAGGCTGCAAGGTTCAGGGTTTGAAGCTGAGTGTGCAGAATCTGGCCCTCCTGCTGGGACAGCAGGGAAGGGGTCTGAGGCAGGTGCCATGGTTCCAGCAGTGACATACTGCGCAAGAGGGGGTACCAGTGCTGGCGTGGCCAGTCTGGCGCAATCAGTATTGTCCTTGGTTTGTCCTGTTTGATCTTTAGCAGAACTTTCGAGAGGAGAGACAGTGGGGGAAAGGCATAAACTGAGAGGCTTTCCCAGGTGAAGGACAGGGCATCCACTTTCCAAGCTTGACTGTGGGGAGTCCTTGTGCAGAATTTGTCCAACTGGTAGTTTTGAGGGGAAGCAAACAGGTCTATCTCTGGGTACCCCTGTTTGTTTCTCAAAAGGTTGAATATCTTTGGTTCCAGTTTCCACTCGTGTGGGTCCATGTGATTTCTGCTTAGGTCGTCTGCCAGTGAATTTAGCTTGCCTGGCAGGAACTGAGCTTGTAGGTGCACTTGGTAGCTCAAGGCTGTGTTCCACAGAGCCATGGCTAGTCTGCAGAGAGGGTATGACTGGTTTCCCCCCTGCTTGTTTATGTACCACATGACAGTGGTGTTGTCTGTCTTTACCAATAATTGTTCTGGAAGAATGTGGTCCTTGAAGGTTGTCAGGGAATTCTGTACAGCTAACATTTCTTTTTGACTGATATGCAGGTGCATCTGACTTGAGTTCCATTTGCCCTGAATGCACTGCCCTGCCAATTGAGCCCTTCATGCATAGTCTGATGCATCTGTTGTTAGGGTTTGGGCGGCAGGGGGTAGAGTGAATGGGAGCCCATTGTTGTGGTAGCAGGCCTCTGCCCACCAAAGGAACTCTGTCTTTATACAAGGAATGATAGGAATCATTAATTCCAGGTCCTGAGAATGTTGACACCATAGGATTTTTATAAATAATTGTAGTTTCCTCATATGCAGTTTTGCATATGGAATTAGCAGAATGCAAGAGGCCATGAACCCCAGGGCTTGCAGGATTTCCTTTGCAGATAACTGGGTCTTTGTGGCCAGTAGTTTGAAGTAGACTGTCAAATAAACTCTTTTCTCTGGCGTGAGGTAAGCCATCTGGGAAGATGTGCTCAGGCTTACTCCCAGGAATACAATTTGTTGGCAGGGTACTAGATGAGACTTCTTTTCATTTATGGTGTACCCCAGAGAGGTTAGAAGTTTCTTTACAAATGCCAGATGTTTTAGTAGCATGTCCTGGCTTTCTGCCTGAATTAGATAATCGTCCAGGTAAGGGTATATTTGAATATTTCTTTGCCTGCAAAATGCAATGACTGGAGCTAGACACTTTGTGAATACCCTGGGTGCAGTAGATAAGCCAAAGGGAAGTGCAGAGAACTGATAGTGCATGCAGCCTGCCCTGAAGCGTAGGAATTTCCTGCAAGATTCCATTATTGGAATGTGCAGGTAAGCTTCCTTTAAGTCTATGGCTGCCAACCAGGCATCTCTGCCTAGCATAAGAAGCAGCTGCTGAAGTGTTAGCATTCTGAATTTTGGGATTACCAAAAAGGTGTTTAGAATAAAGAGGTCCAGGATAGGATGCCAGGAGCTGTTCTTTCTTGGTACCAGGAAAAGTCTTGAGTAAAAACCTTGCCCCCTTTCTTCTGCTGGGACAGGTTGAATAGGCCTGATACCTAGAAGAGAGAGAACCTGCTTTTGGGCCTCTGCCAACAGGTTTGGGGGTAGATTTGGCCAACCGTTTGGGGATGGTAAGGTGTGGAAGTAGAATCTGTATACTTGGAAAACAATATTTAAAACCCATTTGTCCTGGGTAATGAGTTCCCAGTTTTTTGCATGCAGGGCAATCTTTCCTCCTAAGGGAGCAGGCAGTTGAACAGGGCTTGGAAGGTTTAAGGTTAAGTCATTGTGACATTTTTCTATAGGGGAATGTCTTACTACTTCCAGCTTTGGAAGTGGTAGCCCCCCACTGCTTAGGCCTGTGAGTACCTTGAGACTGTAGCCTAGGTGGTCTGCTGTTCCTAGGTTTGGACTGAGAAGACCTAGAAGAGACAGGAAAGGACCAATTCTTAGAAGGCCAATGTCTACTAAATATGGGAGGCTGTACTTGCAGGAAATCTTTAACAGTTTGCATAGATTTAGCTTTTCCTCCATCTTTTTAAGTACTTCTTCTGCTTTGTTTCCAAACAAGCGGTCTTGGTTTAAGGGAGCATCCAGTAATTTAGCTTTAACATGATCTGGCAAATTTTGCTCCTTAAGCCAAGCATGCCTTCTAAGAACAGACCCAGTGACAGCAGCCCTGCAAGATGCTTCTAAAGAGTCAAAACCACATTGCAAAGAATGTTTACCAACTTGTTCAGCAGAATGCATTAAATCCTGTAATTCTTTATGCTCATCACAGTCAGGAATCAACATAATTTTCTGTTTAAGTAGTCCCATAATATGCTGCTGATACTTTAACATATGAAACTGGCAGTTTAAGGCCCTAATGGCCAAAGTAGCAGAAGTGTATACCTTCTTACTCCATCTGTCCAAGGCCCTGGAATCTCTATCAGAGGGGGTAGGGTTTTTGGCTGTAGTAGCCTTAATGCCTTTAGGTCCTTTGGAAATGGTCCCTGGGTCCGCAGTAGGATTGGTGAAGAGGAACTTGTGAGACTCAGGTACTCTGTAATACCTGTCAGGTTTCCTGGCAGCTGGAGGTAGAGAGTCTGGGGCCAGGCTAGATTCCAAGAAAAACATGCCTCTGGAGCATTTCTCCCCTGGCCTCCGCTGAAAACAGGATTTGTGGAATCTAGTCGGACTTTCCCAGTCAACAAATGTTAAATAACAAAATAAAAAATAAGAAAGCATCATCTACAATGTCCAGGACAGGATGGATAGCTAAAGGCCTGTGTTGAGGGAGGAGTAAGAATTCCCCAAGCCTCTTTTTGGAGTCAGAGTAATCCTAGCTTTCCCAATGGAAATGCTCCCTAAGAGGGTGCAAGGTTTCACCAAAAGAAAATCTTCTGGGGAGAAGCAGAGGGAATGGAATCCAATGAATTAGAATCCTCATAGGTAGATAAGGGCAAAATCCTGGTAAACAGAATAAACAGAAATTTCGGAATCCTGATCAGAAGAATCAGAAGGAAAACCAGTTCTAGGTCTCTTAAAGGGTGAAGGCTGGCTTCCCCTAATTAAAGAAATAAGGTCTTCAGCCATTCTAATCATATGTTTCTTAGGCATATGGGCGTGACCATGCGGTTTGGACGTCGGTTTTCTAGGCGTTGGTCGAGTTTTAGGCCTTGAAGAAGATGGCGTTGGTTTGAAATGCAAGTCAGTAGGCCTGAATACACCCTCAGAAGCTGGTGCCTGCACAGCGGCTCCGGACACATCGAAGGTAGAGACATCTGCAGGTTCCATGGTCGAAGAAGCATCTCGTGGCATACCAGACTCCGAATGGGTCTCAGTAGAGGCCTGTGAATCTGAAGTAGCAGGTATCAGGGGCTGCAAAAGCGCCTCACTGAGTGAAACTCAAATGTTTGTCATTATTTCATGACTTCAATCCTCAGCTATTTGCCAGAAAGGTATAGATTTTAGGAGGAACACACCAAAAATATGAAGCAAAAATATGGACATTCTGCAAATATCTGTACAGTTGAGAGGTATGTATCTGAAGATGTACATAGTTTTCTATGTTAGCATTAAGTAAACAGAATTCAGAGGGGTATTGGGGGTGTATTTGTTTCTCTTTTTTGTTTGAGGGCTTTCAATAAAACAAAAAGTTTTATAAGATGTAAAATAGGATCAAATGTTTATGACAAGAAACAACTGTTTAAAAGTTCAATCTGCCAAACAGCGTATGTATGTAACACAAAAGCTGAAACTAGAGCTTTTACAAAAAAAGTGTTATACATAAAAGTTGGGAATAATAACTTTTTAAAACAATGATGCTTTCTTTAATGTCTTTAAATGTAAATTCCCTCACAGATAAATACAAACAAGAAGGACTAGTGAACTATATTAAAAATGTAGAATGCAAATAGCTGTTACAAGAGACACACAGAAAAAAGTGAACATGTGAATTTGATAAAGAAAGGTTATCAGGATGATACTGCGGAATACCTGGGACAAAGTAAAACAGGAGTACTTATATTAATTGCAAGTGGAGCTCCAACAGTGATAGAAGATTAAAAAAAAAGATAATGGCAGATGTGTAGTACTAAGGGGCTACTGGCAAGGGAGGAAGAGGAGGAGGATTACATTGGCATGTATTTACATTCCACCTAAAACTGTTATAACGGAGCTTAAGAAAAATTCTGGGAAAAAAAAAATCAGTTTTCAGCAAGAAAGATTACTTACAAGTGGAGACGAGAATTTGATTTCCTACACTTTAGATGTGTTGGGGGGCCCAGAATGAAAAATATAACAAACAAGGGTAGAGTTTTGAAAAATATTTATGAAAATATTTGGCATTAAAGATGTGAATTCAGTAATAGGAGTTTGTAATAAATTTACATATCATCCCCCAAAATATAAAAACTGGGCTAGGCTAGACAGAATTTACATTGCTCAGGAACATGTACATTTAATTTAAGGTCTTGATACCCACTCAATAACTATTTCAGATCATGCACCAATAATAGCTAAAATAAAAACAAAAGATAATGAAATAAAACTGAGACACTGGCGCTTTCACATCTGTAGAACAGTGTGTGTGCACTGTATCTTTAAGAAGCATATCTAGGACTAAACGTGCTTACATAAAAAGCAAGCACGTTCTATACTCAATGCCATTTTGGGAGTGCAGCCAGAGAATGAGCATGTATGAATGTAATAGCTAGTTTGCATATAAGTTTACTTAAGTTAAAGTTTAAGAGAGTCTAAAAGAGGGAAAAGCTTAGCTTCTGGTCAGCAATACCCAGGTTTGACAGATTTCCAACTGCCAGGTAGGGACAAAAAAAAGTCTTTCACAGCAAGTGAAGATTAAAAAAAAAAAGGTCTTCCACGCTAGGTCTTTAATGCGGAACTGGGTCAATCAAAAATAATCACGGAGCTACTTCTGTTTAATGCGAAACATCGCAGTTCCGCATCAAACAGAAGTAGCTCTGTTTTGCGATTTTTTGAGTGGCCCGTATACGAGTCAGAGCTATTTCTATTTAATGCTGAACTGCGATGTTCCGCATAAAAACAAGAAGCTCCATGTTAAGTGATTTCTGATTGGCCTGTATGCCGGTATACGGGCCAATCAAAGAAAAAAAAAAAAACAAAGCAGAGGCTGCCCGGGATTTAAACTGGGAGTGCGGGACTCGGGATCAGGATGCTGATCCCAGGACAGTCCCGCTCAAATAGGGATGGTCTGG